>NW_020955362.1:840716-843223 GCF_003031625.1 Empidonax traillii | reverse complement strand
ATTTTCTAAAAAAGTACAAGTGGCATCTGTTGGAACAAAAGGTGGCTTAATTGATAGTGGCTTTCACTGAACTTTGACTTCCAAACACAAAGAGATCACCAAGGTTTTTGAGGAGTGCCAAAGGTACAGAAGTGGATTTAGGACATAGCATGATAGACAGCTGCTGCAATGAAGGAATGAGAGATTCTGCATTCTGTGCTTGATAAAAGATTTCCATGAAAACTGTCATTTTAAAATAGAAATTAGTATCTTGTTTTAGTTTTATGAACAATTTTGTTTAGGAGATCAGGAGAGAAAATGAGAAAAGATATTTTAGTCTACTCATCTGTGTTTTACTGGGTAGGTTTTGTTTGTTTGTTTGTTTTTTTTACACTGGACCCCCCTTTCCTCCATGATACCTTGGATATAATAAGAAAGTTCCTGCGTTCCTGAAGTGATTAGTTTTAGTTCCTATTAGCATTTAGTTCCTATGAAAAACTGCCACTGGACATGCACGTTTAAATTCTTTGTTTCCATTGGAAAGTCCTGCTACTTGTCATTATAGCTTTTCGTGGGCAGAAGTGTGAAACAAGAAAATGAAACAAAATAAACATTTTCAAGCAAGCACAACCTCTTTCAAGTCTTCACTGCAAAATATTACCTTTTCTATTTGAAAATTGTTGTTCTGGCAACAACCTGGTATTATTTTTCTCCTGGCTATGACACAAGGACAGAAAGTCCTTGTACAGGTCAGGAATCCACTGTACAGCCAAAGGACTTGAGTACTTAACAGTCTTATTTAATGGGATCTTTTAGTAAAGCAGATAATGTATCAAATACAGAATGCCCAGAGATGCAGATGCATGACTTTATG
Source organism: Empidonax traillii (assembly GCF_003031625.1). Lineage (NCBI taxonomy): Eukaryota > Metazoa > Chordata > Aves > Passeriformes > Tyrannidae > Empidonax > Empidonax traillii. The sequence goes on along the minus strand of NW_020955362.1, from coordinate 842,370 downwards.
ATTTTTCCATGTATTGTGTTTCCTTGAAGAAGGTTTTCAGTTCATCTGTACCTTTTGTTTCTAGATTAGTTGACAACAGTTGTGTCAGCTGACGTACTCTTCTGCAATCACTTTTATGGTCTTGGATAAAGACACTGAAGGACAAAGCATTTTTATGATTTTTAATGCCATATAGGTAGCCAAACTGTGCAGACAGAAAAAGATAGAACCATTACAATTAATAATATCTTTCTACAGTCTCTATCTAAATTCTGACATCAGATTTTCAGTCAGATTTTTGGGTGGAGGAGTTTCAAACTTCATTGCAATACTCTGTTCCCAAGATTAACAAAAATTTTATTTCCTAGATAGTATTTTCTGGTTGAAATGTTAAGTATGACTTCCAAATGGGATAATCCTACACTTAAGCAGTATTAAAAACAAACAAACAAACAAAAAACAACAACAACAACTACAAAACCCAACAAAACAAAAACCAAAAACAACAACAACAAAAAAAACACACACACAAAAAAAACAAAACCAAAACCAAAAACAAAAACCATGCTGCCCTAGGAAGCATTGAATAAATAGTTGTTAAAGCTTTGCCTGGCCATTTTTAGTTTTTTGTACATTTTTCAAAGTTTTTTGATAAGGAGTGCTATGAAACTCTCAATGATGTAGCTTAAGTCCTGAAAAGCTCCAATAATAATTGGAAAGGTGAACCAGAAAAACACCTAAAAACCTAACAATTAAATCAAACAAAGCACCGAATCTTTTAAATTCCTCATAACAAAAAAAAGGTTGGAATCTGGAAATAATTGTGTCAGAGACTTGGAGTGATGTGGGCTTGTTAAAAAAAATTATTAAAAATTGTATAATATTAGCACAGAAATAATGACAAAATGATAAATTTCATATCAATCTGAGGGACTCAATGTTTCCGTCTTTGAACTTTATTTACCTTAATTTTACCTAATTACCTGATTTTACCTTAATTTTGGTGTATTTTGCTTTCACACGTAATGATAAGTGGAAAAGAGAATGTTAGCCTAACTTTTTTTTTTTTTTTAATGATTCAATGGCACAATTTGTAATAATAAATGAGGTGGGGGTTTTATATATGTTTTCCTCACATTTTTATTACTTACCTCTAAGATAAATTGTGCTACTACATAGACAGAAATAGGGAAAGCATTAGCAACGGAAACTAAGAGAATTGTCACATACCACCCAGGTTTTGAGAATCCCACGTTCCCTTAACTGTTAATCATGTAACTTCAGCAAGAGAAAAAAGGTATGGGAAAAAATAACAGTGAAATAAAGCTTTTTTTTAATGTTAAAATGTGTCATAGAATCATAGAATCATAGAATAGATTGGGTTGGAAAAGACCTCCAAGATCATCAAGTCCAACCCCTGATCCAACTCCAATTACTATATCATGGCACTAAGGGCCACATCCAATCTCTGCTTAAAAACCTCCAAGGATGGTGAATCCACCACCTCTCTGGGTAGGCTGTTCCAATGCCTGATTACCCTCTCTGTAAAGAATTTCTTCCTAACATCTAACCTAAACCTCCCCTGGCAGAGCTTGAGCCCATGTCCCCTTGTCCTGTTGTCGGTTGCCTGGGAGAAGAGACCAACCCCCACCTGGCTATAACCTCCCTTCAGGTA
>NW_020955362.1:752881-840240 GCF_003031625.1 Empidonax traillii | reverse complement strand
TCCCTCAGCCTCTCCTCATAGGACTTGTGCTCAAATCCCTTCACCAGCCTTGTTTCTCTTCTCTGGAAGAGAAAGTGCAATAGATTACAATTTCTCAGTCCTGCATTTTGCTCTTCTGAGAGAAGATGAAACAGCGAACTTTCATTTCAGGCTATAATTCCCTTCCTGCTTTTCCCCAGTCACTCACAGGAATAACGAGCTGTTTCATGGGTTCTGGTCAGCATGTGGGGAGGGCAGAGAAGGTGCCAAAATACATTACACCGTGGTCTTATATTTCTTAGCTGCTTCAGTAGGTGAAGGAGAGACAAGGCTTTATATTGAAATGCTGAGCAGTAAATTAAAGTGTCTACATGCTAAGATCATGTTATAAAGGCAGAGAAATGATACATCCTCTCAGTTACACCAATCAGTCTGTCTATACCTGCAGTAGTCCCTGTTATATATAAAGTGTGAGAAGGATCATATGAGTTTAAATATATTACTCTCCAAAAACTACTTTTCCTACAAAAATGAGGAGAGATTCTAGCCAGCTTCATTCATATAAAGTGAAGAATTCCTCCTCCACTTCTATTTCAAAGAGTATTTTTTTTTTTGCTTGCTGCATGACTTCTTGCTGTAGATATAATACTTTCATTTTTTCACAGTGAAAATCCGTCACTTCTAAGAACAAGCTGTACAGCAAGACCGGTGTCAGAGATAAAGGGAAAGACACACCAAAAATCATTACGCTTAGAAATAAAGAGATAGCATATTGTTGTCAGGATTAAGGCACAAGACAAACCAGTTTTCTCTTTAAAACACACATCACTCACTTGAGTTTCCCCTTTGGGTAATAAGCAGATTTCAAAATAGTTTTAATAAAAAAGCCTTCAGGAAGATAAATGATAATAAAAAGGTTAGGTTTTGAGAATAATGAGAGCTTTTCTAAAAAATAATCTTGTTTTCATCACTTACCCTTAGTGAAGGCAGCCATTCCATGGCATATTTCCAAAGACAGATAAATGACAAATCTTCTCATTAGTGCTGTCTTCTAGCATTTAAATATCTTTTCTATAGTTACTTTTCTTTATTTGCCATATGGGGATAATTAAACTGCTTCTTTATTGGTGAAATTTCTCCTTACTCTTATGCTCTATCATTGGCTATCTGAAATATGAAGGTATTTTTTTGATTCTGTACTGAAAAATACTTCTGTTGTTTCTGAAAATGCCCTTAAGCCCCATTTTAAAAATACTAAATTAATTAGTTAAAAAACTATGTGGAATTTTGAAAGTTTACTGAGGGAGTTAATTGAGAGTAACTTTGCTGTTTCTTCTCTATTTAAAATTACTAGATGTTGATTGACTTAGTGGAAGATCAACAGTACTCAATGCATTATTAAACATTCCTTGCGGTGAACTAAGACAGTGAATCAATCTCTTGTGTTCTGTATTGTATATTACCCGTCTGGCAAGATACCATCTCCTGAAGTCTGAAAACAACACTTAGGGATAAGGGTCAATGGTGACTCCAAAGAACAGTGCCACCGGCCCCTGCCTGCTGTAGTTTCTTAATCCTTTTGTAAGATATCTTGACTGTATGACATCTTGTATGAAATACACTTTATGCTGCTCTGAAACAGATCTCATTGAAGCCTTGACTGGTGCAGGAAATGCTGTAAATTCCAGTTGATACAATTCACCGTGATATGCAGAAGGGAAGAGGAAGGCACATGACATAATCATACCTGTGTAGCGACAAAAGTGGATGGAAACTCCATAAAAATAATGTGCTAAATAGCTGCATAAAAGCAAGTGTTACTATGCACTTCTCTTCTGACCTTTGTGAAGTCTTATGTTGGTAAATATGGCATAAAATATTCCAGTTGTAATTAATTTGGGGAGTTGGGTCATCAACTACTACAGTTTCATATAAACCTTTGGCTGACATCATTCAGCATATCTTCAAGATTTTTAATTCTATACAAACTGTAACATAGTAATGCTGATCTGTTCATCTCTCCAAAAGGTAAGTCTCCACAGACGGCTATGATGCCTTCAAAAGGCATGAGTGAAACAGGTGGTATGTATCAGATCATGAAAACTAATTCTATGCTATTACCATTGGAGTCTCATTTACTGCAGTTTTATGTCCTCACAGTTCTGTTTTTGTTGTTTTAAGTGTAGTTATTAGTTAAGGACTTTGGAGTTCTCCTCTAGTATGATATTGCCAAAACTGATCAACAAAAAAAAAATCCTATTACCAGTAGACACCTATATAAAAGCATTGTTTCTAAAGCCTAAAACTTGTAGTAAAGGAAGGACTTAGTAAAGGAAGACGATAGTAGAAGGTGCTATTTGAATAATTTACTTTATTTTATACATGACAGGATGGGGTCAGAGCAGAAAAGTGTAAACAATCCTAAGGTAAAATCTAGGTTACTACCCCTGCTACCAGCTCTTTACTGCAGACTCTTATTATGCAAATTGTGCTGTTTAATTGAAGTGTAAATTACTCTAATGTACATCATCTCTGAATTTGGCATGCTGTTTTCATTCATTTTGCATGACCCCTGCATTCTGAAGGAGGTATTAATTAAAGCACTATAGTAGACAGCCTGGCAGCAAGTAGTGTTATTAGCTGGTGTAAGAAGAACAGAGCATAAATTCAAGTCATGTGTCACGTCTCTAGCTTTCATCTCATCAGCTTTGAGACTGAGCTCCGTTATACATCTGTGTACTTCAAGCAGAGAGGCCCTCTTGCTATGCTAAAAATTTAATGCTGAATGAGCTGACATAACAGTATATGTTACACCCTTATGTGCCAGACTGACACCCTGACCTCCACTTGTAGTCTGTTGAAGCCTAAGAAAAAAAGAGAGATAAATAGTTGCATCGCACTCCTCTTATATTTGTCTATCAATAGTATAGGTCACTGATTTTAAACTGTTTCTCTGATTCAGGCTCTGAGTCTTTCTCTCTCTCTTAATTGAAGCAGGATCCTCTGGAAGCTGCCTTTTGTTAGGAAAGCCAATTGGGAATGGTTGAGAATTTTTCATCTTTTCTGACCTTGTAATTTTTTTTATTTTTTATTTTTTTAATCAGAAAGTGTTCAGGAGCTCAACACTTAAGTATTTCTCTGTAGAGAAAGCAACTTAAAATTGTCTGTGAGCCACCTACAGCACTCCTGGCTATTATTTTTAGCTTTACCAGTTGTGTTTTTCGGAGACATTGAGTAGGGACGGACGAACCAAGGAAAGACTGTGAATCAAAAGAACATTTCATTTCTGCAGGGAACCCTAACTTGCAGCAAGGTAATACAGAATGGTAATACAAAGTAATACAAAAGTGGTTCATGAAGTACTTTGTTTCTGCATAAGTGCTTTTTCATCTGTCCTGGGAGAAGCAGGGCATGTTGTAAGTCGTCCATTTCTTAGATGTAGATGATATTCTAAGAGTGAGGTAGTTTTGAAATAGAATTTATTAATGTTCTGAAGTTTTCCAGTGGTTTTCATAGTGAGAAGTTTGAGGATTGGTAAAGAACAGAGGAAATGTAATATATTTATTTTAGGATAATACTTAGGAATTAGGGTTGCAGGATGAAAGACCAGTATAACAAAGGAATCTTTAAACCATGACATCAATGGCTGGTAGAGTAGCAAACATGGATGCCATGCTTTCTCTTGCAATGAGAATAATTCGACATGCTCTTTTTCAATAAAGCATGTTTTGGTTCCAATATATTTCATTTTATTTTTACCAGGAAGAAAGGCAGTATAGGACAGAACAAATTCTGATATTTAAATGAACATGCAAGAGATCAACACAATTGTTTGCATATTATATATTTATGTAATTATTTTTATGCGTTATATTAATAGGCAATTATTTATTGTGAGTGTGGTAGGTGTTTGCTACAGACCACCTGATCAAGAAAGGATGTAAATGAAACCTTCTTACAGCTGAAGGAATCCTCAGTATTGGAGGACTTGCTAATCACAGGAGTTTCAGTGACCTTGGTATCTGCTGGAAGATTGGGGTAGTTCAATGCAATTCCCCTAAGGCTGGGAATGAAATTCCTCCTATTGTAGGAAAAGATTGGGTTCACGATTGCCTAAGAAACCTGAACATTCTATAGGACCTAATGAAGTGCATGCCAGAGTCCTGAGGGAACAGGCAGATGTAGTTGGACTAAGTGCGAGGTCCTGCACCTCATCTGAGTCAGGGAAATACCCAACACCAACAGACACAGGGGATGAATGGTTTGAGAGCAACCTTGTGGAGAAGGACTTGGGGACAAAAAAATTAGATGTATCTATCCTTAGTGATTTTCAAAACTGTGGGGTCAAAGCCTTCAACAACTGCACTGGGTGGGCTTTGAGCTAGTTGACCTCTGGTGGCCCTTCCAGCATACATGATTCCAGAGTTTGTGATACAACATCTGTACAAGATACCTTGTAGTCAATCAGCTTTTATTTCTTGTGCAATTTGGAAGAGGCTGGGATACAACAGTGCAACTGTTTTTCATTCTGAAAAATTATTTATCTCTAATTACATACCTTTGCTGGTTTTAAAGCTTGTATACTTTAGATAGCACAAACAATTCCATAGAATAGCTGGAACACCTCGTGAGACCAGGGATCACCTACAGCTGCCAAATCGGAAAAGAAACCAGCTGGCTTTGTCATATGTCTATACCCTTCATCATATTAATGTCTCCTTAATAATAGCATTTAGCTTTTCAGGAAATAACAGCAAAATAAGTGATCCATGCACAGATTAGTGCCAGCCATTTTGTTTCAAAATTTTAAAATCTGGCATATGAGTTCTAGTTTGACTTTGCATTTTTTCTGAACAAAAAAAGCAAAAGGAGCGTGTTTCCCTGCTTGATTTTTTTTTTTTCCAAATGTTCAGCTTAGCTTTAGCTTTTCTCTCTAAGATCTATGGAAGAAAAGAAAATATTGGAGTTACTAATGTCATGGCTCAGGAAGGAATGTGTTTTCCTGATGTCTGTAAGAACTGGTCACATGAAATACTCCTTTTATTTTCCCAGTCAGTGTTTTTGAAATGCTAACATCTCTGAACATGTTGCAAATTTACTTTTATGTGTGATGTGGTCTTCCTTGTTCTTGTTCCCTTGATTGTAATTCTTCCTCCAGCAAAGACCTCTTTCATCTGTGAAAGACACCTGTGACAGACCTTGAAGGGCAGGATTGCCTTCTTTCTGATGGCTAGTTATTCTTCTCTTCAGTATCTCAGTCTTGCCTAATTTTCTCAGCCATTTTCAATTGGTCTGACCCTCTTTTTCTGTCTTTTTAAATGTCAGTATTCAGTGATTGTTGGTGTATCTTTTGACATAGTTAGCCCTTTTTTAAGGCACTCCTGTTTTTGTCAAATAGTTTGAGCTTGACTTCTTTAGCAGAGCAGGGAACATAATACAGAAGTCAAACAGGAAAACAATCACATTTACCTTATGTTTATATAGTATAAAAATCTTACTATTGAAATAGCATGTGAGAAAAATTAATTTTGCCTAATGTTGTGTGTGAATTCGGGTGAAACTTTCAATAATACCTGTTCCCTTTACACTCCAGTGAGATTTATATCTGTAGATGATGGCTATATCTTATATTAATATAAGATATATTATATTAATATAATAAGATATATAATAGTAATATAATATAGAATAACTATATATTAATAACATGATCATAGCCCTAATTTATCAGTCCAAATCATGCTGTTTACAACTGAAAGAACAAGCTAAATATTCAAAAAGTTCAGGCAAAGCTTTGTACAAGTGGATACTTGCAAGTGCTACACTTTGCTATAGGCTGGCAATTTTGGAACATTTTCCTGTAGTGGATTTCTGTAATTATCATAATTGCCATTACATAATCAAAGAATGGACTGACACTCATTTGTGCTAGACTTCCTTTGAATCTTTTGTCTGGTTTTTCTCTTTTATTTGATTAGGGAATGAGCTGCAGATAGACTCACAACACATCAAGGCCTTTGATGGATGGTATGGGCTTCTAAAGCCTGGAAAGCAAATATATTGTTGTCAATGCTGGACAGAGAAACTGCTTGCTCTTAAGCAGTAAGGCGTGATAGCTGGAGGATTGTGGTGAAATTTCTTTAGCTTCTGTTGAAGGACACCTAACAAACATTAAATATACTCGCTTTTGATATAACAGACTAACTTGTAAGGAAGCAGGATGTGAGCTATGCGTTCCAGTTAGAGAAGATATAACCAATTAAAATTAATAATAATTTATAAAGTAGATTAAATTTTTGCTGCTCTAAATTGTCACACTATTTTGGTTCACTTAAAAAATTATGTCTGACCTGAAGTCAGGATTTGTGACTGTCAAGTACATGCAAAGATATGGGAATGATTCACACTGCTGAAAAAAAATTATTCACTGAAATGTGCAAGGATAATTGGAAGAAGGAATTTTCATGCAAGGCATACAACAGGAGAGATAGATACAAGTTCATTTTATGTTTGTAGAAGCAACACAGCTATTTAAAATAGAAGTACCTTTAAGTACCTTCTCTCTCATAACTTTGGTATATCAAGTATTTTTTGTTCAGTCGCAATAACAGAAGACATTACAAAAAAATCTCTGCTGGGAAAAAAAAAAGCAATTGAAGTGTGTGTACATGTTTATGTGGGAGAGCTGATTAGATTTCACAGCTTGTTGACTAGAACAAATATCTTCTGTAAAGTCACGAAGTTGTACATTGCAGCAAAAACTGAGATGAAGGGCTCTATTGTCCAAAATTTTTACTCATCCCCCAAGTAAATGTATGTATATTGAAACATTATTATTTGAGTCATTTGGAAATGCAGAACTGACTTGTGTATGCACAATACAATCAAGTCATCATGTTAAAGAGATGCTATCTATTGTAAACAAGGAGGAATATTTTGGGTGAGGTTCATCTCAAATTTATCTGGACATCAAAATGTGAGATAGTGTAGCATTTGGTTATGGTGGAATGATAATACTTTTAAATAAGAGTAAATTTGCCCATTTCTTCTATACTTCTGTGTTACTATAAGATATTGTCATAAATCATGCATTACCCTACTGTCCTTAAAAGAATTACTATCAGACTAACTTTTAGATGTCTGCATCTGTGTTCTGTGAATCCCACCAGTTTATGAAATTATTTACCCCAACTGTAATGTTTGACTACAGTGCAAATAAAATTATAAGAAATCTACGTGGACTGGAGCAAAGAACCTCTGCAGCTGATACGCAGATATGAGGTTTTTTTCTGACTATCTTGTAGTTTATTGAGTGTTTTGAGCTGCATTAGCAGAGACATTTAAACTAGCAAATTAAATACTTCCAAATATCAACCCCAGGCACTGCAACTTGCTTGCCTGTAATGTCATATTGCTAGAACAGCCACTGACCCACTTTTGCCCTGTGCCAACTGGTATTCTTTCCAAACAATTCCTGTTTATAGTTCAGCAATTAGTGTGGGCTAGTGACTGTTCCCTGTAGGCAGTGTGGATGAGGCCACTTTCATGGAAGACAGCTTGAGAGTATGGATGCCAGTTCTTCTATGTCAATTGGCCTTGGTGCCAGGGAACTGTCCCAATCTCATTTAATTGACTAGTAAAGAGATATTTATCAAATACTGTACTGTTGCTATTATAATGAAGATTGACTTTCTTCCTGCACTGTGTTGGATGATACCTAGGTAGTGTCCAGGAAATGATAAAAGAAAGACAAGAGTTTCCAGCACACTTTGTCAAGGACCCATTGCTTACTTTGCAGCTGTTACCTGCTCTGTGCCTTAGTCAAGACAGCCACTTGTGTAAAATAAATATATCAATGCTGTCTCAAAATTGATTTTGTGTAGTGTGACAGATGATTCATAAGTTTCCATGTTGATTGAATAGTTTGATTTCTTCCTTCTTTTGTGCTTCTTTTATAAAAATTTTTACTTAAAAATATCTGAAAGACCTTGAAAATTGAAATAAAGCCAATTTTAAGCTGAGAACTGTAATCAGGTTGTAGGTAAATACCATGAGATGTGTTTTTCCAAGATCTGCTTTTTGGAAAGAAAGCCTGGATTTGATGGAATAATTTCAGAAGTCTAACTTTCTATGGTAAAAATGAAACCCCACCCTTTTTCTTAACTAGATTTAGACCTGGCCAGGTTCTAGCCTAGTCAATGCTTACTTGCTTATCTGTCTCACAGTTTCTTGTTTAAGTTCCTTGTTTCTCTGCAAGTCTCTTGCTATGTCATGCATATGGTACAAAATGAACTATTCCACTGCATGATAACTGAGCATTAGTAGTGTATTTGAAGCATATAGGTACAAAGACTAAAAATTTCTTTAAATTCTGTAAAGAAGACAGCTATTAAAAAAGCTAAGCAAATTTTTCTGGTAGTCAGAAATAGTCTTGCATGTTTATATCAATAGCTGTATTCTGCTATATTAAATTCTAAAGTGCTGTTTGCCAACTTAGCAAGAAGCACCAACTGGTATATTAGAGATGCAGGTATTTCTAAGAGTCAGAACACTATAAAGGTAATTTATTAAGTCAGCGAATCTCATTTCCAAAGTATGTAGGTCTCTTTTTAAAAAACTTTAAAAAGTTAACAAACTTTAAAAGGTTAATACATTTAGCAAATGCTGAATTTAAATCAAAATGACATTGGTATTTAAACTGGACTTTTACTGTACTACTTTTTGAGGTTGCTTCTTTGGTCTGAACAATCAATATATGATTTGTAAGAAAGAAATCATAGTATCTTGCAGAAACATGTAGCATTTAATTTATTTTTTTTTAATGAAACTCAAAAAGGAAATGAGTTGCTGTTAAGTAGGAATGTCTGTAAAAAGATGTTCTTTAGAAAACAAGTTCTTTAGAGTTTCAAAATAAACAGCTGCATCCTTGCTTTGCATAGGAAAAATGAAATGACAGCATAAGCTCCCTGAGAGAGATAGAGACGGAATTGTTTCCCTACTTTTACATACTTCTAGAGATATTTGTGTGTTATGAAACCTTAGTAGAGACTGGACTAAATATTTTACAAAAGAATATAGAAAGAAGTGAGACTGGGAGGAAGTAGCTAGGCTTCTGATCTGTCATTGAGAGTTTTTGCAGTTATCAGTGAAAAGTGGGAAGTATAGTTAGCAACTAAAAGCCTAAACACTTTCTAAAATCTTTGCTAGATATAAGTCTAAATATTGATATGGAACCTTGGACAATAACTCTAAGCAAAGGTGTTTTCTGCAATTTATGTTTGGAGAAAACTTTTTCAAAGTTCAGCTACAGTTCCAAGTCAAGAAAAGTCAGGCTGAAAGCCAGTCTCCATACTAAGAAATTCCCCAAAAAGTCTTCTTCCAGTAAAAGTCTATGTCTCTGAAGTTGAGGTTCTCTTCTTCAGATGGGGTTACACAAAGAAGAACTAGAAATTGTTGTAATACATTATGTCATTTTTGTTTCCCGAATGCCACTAATGCACTTCTTTTACAGGAACTGCTGCAATTTTTCTAAGTAATAGGCCCATGAGTTCAAGTGTTCTGCCCTTCCTTGCCATCTTCATTTGTCCAGGGCTCAGAATACTTTCAGGAGACAGCTTTGTCAGTTCTGTTAGGAAAATTATTTTATGGCACACTTGAAGTCAGATATTTGTCTGTGTCTGTGTTCTCTTTAGTTTATTGTCTAAATCACACAAGACAAGACCCCAAAAAATAAGTGCTTTTGATTAAATCATACTTTCAGTGAAATTTACAGTTACCTCAGCCCTCCAGTTATAGAAGTGAAAGCATAGTGTTGGGTAAAACCAAGCAAAACAACTGTCTTACATTATAGAGCTTTTCAGAAAGACAGATAAACACCAGATTAAAAAAAATTCTGTCATAAAAATAATAATTCTTGCTTAATCTGGCCCCTCTAAGACATAGAGGAAGAGAAAGGCATGCAAATCAGATCATAAACATTAATTTTTTTATTTGAACCTTTGTATTTCTTGGTTGTTTTGTGTTGGTGTTTTTTTTTCCTTCTCATGAGTCACAGTCATGGTTTTAAACCTAAGCTGTCTAAAGACTAGCTGTTCCTAATTATTTGTAAAGTGCAATACGTACAGTATTTCTTTGTTGTATGTACTATAATAAATAATTATTATCTCCTTTACTTACTCATTATAAATCAGTCATTGCCTAAATACCCGTTTTGAAATGACAGCACTTCAACAACTGATGTTTTTGGAAAGCTGCAGGACAGAGAACATGAAGATATATGTCTGGTGGGGTCCTTTTTATCAATTTACTCAAGAATGTTTTAACAGCATTGTCTGCCACATTTATGCAGGCCACCATTGGAACTGTGTGTTTGGAGTTAATTTGTACTACCCTTTGCTTGCAATAGATGCCTTTCTTCTTACTGTGAGAAGTGTCCATTTAGTAGCTATGCCAGTACTGTGTATGCTTATAAAGGCTGTGGAACATACATACACAAAAAATCCTTCTTTCTAAGTGGGTCATGAACCCAGCCAGTTATTTCCTACTAGGGACTTGTTTCTAAACATAAGGCAATGATTAAGAATAGACTTTGAAGAGAAACCTGGAACATAACACCTTCTTTCAAATTTAGAATTTTTTTTTTAAATAAATGACCTTTAGACTTCTTTGTAGTGTCTGAAAGTGACAACTTTACCCCACCTAGCAACTTATAAACACTGCTACTTATTGTTATTGCCGGTAGATGGCATTCTTTATATTAACTAAATAAATAACAGTTGGAAAGTTTTTTGTCAGCTTTTTTTTTGCAGGGTAGATGATAGACATTTGCTTTTCGGAGTTTTTATGGAAATGATCCATACCTGCTATTTTGAAACGTTTGACAAAATTCCTTCAGTTCAACAAAGTGTGTTTTTTTTTTTTCCAAAATGAGAGTAATTTCAGAATCATGTAATAATACAGTTCAACTGATTTAGTAATTTTTACTTTTATTTCAGGTAAAGAAGAGGAAATGTTTTTTTCTTTTCCCTTTCTAACAGATAAAACAAAATATTTAATGGAGAGTTAGAGTTTAATAGTGTTGGTTTCATTTTAGAAAACTTTAAAGAAATTTTTTTTCTGCCTTATTGCTTACAGTTTGCAAAACCTCTAGACTAGAGACAAAACCATTTTTTCTCTAGTGGTTCTGTAATGACCTGTGACAGAACTGAGGGAATTACCCAGGGAAATGAGTCCAGGTGTAGTTTATAGCTCTCCAACTGTTTGCTGTTTGGTTTTTTTTCCCTATTTGAATGCTTAAACCAAAGCCCACTAAAGTTAACAAGGAGATGTATATTGGCATCAGAATTTTCTTTCACATGTTTCAATGCCTACTGAAATAAGGGGGCTGCTCTCAGAGAAAGGTACATTAATGGAAGCTAACCAGAAGATTTTTCATGCATTAATCATATTGGAACCCATGACCTTTGCAATGATAAATGAGCAAGTGAAGTGGAGAAGATATTTCAAGACGCATTAAATTTCAAAATGTATTACGTATTCCAGTGCATAATGCAGATATTGATCCTTTTTGTGGCTTTTGCATGTGCTGAATGTTTATTTCACAGGCACCAAGTAGATAGGAGCCAGACAGCCCTGAGAGTGTGTGGACTAGAAGACTAATTTTCCTTGCTGGGATACTGGAACACAATACACTTAGTTCAGTTTGCTACCACATGCAAACTCATTCCATCACTTTATGCCTGTACAGTACCCAGATGTGGGCTTGAGGTGAGTGAGAGCAGCAGCCGCACAAATTCTGGGTAAATGAGCCTTCTCTGGTTGGAGAAGGTACTGCCAAATGTGGAATAGTTTCCACCTACAAACTGTTGGTGATGACAAATATGTATCTATGAAATAAGGAATTCATGTCATCAATGGCTCAGTTTCTAAACCTAGCCTTTGAATGGCAGTGACTTTCAGTCCATTATAGTCTACAACTGTGTCAAACTGAAGAACTAAGTAGAAAGATCCTCTGTCCCAGTAGGTCAGTGGACCTAGATCGGCTTACACCCTCTAACACTGAAGGAAAAAAAAATAGATTTTTATCTTACTGCCTATTTGTGCTCACTGGAAAGAAAATCTATTATTCCTGGGACTATCAGAAGTCCTGTGTATTGTGATCTGGCTGCAGTGGTGATTCTTGTCACAACCCTGTAGTTAGAGGACCAAGCAGAGGGCCAGGGAAGCAGAAAGATATTTTAATTATGTTTATGATTATGGACAAAATGCACATGGAAAGATTATTCAGGTCATCAGTAATGCTCTGCTACCCAGGGGTTATCTCATTTATCCAGTCTTCATTGGAAATGTCCTTCAAAAAAGCTGCTTACTTAGGGAAAATGCTGCCACATGAAGTTGTACCAAATACCACCTTAACATGTAAGGAATCACATTAATTTTATGTAGCTTCGGAAGGAAGATGTTTTTTCCTCACTGCACAAAGGTTCAGATTTTTATGCAGAACATGCACTGGAGCATAACTGAAGAGTAGCTCAAAGTGTTTCCCACCCTTTAAAGTTTCATATAAGCTTTGAATGAACTCTGAAGCTAAAATGGATTTAATATAAACCAGGAATATCACAAACATATGCAGACATGGTTTTATGATGTATAGGACATATTAGAATTCCGTTTTCTGCTTATCTGTTAAATTAGAGGTGCAAATTAGTATTTGTCAAGAAAATTTGATTTAATATCCTAATCCATGCCTTTACAAAAAAGCATAGACTACTAATCTGCTTTATCATTTTTGGAATAATGATTAACTTGAGCTAGAATGCAAATGTTATGAATTCTGGATCTTTTCATTCAAGTTTTTACTTCTAGCAACAGTTTTTGGGCTTGTACCCAAATGAGTAATAGTTTTGTTTTCTTAGTTTCAGTATGTTTTAATACTTAAAATCTGTTACCATAACCAAGAAATATGCTAATCTTTTTTCCTATTCCTGAATGTAGAAAAAATGGGATAGTTAATCCAAGCACCCTGAACTTTATTTTGTATTAGTTATCTTTTTGTTCCATATCACAGATTCAAAGATAATTCTAGATACCTCTGTGTGAACTTTGCTATTGATCTGATAGCAATTGCAACGTGATGCAACATTGATTATCACATAATACAGAATTTGCAAGAGATAATCAACTTAGAGGCCTCTTGGTTTCATATATATAATGTAGTGAATTTCACTGTTGGCATCACTATTAGTCACAGGTGACCGATTTTTGACTGGAGGTATCACCATAATCTTATGGCCAAGAAGTTGTCTAGTTTTTGAGAGGATACAGAGGAACAGAAATTGAATAATAGACATTCAATGATAATTTTATAAGCATTTTGAGTACTTAACACAGGAAAAAGGGGTAATGATGAATAGAGGAAAATTACAAGAAGTGTAAATAGGGCTCTATCATTTCCTAAGCCTTAAGAAGTTTTTGTTGGCAATTGCAGTGAAGCAAATGGTAGGTGGAAAAAAGCTCTGAAGAGACAGAAGGAAAGGCATTACAAATATAAATAAGAATTTATTAATTAATACTAATACAGGTTTTCCAAAGGTCTGAAATGAAGTGCATTATGATGAGCAGTTGTACCTAAATCAAAGCAAGGCAAAAATCTGT
Organism: Empidonax traillii; assembly: GCF_003031625.1. Taxonomy (NCBI): domain Eukaryota; kingdom Metazoa; phylum Chordata; class Aves; order Passeriformes; family Tyrannidae; genus Empidonax; species Empidonax traillii. Next base: position 826,608 of record NW_020955362.1, on the reverse strand, counting down.
CACTTGTAGAATTATCTCACATGCTAAACTTCAGGCATTAATTACAGTTCCGTTCTTGGGTCACCTCAGTGGATATATTAACAGTTGATCACAGGAATTTCAGATAAAACCTCTCATTCCTGATGCTGAGTATTGTCAAGCTTATGAGCATCTTGAAGAGATCATCAGTCTTTTGGGTAGGAAGCTTGCACATCTGTAAATTCGCAAGTTTTATCAGTTTTTATTGAGATTAGGTAGATCATTTATCAGATGACAAACTTTAAAGGATGATCTAATAAACAGATACTCCATAGAAAGAAAAGTGATCTGTAAGAGTTCATTCTCCTATTCAGCATGTTTAACTTGTAAATTCTTCAGATTAGAGTTTATTTTCATTATAGAAAACAGAAACTTGACATGATGGGTTTGGATCAGCTAGACTTAGCTGCAGTGCAAACTGGACATGCAAACATAGCCAGTGGTAATATCTCCATAAACACTGCGGCTCCTTTAGGTGTAAATGATAACTCACATTAAATGAATGACCTTATAAATAATGCTCATTGATATGGAATCGCATATTGACTATCTTTTTGTCATATGACAAGTGTATCCATATTTCTGAAGAGCTCTTTCTGAGGAGGTAAATGGGGTTCTTTCTCAATCAGAATGACTCATATCATCACAAATTTGATATTGTGACATTTTCAAGTTTTATTCCATTTTGTCCACGGAGCTTAGTGTTAGACTCTTGAGAGTGTTACGTATTGGTTGAACTGAATCGTCAAGGTGATATAATCTCATCTAGATTCATCCAAAAGGACTGCTGAGCAATAGATCCTTTAGATAATAGAGTGCTATAACAATTTATTCTGCTTAAAATCTTGTAAAATAGAAATTTCTCTCCTCACAGAGGGATGACTTCTTGACAGCTATCTTTTATGAGCTAGGAAAAGGCTATTCCTCCTCTTATAACAACAGGTTTTCTTTAGGGGTTAACATGCCTACATTTCCATCAGTGAACCATTTAAGGTGGATGACTATAGGTGCTGTATTTCCAAATGTAAAACTTAATTTTCATTTGCCTCTTTAAGAATTCAAATCTGTGAGCAGCTGAATGGGATTTAGTTGCATGAGTACTCACAGAAAGTGAATCTTGAGTCCAGAAACTTACAGATTTGCACTCTTATTGTTGCACTTCAGTTATTGAAAACTTAGGACAAAGCTTGGATCAGCGAGCCAACAGAATTTTTCAGTCTTCTTCCAGAGGCAAGAAAATAAGCCAGTCGGGGACCTGATTACAATCTTTACATAGAATTACTTTATGTCAGTAAAGATTGTTTGGTGCTAAAGGAAATGCACTCTGCAGTATTTTACAGAGAACATGTTATAGTTTTTACACCCTTTTGTAAGAATCCAAAATACCTCATGCCTTCTGCTGAAAACCTTGCAAGACTCACTTTTCATTGTAGATAATGCTCTTGAGATCTGCTGAATATTTTCTATATAGGTTTACGTGTCATAGGCCTTTAGGGGTTTCTTCATTTGATGAAATAAATACTTGTGAGGAAATAATTAACTCTATGTTTCTTCAAGAAATTTTTGCTGACTTTTCATATTAACTATATATTTCTAAAATATAATTTTCCTAATAATGTCAGAAATGTTTCAGTGTAAGGCACTATCATCAACAGCAAAAAATTGCATAATCAATGTACAGTGTAAATCTTCACTCAGCTTTTTAAAACTCCTTTGGAGACAGAGGGGGCTGAATGTAGAAACGTTTATGACAAGGTGGAGTGTTCCTGCTGTATCTGAATATCTACATACAGCTCATTAGTAAAGCAGTAAAAAAAGATAAAATAGGATAAACTTGGAATAATGTAAAATGGACCTTGAAATGGAAGAAGAAATTGAAATTCAAAAATAAATATCCATTCTCTTTTCCTCCTGCACTGGGTGCAGGTGTCAAAGTGCTGTGGGGGGTGGGGTTTCAGGAACAGCCTCTGTGAAGGACGGCTGGAGCTGTCCCATGCCAGGCACAGCTGGTTCCAGACAACTCCAGCCAACCCATCGCAGGGCACAGCTGAGTGCCTCAGACACAGTGGTGGTGATACCTCTGGGAAAGTGTATTTAAGAAGGATCAGAAAAAGATGGACAGAGAGGAGAGAAATAAAGAATTAGAAACCGCAGTCTGAACGCTGAGGTCAGAGAGAGGAGGAGAAGGAGGAGGTCCATCTCAGAGCAGACACCCGCTGCAGCCTGTGGAGGACTCACATTGGAGCAGGAGAGAAGTGTGAGGATGGAGTGGCAGAAAGGAGATGTTATGGCCTGACCAGGACTTCTATTACCCCCTTCCCCTGTGCCTCTTGTGGCAGGGTAGGAGTCAGAAGCGCAGTAGTGAAGCTGATAATGGGGAAGGTGCAGGAGCTGTTTAGTTTCAGTGTTTGTCTTTTTGTTTCCCAGTACCCAAATTAGTACTTGAATATCTATTTAATAGTACCATATATTAAATATTCATTACTAATTGTTAAATATTTATATTATTATTATTATTATTATTATTATTATTATTATGAAAATTAATTCTCTCCAAGTTGGGTCTGTTTTTGCCGCTGAATTTATCTCCAAAAATCAGTTCACAATTCAGATTTTTAGATTCCATACAGATACGTACTGAGGTCATTAGTTTCTTTTTTATTTATGAATGAAGCCATACCTTCAAGAAAAGCCTATTACTCTGATCTGGAAGGTGAACACAGCGCTTTCTCTGACTGCATTTTGATGATTAAAGACTTTCTTTACTATAACCATTTGCAATACAAACACCCAACAAGTATTGATATGGTCTCCTCTAATCCCTACAAGAATTAAAAAAATAAACAAGCACGAATTCTGGGACTGGCCCAGTAGGAAAGATGAAAAAAAGTTCCTTGTTCCCACAAAATCAATGCTACTTTAATGATTCATTTGTCAAATGGTAATCTGTAGTCAAGAATAGAAGACTAAAAATCATTACATTAAATTTTGGGTAATGGTGATGATGGCATCATGGACTAAGACTGAATATTGACTACTAACACCTGGTCTGAATGATCCAGGTAGGTAGAAGCACAGGCTGATACTTTCCCAGAATTTCCTTAAAATTAAGTTCCAAATAGTATTATTATGTCTTAACTTGGTGTCATATTAAAAGAAATATCTGGGTAGTCCAAATAATCAATCCAAAAATCATCATTCAGGAAATGTAGCCATTTCACTATACTTGTTTTTGAGTATTCATATGTTTTAAATGAGGTCAAATAGTACCAAATTTGAAATATCTTTACAATTAGTACTACATGGCTACCAAGATAAGAAAGAATGGTAGATAAAAAATTAAGGCAAACACCTCTAATAATAGGAAAAGTTGATGCTATACTTAGTGCAAATATATAAATTTCTGTAAACCTATACAATACTGGAAAAAAAAAAAACAGCAAGGAAGGTTCTTTTCAACTATTTCTCTTCTACTTAATGTCTTTTTTTTAAAAACAGTACTTAGAAGTATACACTCCCTTTGTTTAGCTTTTCTATTTAAGCTATGACAACAGTTTAGTAAAACTGTGTATCTGTTGTGGTTTAGGAATGTTATTCCTCAATTTAGTACATTCACTAAAAGGGAGCCCCCGGTGGTCCAGGGGAAAATTCACTGCACTGTCACTGCAGAGACCCGGGTTCGATTCCCGGTCGGGGCCCCTCCCCGGGCAGATGGAGCTCGTTAGCCCGTAAGGCAATCCATCTACGTCCTGAGGACCTCGCTGCCACCGTCCAAGTGTGCTTGGCCCCGGCAGATGAACCTCAGGATTAAAGGGTGGGCTCAGTTCCGCGCACACTGTGTCTCACCTAAAAAATCCAATGCGCAGGCTGGAAGGTGGAAAGACCTTCCCCGGTTCTTCGTTCGCGAAGAGACTGGCCATCACATTCACTAAAGGGGAGCCCCTGGTGGTCTAGAGGGTAAAGGCGCTGTGTTGTCACTGTAGAGACCCGGGTTCGATTCCCGGTCAGGGCCACTCCCCGGGCAGATGGAGCTCGTTAGCCCTGTAAGGCAATCCATCTACGTCCTGAGGACCTCGCTGCCACCGTCCAAGCTCGCTTGGCCCCGGCAGACGAACCTTAGGATTAAAAGGTGGGCTCAGTTCCGCACACACTGTGTCTCACCTAAAAAATCCAATGCGCAGGTTGGAAGGTGTAAAGACCTTCCCCGGTTCTTCGTTCGTGAAGACTGGCCATTACTTTACTTATTACATTCACTAAAAGAAAAGCACAAGCTGCTCCCCTCCCACCTCTGGTGGGATGTACAAAAGGCAGAAATTTACTGGAAACAGTAATGAGATAGAAAACCAAACAGTAGCAGCAACAATATAAGCAGCAAAAATGCTCATCAAGCCCAGGACAACAAAAGACAGTTTTGGACCCTCTGCCTGCTACACTTTCCCCATGATGAGAAAGGAATGTGAGAGAGACCTAACCACTGCCAATAATGTGAGATGGTATTGAATAATATTAGGGCCTTGATCATGCCCACACAATTCCAAGCTCCACCCCCTCACAGCTACTGCAAAAAATTAACCCTGTCCTTAGCCAAAACCAGGTCAGTATTCTAGGACAAAGCACCAAAGGATAGGCTAGGACCAGTTTTACTGTTTTCACAAGTAACAGCAGATCTCTTAAGATCAAGAAATAATTTATTAATGGAGAAAAAGTTGAACGACTGGGACTTTAAAAATGTCTGGTTTTATTTTTTCCCCCAGCTCCATCTACTTCATTGATAAACCAAAAAATTGGTGACATAATACTCTGGATGGTAGTGACATGTTCTCCATTCCAAATGGTCCTAAATAATAATCTTTCTAACTAGGCCTGTAGCAAAGTTTATTGTGCAATTTTTACACTTCTTAAAGCTGTGTAGAGTGCTGTGAATTGCATAAAGGAATATATCACAGGACAGTTTTGTAGTTTTGCAGGTAGCTTCAAGGTAACCTCTTGCTTCAGTCTGAGTTAGCTCAGATCCCTCTTAATATTTGCTTTCAGAGACACCACATTGGTGTTAAGGAAGGATAAAATATTGCATGGTGAGTCTTTTAAATGGCATTATTTGTGTGTGAGTAGATGCATAATGGCAAGCTAATGATTCTACTGCGTCTATATGTTCAATAAACCAAAATGAGGTTTACGTTTGGGCTCTGCATTTAGTCACCAGCAATCTCAGGCTTAATTTCAATTCCTCTGTCATTATTTGTATTCTCTTAGTGCCTCTGCTTTCCACTCGAGTTGGAAGCAGTATTTCTTTAAGCACTGTATGCCTATGCGGCAACAAGTGATGACTCTTGTCTGAAGAGGTTTCCTGTTTAAGGAGGGACTGTTCTGTTCCACTGACAATAAATAATGGCCCATGGGAAATGAAAGGGAACATTGCCTTCTCTGGCTTAGTGTTAGCTGAGATTTTAATTGTTCTCTTGTCTTCTGTGTTATCAATTATAATGCCGCTTTCTCTGCTCTGAGGTTCAACAAACTATATATTTTATTGTGAGGTCCAATATTCCCCTGTAATAAATACACAACCAGATACTTTAAAACAGCAGGATAGAATATTTTGAGTTTTCAGTCTGCAATACTAGTAACACCTTCTTTCACTGCCCATAATGGGGTTCAAGAACCTTCCTAATTGCCTAGTGTCTTAATGGATCCATGAGGGGAATTTACAGTAATTATTATTTCAAAACAACACAGATTAATTCAATTTCATCATATATTTATTGCTATCTTCATATTTACTCTGTCAGGGATTCCTTCCACTGCTTCTTTTTTAGAATGGTTTGGATTTGTACTTGGTGTTATGAAGACTTTTGACAAAGAGAAATATTGTGCAGTTCTAGTAATTAGGACAGACTTGGTATCTATATGAGAAATTTCAGCATGGTTATCTACTTTTTAATTCACACCTTAAAAGCTGATTCAAAGAGGACTCTGGGATTCCATAGGGAACAGAAAAAATTTCAAAACAAACTGAAAATTTGTGCAGAATTCTGTTTGAGTGTTATTTGGTAGAAACTGAAAGCATTATCTTCATTTCACAAGTGCAAAGTGCAAATGCATCAATGGCAGTGAGGTTTACAATTTAACCCATGATATCAGTGTATGCAAAATCATATAAAATATTGCACATTCATAGCTATGTTCAAAACACTGCCCATATTGATGGTTGTGTTTTCATTCTTAGAAGTGAATGAGAACTGTCTACACCTCTTTCAAAGTTTTGACCTGCATCTGAAGGTGATGAATGATCTTTCTGAATGTTGTTTGAATTCTCTTGGGGAGTGGGAGAGAAGGAAAATATTTTGAGAATAGAACAAGAGAGGGAGTGATTTCCTCTCCTACCCCTCCTACCCCCTTGGCCCCCCATTTTTTTCTCCTTTTGGTTTTCCTTCCTGAAAGTTTACCACTTGATATCTGGAAAAAAAAATTATATTCTCTGCATACTCACTTGAGCAAGAATGATTGCTTAATGAATGAACTTTACATGCCTTTTCTCATCTGACTGTTTATAAGATTAATGTCTGCTTGTGGATGCATAGGCAATTTTGAGGTAGTTGCTGTTCTTCTGTGAGAGATGCAAGGTAGGGAGATGAGCTTTTTAACATGGAGTTTGGCATGTTAACTGAATTATTCTGTCTTCCAAAGATTCCATGGTTAGTGAAGGGATACAGAACCAGATATACTCTTGCTTCGTTTCACTACAGCAATTCCTGTATTGTTCTGTTTTGTCTATGCTCAATCAGGATCTCTGTGTTTTGGTTGATTTATTCATACAACTACCTTAACAGATATTCCATAACAAGTGATACTTTTTCGCTTCCATATAAACAGGGTAGCGCAAAACTATTTTGAGAGTCATCTGAAAATATAAATAGATTATGTCATCCATGAACATAAATTATGAGGTTACAGTCAAACTGACCAATCCTAACGTGGTGTTCAAATTCCTTCCAGGGATAGGTCCTAACTTCTAGGAAAAGAGAAAAAAAGGTTGCGAAGCATATGCATGTATTTCTTAGCTGAGTTGTTGGGTGCAGAAAATATCTGAGCCTATCTACTTAAACTTCTTTTTGCTATTGAAATCACTTCTTTTTTTCCCTGAATCGCTATGAAATCTACATTTGTCTTCCCAACAATTTCAGATACATCCTGCAGATACAGCTAATTAAGAGCCAACCACTAGTTGGAGTTTCCCCTAGTGCTTTCCACTGATTTGTTTTTGTTTATGATGTGCTTTGTTTGCTTCATTTCAGTGACACATTTGTGCAGTCTTATTTAGCCTTTAGAGCATCAAGTTACTGGAGCATCAGTGCACGCAGCATGAAAAGAAATGAGTCATTCACCCATTCCCAATTTTTTGTTTCCTCAGCTGATTGAAGGGTTCAATAAATTACTGTGGTTCATAATGACTATAGAAGTTAAACACTATTTTTATCTCTTCAGCTGTGTTTTAAATACAGCATTGGGATCTATCATTCTGTCATGGAGAGAGGCTCTGGAAGCATATGACAACTTATAATCTTTCCTCCTTCACATATTCATGAGAGAGAAAGATTATGCATGCAAGCAATAACTTTACACATTAATTATTGAGTCACATATCAGGAAGACCATAACTTCATGAAAGACAATGCACTGAAAGTCTTTGATTTGAAGAAAAGATGAAGCTCAAGGGCGAAGGTCCTGAGGTTTGAATAACAACAGATAATTTCTTGTCCTTCCTCCTCTCTTATCTAAGTCTTGGGCTAGAACATCTACATTATGAAAAGTCCCTAAGGAAGAACAGAAGTGAGCAGCAGGAAATACAGATGTTCATTGGGCTCATAAATGGGCTTGGGAAATGTCTGACTAGTGCCTGTTACAGAATGGTGTAATGAGATCCTTCTCAGAGTTGTGATTCTTAGCATGTTGCAAGCAGTCATCAGGGCTATAACTCTAGAACTTTCTAAATTTTTATAAAAATTCCTTTCTTCATGGAAAGAAGATGAAATTAGACAGTTGCCTTGCCTAGGCCATGCAGCATGAGTGGTGGGCTTCTACTTTATCCTTCTGCCCTCCTATTGCCTTATTATTTGGCCTAATGAATCAATGCCCCCATCTCAGTACATCAAACAGTGCTAAGGTAGCCCCCTAATTTGTTCATGGTTGTTGATGACTCGTACTACTAATTCGAAGTAATTCAACTGGCTGCACTGTGGAAGCCCCTGCACTCATTCTTACACTGTTAGCTTGTTTTTTTGATGACAGCACTTGTAATTCATCCTAGTATTATACAGGAATAATTCTATGAAATAATTTGTTCAAAAGAGACAGAAAAAACCCCGCTTTTACCCTTTCATCTACGCACTGCAACAGAGAAACAACTCTTGGTAGGAGTTAACCCATGCTCTTGAATAATCTTTTGCAGATTAAAAAATGGAGGCATTCTGAGCAATTCTTTTCATTCAAGTGACATTTGAATTTGATGCTTCCCACAGCCATTTTTATTCCAATAACATGGGCAGGATATGAAATTAATTTAGTGCATAATGAAATATGGCTGCTGTCTTTAATCTGCAGTCTCATGTTAAACTCTGTAGACTAGAGCTCTTTAAGATCATAAACACTGTTTCTAGTAATTTGAGCTTTTTCTACATATTGCATATGATAAGAACACAACAGTTACAGTTATCTGTATACATATATGTAAGGGAACAAACACAGTAGCAATGACACTTTGGCACCGTTGCGTAATTTCAGCTATATATCCTGCTACACAAAGCCCAGAAAAGGGGAAGCTTTTGTACTTCAAAGTTTTTTGAAGTATTCTACTGTCATACTTTCCATGCCAGAAATTGTATGGGTGTCTCCTAGAATACACTTCTTTATTTTGTTTTACTACTTTTTAAATTAATATAATTTTATTGTTTTATTTTTTGATATGTGCTTTGGTGTGCTTTGAAATCCATGCCATTCTCCTGGAGAAACTGGCTGTTCATGGCTTTGCTGGGTATACTCTTCATTGGGTGAAAAACTGTCTGGATGTCCAGGCCCAGAGAGTGGTGGTGAGTGGAGTTACATCCAGTTGGTGGCTGGTTATCAGTGGTGTTCCCTGGGGTTCAGTATTGGGGCCAGCCCTAGTTAATATCTTTGTCAATGAGCTGGATGAGGGGATTGAGTGCAGAATTAACCAGTTTGCAGATGACACTGAGTTGGGGGGGAGTGCTGATCTGCTGGAAGGTAGGAGGGCTTTGCAGAAGGATCTGCACATGCTGGATCAGTGGGCCAAGACCAAAGGTGAGAGGGTCAACAGTGCAAAGCGACAGGTCCTGCCCTTGGGTGACAACAAACCCATGCAGTGCTACAGGCTTGGGAAGAGTGTCTTGAGAGCTCCTCAACAGGAAGGTTTTACAGCTGGCTGAACATGAGCCAGCAGTGTGCCCAGGGGGCCAAGAAGGCCAGTGGCATCTTGGCCTGTATCAGGAATAGTGTGGCCAGCCAGACTAGGGCAGTGATTGTCCCCCTGTACTCAGCAATAGATGGGGCAACGTGTTCAGTTCTAGGTCCCTCACTTCAAAAATGACATTGATGTGCTGCAGTGTGTCCAGAGAAGGGTAACAGAGCTGGTGAAGGGTCTAGAAAACATGTGCTATGAGGAGTGGCTGAGGGAACTGGGGTTGTTTAATCTGGAGAAGGTAAATATTTGGGCTAAAGGGGTACCTCACTGCTCTCTACAACCACCTGAAAGAAGGATGTAGTGAGGTTGGAGTCTGTCTTTTCTGCCACCTCTGAAGTGAAAGGCTGAGAGGAAATGGCCTTAAGTTGCACCAGGGGAAGTTCATGTTAGGCAACAGAAGAAAAGTTTTTACTGAAATTTTAGGCACTGGAATAAGTTGACCAGATTGGAATCACCATCTGTGGATGTGTTCAAGAGATGTCTGCATGTGGCAGTTGGGGACATAGTTTAGGGGTGATTATAGTTGTGCTAAGTTGATGATTGGACTTGATGATCTTGAAGGTCTCTTCCAACCTTGATGATTTTGTGATTCTGTGAACTTGTCTTTTTACAAAAGCAGATATCTCTCATAAACTTATACTGATTTGCGATATTTCTTCAGTTCTAGACCTGAAGTCTCATTCTGAGAAATGTGTTATACATTAGAGTTACTCTCAACAAAACAAAGAAAAATACATTGTTTAAAAGGTATAGAGCAATCTATTTTTTCAAACTCCAGAACTCTCAACAGCTTGAAATCGTTTCAAAAGTCTTCAATCCATGTCACTTGCTTCATTTAAATGTATTTTCCTTGCAGGTTGCCCTATTTATGACCATTTCTATTAAAGTTCCCCAAATAATGATAGACTTGTTTTTGCATTCAAGTTGTTGATCTTCTTTTCAGGCTTGCTGCCTTACACTGTTAAGTCCCATAAGGTTGTTTGTCCTCTTCAATTTGTTTGAATAACTTTTTGTGATGTTTGGAGTGTGTTCTAACCTGTGTATGCTCTTATATCTTAACTTTCTCACCAAATCCAAATGCCTTCCAGTTGCTACCCCTCAAGACTTGGTCTTTTTCTCACCCTTTTCCAAAGGAAGTGTTTTGATTTGAGGAGTTGATGATTTATGTTAGGAGATACTGAAAAAGAACTATGTCTTCCTGGTGATGTCTGTGGCAGTCTTCATGCTTTTAAATTTCAGCCCTCCTCCTGAAAATCTTTCACTGTAGCATAGATAAGATTTATTTTTGTTGTTTCATTTTGGATATAAAATACCTTTCTGCCTAATCTGGATTTGTGACCTTACAGTACACCTCATGCTAGAGCTTAAGACAAACCATCACATATTATCATCAGTGCCTGACTTAAAAGTAAGAACACTGATTAATTTTTATACAAGCTATTCAATTTTTTTAATCAAAGAAAACTTAAAAACAAGTTGAAATTTCTTGATATAACATATAGTAAGATTAATGGTGTCATAGTTTCAGACTTTAAATTGTCTTATGTTTGATGGGCCATCTTCCCTGGGAACTACATTTATAATAGATGTGGAACCACAGTTTTGATGGTCTAAGACTGAAAAGCAAGCAGCTCATTCTGCTTTAATGGATATCACTTAATTTCTAACAGCTTTTTTTCTGAGGATCCTGCACCCAGTGGGGCAAGTAAATTGAGTTACTTGAAGTGCATCCTTTATAGAAATTTGGAGTCTATCGCTGTTTTAAAGGTAGCTGGAAAACTCAACATTTTAAGAAGTAATTTCAGTGTTACTTAGAAGTAAGTAAAATATGTTGTTATATTTATTCTGGTCCTAACTTATGTATTTGGAAAAAGCATAAACTTTTATTAAAAAATAGTATACAGCCATATACAGCAGATACAGATTCATAACTTCATTTCAAAGAAGAGCATGGTGGAGATGTTGATTTCTATAAAATATTCAATTTCCCAGATTGTTTCTTTTTTTTTTTTGATGAATCAGAAAGTGTTGAATGCAAATATGCATAGTGTATTTCCACCACAATCTTTTGGGAAAGCTCTATTTGTTTTTCCCCAAAATCCCTCAATGGTGACTGATAAATCAACAAACTTTTTTTTTCTTCACCTCCTGCAGGAGAGACATTGTAATAATTCATCTAAAAATTCTGTGATTTTTTGGGTAAGGGAATCTTGGTACTGTGGTATTTCAGAGGAGAAAAAGTATTAACATGAAAAATAAGTTTTACTGTGAGGGTGACCACACACTGGAAGAGATTGCCTATAGATTTTGTGTAATCTCCACCTTTGGAGTCATTTAAAACCAAACTGAACACAGACCTGGGCAAATACCTTAGGTCATTCTCTGCTGAAAAGAAGGATTAGACTAGATGATCTCCAGGCGTGCCCTCCCACTTCAGCTATCCTGTGATCCCTGTTGATGGCTCTGTGATTTAGATTAGTTGAAAAGACTTTCCTACAAGGGCACATTAATCTCTTGAATTTTGCGGTATCACTTCACGGCAACAGTTTCATTTTTCCATCAATATAAATGAATTAATTAAAGATTAAGTACTGCAGTCCCTTAGGATTAGCATACTTGGTCCATCTCTTTACTGATTTGAGATGGTGTGAATTCATTTTAATAGGCTAATACTGAAGAGCAATGTTCATGTATTTCAATGAAAAGGTACAGCTAAGACACTCCTCAGTGGATGTATCTCTCTGGTTTATGTATCTATATAGATATTGCTGTTAATTTATCTTTTGTTGTGTTTCCTTTTTTACTTGTGTAACAACTACATGAGAATTTGGAGAGTCACTCATAACTTCCCAGGAGCTCGTTCGCTTGCAACAGGCACTCATTATGACTGCCTGGCTTCCCTGGGAAGAGAGCATTGAAGGCAAGAGGAGAGAAAAAGCAGGGAATTCAGAGAGCTCCTCCTTCTAGTTTTCAGGTTTTGGAAGGATGTGTCCCTCACTGACTAGCTTACGGTTCACTTTTGGCTTTTTGCTGCCTAGTGGGGCTATCCTTTACTGAGATATTTGGAGGCACAGGTGTTATTAAATTTCAGTTTATTTTCTTTAAGAATCTATATGCACAAGACAAATATATGAGCTTCCACGCAGCTTGAGTTCCAGACACATCTCTCTAGCTACCATGGATCTAATCAAGGTGTTTGTATGGTATGAGCAGCTATCTAGGAATTAGTAAGATTCTTCAGACAAATATATAATTTCATTAGGAATATAGGTCATGAATGAGCACAGAACTCTTCATTATTGCTAAGAGTTTGTCCATAGAGTCTTCTACAGAAAGTCCTGAGTTTGTGTTTCATAGCGTTGGCCATGCCATGCAAGACAGAGCTTCAGAGATGAAACCACATTAGTGTAGCAACATGCTTGAGTTATTGAATTCTGTTAAGCATCTGTATTCATGCTGATAATGTAACTTTGGATCCAGCTTTGTTTGGAAAGACTGTGCAGAACAATCCTTAGAGGTTGTATCTCCTTCCTAGCAGAAGCAGAAGGATGGGGTGAAGGCTGATTTGTAATTTCTTACCCTTTAGTGTAGATGCAACCAGTGGCTTGTTCTATGTGGAACTTTTTACAAGGGCATGCAGTGATAGGGCAAGGGGGAATGGCTTTAAACAGAAATATAGTCGGTTTAAACTGGATATTAGGAAGAATTTCTTTACTGTGAGAATGGTAAGGCGCTGGAGTTACCCAGAGGGGCTTTGTGTGCCCCATCCCTGGAAGTGTTCAAGGCCAGGCTGGGCAGATATTTGAGAAAACTGGTCAAGTGGAAAGTGTTCCTGCCCATGGAAGGAGGGTTGGAACTAGATAGTCTTTAAGGTCCTTTCCAACCCAAAACATTCTGTGATTCTATGAAATATGAAACTGTACTGTTTGACTTATGACAGCATTTCATGATATTGTAGATCTGTGTTGCATACGCTACTCTATCTGCCATTCCAAATTTCCCTCCATTTGGAAACTATTTCAATTTGACAGTTTTAAGTGGTGGGGAGGTTAATTTCCCTAGAATTATTTTGATCTTCAGTGTCATAAGTCATGTGATCATGTAATTTTGATACAGCTTGCTGTGAAACCTCCACATTTCTTACTTTTGCCTTTAAGAAGCACTTGCATGCATGTGGTCTTGCATGGATTTTATGTATAGAAAATAGCTGTATCCATCTGTACAATTTTTCAGATCAAAGTCTTTTAGGGGAAAAATGCCTATGAAAATAATTGCATTTGGAATATAGAATCAGAAGCATGGAATCTGACTACTTTGGGTTGGAAGGGACCTCTAAAGGACATTTAGTCCAACCCCCTTGCAATGAGCAGGAACTTCTTCAACCTGTTCCAATGTTTCATCACCCTCATAATAAAAAATGTCTTCCTTATACCTATTCTTGTAGTTTAAAACCAATTGCCCTGTCCTATCAAAATGTTACACTTGGCTTGTGTCTTGACATTTGAGTTGGGGATTGTTTGGTTTTGTGTGCTGATTTTATTGGTCTTTTGAACACTGAACGTCTCCTCAGCAGTGGTGGCTTTTTTAGGGTAAGTCTGAGTTGTCTTTCAGTTAGATACTAAAAGTGAGCTGGAGTTCTGTGTATGATTTTATACTTATTTCTTATACTGCATAAACTATTCGGTTTGTGAATAGTTTTCCCTTGTGTCGTGAAACTTCTTGGGAAAATACATTTCTTTTTCATTAATTGCAGCTGTAAATAAAGTAGTGGAGAAACTCATAGAGATGGGTGTAATGTTTCCTGTTGTGATCTTTCAGACAGGATGGATGAATGAGTCATTCATTTAAGTAGCAGGGATGATAATGAAGGCTTCAAGGAAGATATTAAATTCTGTCATTGTGATCTGCCTGTGCTCAGACTCCAGATCCTGAAAGCGACAATCCCAGACTGTCCAGGTCTGCTGAAACACAGTCTATCCTGGCAGTTGCCTGCTGCTGCCTTGCCTGTTGACCCCTTTTACCATCAAAAATTCTGAAAGCTAGACCATTACTGTGCAAAGTGGAGAGCCCTGACGTCTCTGGCAGCGATGTTGAAATGCTGGGGAGAAAGCAGGGCTGCTGCTCTTGGAAAGGAAATAGAGAGTGACTAACTTTTTAAAATAAATGCTTCAGTTCTGTAAGCGTGTGCACTGCAAGAGTTTTGATGTGTTTTGTATGCTACTGATGTTATAGTACATGTGGTTGTTGCTTGTTTTCAGCCGACGTCTTCACTGCTCTTTTTCCTCTCACAACTGAGTATCAGTTTTTGCCCTTGTCTTATCTACAGTTTCCACCCCCTGTAACTTATGCCTCCCACTATTTCTCACAGAAAAATAATGAGTTCTGGTAATTATTTTCCCTATTTTTTCCCATCCCTTTAGCCACAAGCCTCACTAGCCTCCCAATCTCCGGAGAGGGAAATGAAAATAACAACAAAATTAGTAATTCTTCTGTGGCAGCCTCTTATTTGCTGCTGTCAGTACTCTGCCATAACTCAAGTTCCTGGGGAGAAGGGTTAAAATCCAAGCAGTTGTTAGAACGTTACATCTTCCTGCACAGGAATTTAATAACACACCAGTCTTTCAGTTGCATGGAGCTACTGAGAGGAGGCTTAAAAACAATTTTCTTATACCTATATTAATAAAGAGGAACCAAACCACTTTCTATTATGAAATAAATACTCTTTAGATCATTACTGTTTGCTGTTATAAAAAAAACCAAACCAAACCAAACAAAACACTTTATTAGCCTAAACAATAGATTTATAAAATGAATTGCTTTTAAGCATAGAATTCAAACTGTTTCTTTTATATGTCTGAGTAATTTCGAGTACTTTTCTCTATAACAACAGCAAAAGGAGATCTTACATTCATGCTGTATTTAAAGCCATTTTGACAAATTTAAAAGGGTAATACCAGGCACATTTTGTTTCTCTAATAAAATGTTTATGGAAAGTGTGGAATGCTCTGTCTAGGCCTCATTTCCAGCTGAAATCAGATATGACAGAGACTGTCGAACTCACTGTGTTCAATCTGTTTGGCAGTAGTTTGAGAGGGGAGATGTTCAGGTTTTTTCTTATTTGCTAAACAGAACTCCGACATTTCCTGGAAAAGGGCTGGGATGAATTTTTGATAGCCTGTAAAAATCCATAAGAGCAAACATGACTTTACTACTAATTCATGGTATTCTAAAATCCAAGATGGCATTCCGATGCTGGAACAATGTTTCTCACCACTGGGATTTGCCTCTTGTCTCTTCTTTCATATCACTTCAGTCCCTCACAATGAAAACAATGCTTCTTTACACATGTTCCAAAGCTTCCTGGTTCATCTTCAGTGCTTTTTGTAGATATACAGATCCAGGTCCAAGCTTAACAGCTAAGTCTGGCTCCAAGACAGCCA
Source organism: Empidonax traillii (assembly GCF_003031625.1). Lineage (NCBI taxonomy): Eukaryota > Metazoa > Chordata > Aves > Passeriformes > Tyrannidae > Empidonax > Empidonax traillii. The sequence goes on along the minus strand of NW_020955362.1, from coordinate 810,675 downwards.
TCTGCTCCATCTTGCAAGGCATGGGGAGTTGTGGATTTTTTTCATAACACGACTTCGCATGCTGACTGCTTTTAATACACTGGTTGCTAGTGCTCTTCTTCTTAGGTGTTGTAATCCTGCTTCTTCCTTGTAGACAAGTAGGTGGATTGCTAATGAAGGTGCAACCACGCACTGTGATCCTGAATGCCCTCTCTAATTATAACAAGTAAGCAAATAGTAACAGTAATTTTTAATGAAAGGAAGATATAGTTTGATTAGACAGCCAAATGGGAACACTTTTTCTAGCTCTCTAATTGTGCCACCATGCTTCCCATGTGTTGTGTCCACCACTCAGTCATTATGAGCCATGGTGGTTCAGAGGTGGTTTGGGGCCAGTGTATAAGTAGTAAGGTGGTTATAGCAGTGATAGAAAAATTCATCTCAGACAGGAAAAATAAGCTGAACCATGGTGGTGCAGGAAATAGTGTTTCTTCCAGTAGACTCAACAGTCTGTACAGTGATACACTGCTTCATAGTTCAGCAAGGTGAACGTCTTGATTAATCTGAGCTGTCTTCCTGTGGAAATGGGGTCTGATTATTTATTATTATGGAAAATGTGTTGGCTCTTTCCATAGATAAGTAATTTTGGCTTGGACAGGATTTCATTTGCTTTTAGAGGACAATATAACATTTCTTTCTCTTCACACCGCTGCTTGACATAGCTGTTGTGTATAATTCTCCTTTAATGACACTTTTCTTCAAACTGGAAAAATTTTCCTGGGAACACCTGGGTTTCCCTTTGCTGGAGCATGTTCCTTGGAATTACTCATCCTCACTCCTTTGGCATGCCTTTGTATTTTTGAGATTAATTTGACTCATTTTGCTGAGTGGGTGTCACAGGTTCTCCTTATTTTGTTCTTTTGTTTGTCAGATCATTTCACATTCTATTTTCTCACCATCACTCACTTATTTTTCTGTGAGCTCTTATGCTTACCTGCCTCTCTCGTCTGTTCCTTAGCAATAAGAGCAGACCTAATACTCTCTACAACTACCTGAAAGGAGGTTGTAGTGAGGTGGGAGTTGGTCTCTTCTCCCAAGTAACAAGTTACAGGATGAGAGGAAGTGGCCTCTGGTCAGGCAGTGGAACAAGCTGCCCAAGGAAATGGTTGAGTCACCATTCTTGGAAGTATTTAAAAGACATATAGCTATTGCACTTAGGGACATGTTTTAGTGGTGGACTCTGCAGTGCTGAGTTAATGGCTAGACTCTTAAGGGTATTTTCCAACCTAAATGATTCTGTGATTCTGTGATTTGCTGGCATCTTTGCTTTTCTTTCCTTGCAGTTCACATTTGAATTTCTTGGGGTGTTTGGAGCACTCCAAACTTATCTTCAAGCTTTATTCTTTATTACTGGTTTTGCTTTTGTGTCCTAACTTCATGGTCGGAAGTTTTCTGTTCTTTTCATCTAAGAATGTGCTGTCAAAATCTTTTTTTTTTTTTTCCCAGATTTACAAGTTTTCAGTATATCTGGCCTTAGCTATTCTCTCATATAATTTCATTACTCACCCAAATTTTGCCTTCATCCTCATCTGTGCCTTTAAACTTCAGTCGTTATTTCTTTGGTGGAACCTGTTAGATTACATTTCTTACAGGTACATATTCCAGAGAATGCTTAACGTAATGTAACTAGTTGTTGTAATGGTTTTCTCTGTTCATCATGTTCTATCTTCTGCTGCCTTGGCAACCATTTGGATAGTTTTTCCTTTAAACACAAGAGCATTCCCTAAATAATGAGAAAAAGCTCCCAGAAACCTCTCACACCTCTAAATTCATGTGAAATCTCCACTGCGTTTCTGCTTTGTTGACTTTCTCTGTTTTACCAATGAGCTTTTGTTAAAGCTAAAAAAGTACTACAATTAACTTTTGTAGGGTCGATTCCACAAACCTGGTTTATGTTTCTTAGTTGAGTTCTTTCTCTCCTCTCTGCTGGAATAACCTTGCTCTAAAGTTGCCAAGAACTGTTCCTAAATGTCTGGAGTGGGTAGGGAGTTGCATCTGCGTTCAGATTTCTGTAATAGTGATTACTATCTCTGGGAACAGTATGTTCTCCATACATTCATTAGTGGGAAATAGGCGGTTTTAGCTTGCAATTTAGTGGACCTGTTTAGAAGTAGTACTTTGGGAACGCCGATTGCTACAGCAAGCGGCTTTGATGCATTCTTTCTCTACCTAGAAAGATAAAATCACTCAGAGTTCACTCAATAGGCCCAGATTTCTCCTCTCAGCTGATCTTTTGCTTAGCAGATTTTTTTTTGCTAGAAACTGTTGCAGTGAACATTGCTTTTTCCTTGAAAGATTACATTTTTTTTTTAGCCAGCAATCTCATTTCGGATGAAGTTTTAAATATTTAATAAAGCAATTTGTCTGTAGAAAGCACTATTTGCATTGTCTTTGTGTTTTACTTGATGACTGAGAAGACTGACAAAGCAGTATTTTGTGAAATATCTATACTTATTTCCAAAACAGAAGAGGGTAGTTGTTTTCAATTTTGTGTAGAATTCCCTACAGTACTTATCAGGCTTTACAGTCTTAACATTTTTAATCAGTTGTAAAAGATCCTCTTACTCTCTGATTTATATAATAGACCTTAGCTTTTCTATTTTTGCTTCATTTGACTTCAGAATGTTTCCAATGCTATAAAAAAATTGACATTTTGGTAATCTTATTTTCATCTTAAATTTTCCCATGGATCAATGTTTACAATATTATCACTTTTTAAACAGTGACTTTTAAAAACAGAAAAGATTAGATAGATTCTTAAAACAAAAGCGATACAATATTTAATATTAAGCATATTACTGACATTTTTTACTCAAAATCTTATTGACTAAAGTTTTCAAGAGATTGGTCATGTGTTTTGAGTTCTCCACCTGCTGGAGAGCTTTTGGAGTTTTCTGGGGACTCTTTCTTCTCTCTCCTTCCCTCTTATAAAAGAGGAATTATGGGAAGTATTGCAAGTTATATAAAACTTCCCTGGCATTCCCAGAGGTCCATCTTGTGGGGTAGCCTAGTTGTTCCTGCACTAATGTGAAACATATTTTCTTTATTCCTACTACTCATTCAGTTTCAAGTACCTCTTTTGCCTATCACTGGTGTTTCCTCTTATCCTATCCAATGGGTGACACGGAGCAAGGATTGAGGCTCTTCCAGACAAATCACCATTTTCAGTAGGCTGCCCCACTGAGAACAGACACAGCGTAGCTGGTGACAAGGTGGGTCAGGACTGAAAGCAGGAAGTATAGAAGAGGAGGGTGGCTGCACAACGAGACTGCTGCGTTTTGTGTCTACAACTTAAGCACACGTATAAATTTCTGGCAAAACAAAAATCTGTCAAAACGAAGGTCAGTTCAGAAATCTTGGCAGGAACACGTCCTATTACACAGTGATCCTTCTAGAAATTTTGGGGCTAATTCACACTATAAACCTGATTTCTTGCTCTCAGAACTAGCAAGAATATTAAGGTATAGGCATTTGTTTTGGTATTGGCTTCTTCATAACATCTGCTTGAGTTAAAAAGCAAAATAAAATGCCTACATTTTAGTGTTTCAGAGCACTGTTGTGTTTGTCAAGAAGGTTTGGAGACTGATCTGAAATCCAGATTTCAATCCAAATTTTCTGTGGCAGAGATAGGGGAGCCCTCACTGGTAGGCTTTGATGACTTGTTGCACATAGTTCAACTAGCTTGAAAACTGCCATCACTAATTGCTGGGTTTTATTCAGGTCATCCGAACAGGTGGCTGACTATAAATACATGCAGCTCCTAATTATACCTGTTCTCTCTGCCTCAGTCTTACCAGTGTCCTTATCAGTGCATGGGGTTCTCTCAAGACAGGTACTTAAAGAGAGTGTTAGTTCCAAGGACTTTAAACAAGTACACATCTGTAGAGCGATACATGATATGCCTGGCTAGTCCTTTGATAACTCTTGGGTCACTGGTTTGTTGTTGCTATGCATTTGTGTGATGGTTCAGACTTGGCTCCCTGCCAAATGCCCAAAGCCCAGTAGCAACCTCCCCCCCCTTCCCCTTTCCTTCTTCCCCCAGGGCAAAGGAAAAAAAAAACTATGCAAATTGAAGAACCCGAAATAATCAAGCTAGTTATACAAAAAATATATTTTATGTATATTACAGTTAAGATGCTATGTACAGAGCAAAAGGGAATCCAAACACCCCCCGAAGGAATAGGGAAAGGGGAAAAGGAACAAAAGGGAGCAAAAAAAGGACACCGAGCAGATATATGCAATCAAACCCGAGAATTAGTAAAATAACTAGTAAAACAAATCTCACCACATACCTTAGAAAAAACCAGGATTGACACACACACGGCCAGCACTCCCCAAGCCTCCATGTGGCAGGTCAATGGATGCTGCAGGCCTCAGCCTTAGATAAGTGAGACCAACGCAGGGACCCACTGTTCCCGAACTTTGGCGGAAGAGAAGAAGAACGAAGGCCTCTCCTCCCTTCTTATTTATACCTCGATTTACATAAAAATCGTATGGAATACTGGGAACACTGCCCCTTCCTTAGTTACAACCTGATCACCAAGGAAGGCCTGGATTAAAACTACCACAACTTGTCTTGAAATCTGTAACTCAGGGTTACCTGCAGCAAAGAATTTACGACGAATACTTGAAATCATTCAGTGGGGAAATAAAGGATTGTGTTGTTTTCGAAACACAAAGTTTGCATTTAAAAATCTGTTAGTCCTTCATTCAAAGTGATTCAAAAGCTGTTATTTCTTCATTCCATATTACACACTTTTCCTCAAAGCCAGCCTTTTTGGGTGCCAGGAAAAAACATTATTTCTCAGATGCCATTAAAACTGGGGAAAAGATTTTAAGAGCTGTGAGGCACTGTCTCTATGACAGATTAAATAGAGAGCCTTGTAACGAGAGGCTAGTGCACAGTCTGTCCAATTGGCAACAGAAAACGAAAAATTTACTTAAAGAGTGAAGGGTTAGAGCATTTTAACTTGGAATAACTCAATAGATGATGCAGTTGCTAGGTAATGACTTTCTTTTCTGCAAAAAGTCTCTAGGTGAAAGCTAATCAAGGTAGATACAGTGTGATGTAATTTGTTGCCATGGTTTCTGAACTTAGCAGTCTGCAAATAATATTGATGGTTGCTAAGCAGTTGAATATTTTCATATTGTTGTTTTGCCATTATAAAGCTCTTTAATATTAGCTAAAGCTTCAAAGAGCAGAGTACTTAAGAGTTTAAATGTTTTAATAGATAGGCTTCTATTATAACCCTAAAATATCTTGAATTTTACTACCTAATAAACAACAGGCATCAGGAGGATGTGAACAAGGTTAACATTTTGATGATTAAATTTCCACAAAACAGTTGACATTTTCTAGTAAATTAATCTGCAAATTAAATATCTCTGTGGAATTAGTGCTATGACTCATTACGTGGTAGATCATACTAAAAAAAAAAAAAAAGGGGTAAGCAGTCAGTCCTACGAATGATAAGGCAGTCAAATGTATAAAGCTCTAAATGTCTCAAAAACCATCATGGCTTCTTGAACAATGGCTTTGTGTTTCATATATATTTCACTGTTGGATTGTGCCTCTTTATTAGGCTTGGCTTTGACTAGAAAATATTTTATAGCAGTTAATGCTAATCATCAAAGAGTTGGACAGGCTGAAAGGGAAAGGAGACTTATTTTTCCTGATAGTTGTCAAGATGAAGGGAAAGCATTTCCAGGTCAGATCCTTTAAATCAAACATAACTTCATTTCTAACATTTTATGGAGAAGATGATAGTTTTAGTAGAATGTTGTGTATCCTTTGCTTGATTTATTGGCATCTCTTTACAGTAGTTTTTCATGATAGTTTGAGTTATTGAAAGCATTTTGGAGGGAAAAAATGAAAAGAGATAAGGAGAGGAAAAGCAGTTAAAAATCAGATGATGGCTTGCTGAATTCTAGGATTTGTACATCTTGGGTGACATTTACCATGGTGTCTACTTTTTCTCTTTTTCCCCATGTATTCCTTCTCCTCCTCTTCAATTTCCACTGTTCTCTGCCTTAACCACACATCTCTTTACAAAGTGTTTTGCCACCTTCTTTCTCGTCGTCTTCACACATCTCTCCTTTGTGTGGTGACATTGACTATCACCTTTCTTTTGAACAGAGAAGTAATTGCCTTCATAGTCCTACTTGTCTCCTTAATATAGTGAGTGAATTGTCAAGGATGCATCCCTAATGGGAGAACCTGAGGAAGATGTCACCAGGAAAAGCGATGCATACAACTAAAATCCTGCTCCTGAAAAGTGTGTAGGAGTGTTCTTAATGACTCCTCTGCTGGAACTCCTCTAGAAATTCCCTGCTGGCCAGGCAGAAACACAATAGCAGCCTTCAAGGAGTGTATCCTCAAAGCAGTGCTACTGAGAGCAGGCAGATGGAGGAGACATGTCAGCTCCATGATGATTGCAGGTATCATGTTAACAATCTGAAAAGGATACTAGCAGTGCAGCAGTGCTTCTTACCCAAATGTTTAAAAAGTGGAAGGAGGGAAAAAAAAAAAAAAAAGGCAGCCTGAAAAAGGAGATACAAATCAGTAGTGCTGATCAGCAGGAGCTTTAAATGACTATCTGATGCTAAATCTGTAAAGTGGTGCCATCGAGTGGAATTATCTAAAGAAGTATTTCACTCTAAGGCTGTCACAAAGAAAAAGCATTTACTTCAGATGCCATATGCCAACTGTGCAATCAGGCTTCCAGTCATACATGGTGTGTGTTCTAAGGCTGACGGGCAAGTTTCAGCCACTTGTAATTGCTCTCGCATAACACTTGCTTTTACGATACTAGATATTTGATTGCTTGTGCTATTGTGAGAGCTTTGTTGTTTGGGACAACATACTTTTATTTCTTGAGATTTTTTTCATCTTAGGGTTATTTCTTTTTTGTGTTTTGGAGTGTTTTTTCCCCCTTAAGAAAAAACTATGTTGTCAGACCATTTTTTATTCTTTCAAATCATAAAGCAATTAAGTCTATAAAAGATTAAAAGAAATGTACCTTTTCTGTCTGAAAAAATACCCACACACCTCATTATATGATGGACAACTTGGTATTTTGTACTAGTGAACAACTTCGTAAAACATACATACAATAGTGGAAAGTCTTAGTCAGCTTTAACAAAATAATTTCCTAATTTGTCAGTTTCTGTTGTGGCCAAATATTTGCACCAACAGCCTTTGCAAGACACTGAGTGTAGCTGATAAGTGGACATGGAAGTTTAAGTTCCCTGTTCTAGAAGAAAAGGATAAGAGAAGCTGTACACATAAAATCTCCAGAGCCACCGTGACATCACTGCATTGCACACACCTGTAAAGCCTTTCAAACTGTTCCCAACCCCTTTACATGGGACTTTGATGTTCCATGTAATACTGGTTGGCCCCATGTCACTGAAAGCTTAGCACAGGTTTGGAATAGGTTTTCAAAGTGTGATATGGAAATTATAATAAAAACAGGTGTAACAGTAAAAGTATTTAGTGAAAGTACCCTGGCCTTTGAAGTCACATATGGGCCCAAGGTGAGATAATGCAACATGGAACAAATTTTATCAACTATAGCTACAGGTCTTCGAAGTGTATGATATAGTTACATGATAATAGGTGAATACAGTTATTTCAGCCCTGTTGATTGTGCTGAATGTAGTAGACAATGCAGTTATTGCAGTTGAGAGGTGACTAGAAAGACTAAGAAGAATACAGATATTTAACCCAATTAGATGCTTCAGCTACTGTTGACGTTATTAAATAAAAATCTCAGAACTTGATGCTTCAAGTTGCTTCAGAGTATAAAATTCTTAAAAAAAGTAGTACAAAAATCACAAGTTTGGAAATTATTGTAGATTTATTAAAGCAATTTTCATTTCATTTTATGTCTGTATGATTCAGCTAAGCTCTTCTCTGGAGCTTTTATATCTTTACTTGAGGTCTTGGGTCAGTCATGCTGCAAATAACCTCTTTTTATGAGTAACTCAAGGCGTATTTTCTTTCTATATACTGATCTAGAAACAGAAAGTTAGTTCGCAATACAAATCCAAACAAGTAGTTGTTCTTTTAATAATTGCAGAATGTTTTTTTCTTATGTATGAGGAAATAAATGCACAATATTTTTTTCACAGTGTACTGCAGGAAAACAAAAAAGGTTTGTTGCTTGAACATTCTGGAAAATGAACATTCTGTGGAAAAAACAATTTTCACTCAATTTTCAAAAAATCTTCACAAAAACAAGCCCTCCACCCCAAACCTGCAACAGCCTATTAGAGAAATTCTGTACAGACTAAACAAGGAAATCCTTTGTGGTTCTTATAACATGTACTGATATAAGTTCATAGTGCTTTTTTAGAAGAGGAATTTTTTTTCCCAGCATAACTAAAGGCTACAGGTGACATTAGTCACATCTTGCTTGCCTAAAATCCGTGTAAGATTCTAATCCTCAGATTTTCATCATTTGGGTGAGATCAGTCAGATATTCATGTGTTTAAAGAGGTTTTAAGGATACTTTTGCAAATATTTAAGATGATTTCAAAGGTCCCCTTTTTCTGGCACCTCATAAACTATCCATCCAACCAGATCTAAGAATTACCAGGATTTTAAACACAAAGGATTCCCCTATGTAAAAGAAAGATTTTTTTTTTTTTTGTCTAGTCAGTACAATATTTTTATATGTTTTTTTTAAGCCATTCTATGTGTGGGAATTAATTCCAGGCAATTTTGGGAAAAGGACATGCAAAATACATGATGCATAACCACTGAGAAATCTGTAGTTGTCTTCTGTTTGAGCCTCTAAATTTCTCCACATTGATCAAGCCCAGCTGGAGTGTACTGTTCTTAACACCTCCAGCTGAGCAAGGCATGATGATATTGTCCACTCTGTTTTTGACAAACACTGCATTTTGTTTGTCCATTTTGTGGTACTGTTTATTCCTTTACTGGTCTTTTTTCTCTTCCATCACTTAATCAATGAATTTTCTGTTACCTTACCTGAAGCTGCTATATGGTATTCCCTCCTTCAGTCAAATCTGCTTCCCCTCACCCACTATGTCTACTGAAACTTTATGATCTTCTGTACAAATCTTTCCACACCCTTCACTGATTTGCCATTTCTGAACATTATTTTAAATCATTTTGTTCACATCCAGCATGAAATGAGTTCTGCTGGCAGAAAGACACAGCAGCTTTACTGAACGTGCTCAGGTTACTTGAGACTACTTGGTAACAAAGGAATTGCAATTTGTGATAGGCAATGCTTTCAGATGTTAAGCCTAGGAAAGCCACGGGGCAGAAAAGTCCTTCCTAAAGGCACATTACCTTCTGTTTATCATTGGCCTGGAACACTATCTTTCCGGGATAACAACGAACCTGCTTTGCTTTTAGCACAGTCTCAGTGCAATTTGGCACGGTATTCCTTACACATTAAAAAAAAAAAAAAAAAAAAAAGAAAAAAAAAAAAAGAAGTTTTATTTATTTGTTTTAATTTAGAAGATAAAAATTCAGCATCCTTCATAGAAAAATTCTTTATGCTGTAGACTTATAGATAGGAAAAGACAATGAAGTATATCTTATTATATTCAGTGTTTATTTTTACATTGAAAACTATTGCTATTTCTTGCTGATAATTTTGCCGGTAACAACAGGGTAAAAATGCTTTATTACACAAATTATATACTTCTAGCACAGTGTTTTAAAATGAAAATTACCTGCACAAAGGAGGCTTTCAGTCAGTCTGTGTAGGCAGCTGGAAATTGGTTTGAATGCATGCAGCTAATGGTCACAGCAATTTGCATGGGAGCAGGTTTAGTATAAATCTAGGCACTGTTTACTTTAGTCATGCTTTCATAAATATTAGACATGAGGAATGGAAAAATTCTATACTAAATAGTGAATAAAATCAAAAGGCATTTTTTAGAATTCTAGAGTCAATTATCTAATGAACTAATGTGTTTTGATGAGATATGGCACCTTAATTCCCTTTAAAAACAGAAAAAACCCCTAAGGCAATATTTTTTTCAATCTTCAAGTGCTAACACTTATTAGTAATAGTTTAATATTCCTCCTGACATCAATGGGAGGAAAAAGTGTGAGGAAATACTAAGACTGAAGGCAAATAAATGCCTTGTATAATTATTCTATTCTTAGAATATTGCATTACAATAAGTAGATTAAGCTTTTCAATGCTAATAGCTAAGACAACCTCCATCATAAAACTTCCTTCATCTGAAGCCATCAGATATGACATTTACTCTCTCTGTTTAGCTAGGAGGAGTGTTGTTATAAAATGTCTGAGGTCAACTGGTTTCTTTTTGCTCAAGTGTAGCTCTTGCACAGATGGTTGAGAAGGTGCAGAATATTATAGTAATCCTGTATTTAATTGTTTCTGTATGTCATGGAATTTAAAGAGAATTTAGAATGTGTTTGGCAGTAGCTTTCCCTACATAATCAGGTTGCTATGGTAAACCTATTATTCTATACAAAGAAAGAGCATGTTTGGTAAAGTGCTGATCTTTTTCAGTATAAATGTGAGCTTCAAATTACTTTTGAATGATTGAATTTGTTTGGTAAGTGTTCTATCACAATAACTAAGAGAAGAAGGCCACATAATAAGGTGTGGCTTCTGATATTTCAGTAGTAGATACATTCTATGTAGTTAGGTGTTCAGAATCAATAGAACATTAATTCTCAGTTAAACTATCTCCTCAGAGTGAGCCTACCTTACACAATCTAACCAAAATCTCAGTACTTTTGGAGGCAAAATATAATTTTGAAGCCAGTAAAAAGTTGCAATTATTAAGTGCCACCACTAAATTAATCTTATTTCTAGTGCTTATCTTGTAACATATGAAAAAGTAAAGGAATGATAAACTAATAACTTGTGTATCAATTTCAGCAGTCGTGTACTAAGCTACTATAACTGTATTTTGTATATTTAAAAGTAAAGAAATAGTTCAGAGAAACCAGAAATCCTTTTCTAGAGCACTTGCTGACTGAGGTTTTTGTCTATTTTCAAGACACTTTCAGTTCTGCTGACGTGTGCAGTCAGATGATCTAAACTATATTCTGAACTTAGATGGGAGCCAGGCAAAATAAAATATGGGGCACAGATATTAACAAGGAATTCAGGCTTTTTGAATATATGTATTTGTGCTTTGTTCATTAGCTGAGAAGACTGAGAAAGTAAGACCTAAATTACCTTTGAGCTTGTATCTCTTACCTGACAAAAATGTGCCCTATCTGTCTGGGAATGGGCATCCCTCCATTTTTCTGCTGGGGAAACTGTTGCACATTAAATAAAATGAATAAATATTACTTGCAGCAGAGACTGAGAGGAGCCTGTTCCTACTGCAGTGTAAGAGACCACTGGGCTCTCAGGTCATTCTGACTTATTAAATTAAGCATTACAGAAGATAATGCTTAATTACAGAACTTGCAGAATGCTTATTATAGGGCCTTCCTTTGCTCATTCCTCTGGAGGATTTTCCATCTCTGATGACTCCTCTCATCAAAAAAACTTTCGCTTGAACTGATTTGATTATCCTTCAGGCATCCTCTTATTATAGCAATAGTCACCCAGGATACCGTTGCTAAAGACTCTTTTTTGTTTATTTTATAGAGTTTTCACAAAGGGTGGGTCCTGTTCATCAGGTACTTCCCTGCCTATGGGTGAATGACTGTTCTTTGGGACACCATGATGTGACATATTTGTAAAAACAACCATGTTGTCTAAGATGGATGCATAGAAAGAGACTAAGAGAGCCCTAAATAGTGACAAATTAGACTCATTAAAATTCTCTGTATATTTAAGTACTAAGGATTTTTGTTTTTAATTTCTAAAGTACCTGTCCTTGACAAATATTTACAGCTAAGAGAATGCAGACAAATAACATCAATTTTTCTGCATACAATCATATCTTAATTTTTGACATGATTACTAAGCACAACTGTATTTAGTGATGTGGTAGATGCACTTCCTATAAGAAGCTTCTTTCTGGAATTAATATCCCCGTATTATTACCAATACATCACAGTTTTTAAACTATGTATATCATAAAGTTATCATGAAGTATTTGCTCTAATTCTCTTTATTAGCATGACTTTTTAAAAATTCTTGCACTTTATGTCCTTCTAGATTGAATCTTGGCATATAGAAAGTCAGCTCTAAAATGTATTTTAGGCTTGGAGCAGATATAAAATGAACTAAGAATTTTTTTCCATAAGTAATAAGATCCCCCATTACTCCAGCTTAATTAGACTATTAAAAGCAAACAAACAAACACCCAAGTAGAACCAAAACAAAACAAAATACGCCAAACAAATACAACAAATTTACTTTAGGAGAAAAAATATTAAGAATTATCTGCCCTTATGTTAACCTAAAAGTTTTTATTGTCACAAAACCTACAGTTAGAAAACCTTCACTAAGGTTTTCATTCAGTAAAATATTTCAGAAAGTGCTACAAGAATTTAGTGCAGTGTGTGGTTAACTGTCTGGTTACATAATGAAAGGCTGTGCTTGGAGAATTGTTTTTTAGTTTCTAGCAATATTTACTTCTGCTGTAAATTTGGGTTCAGTCAGTAGAGCAGTGGGCAGGCTCAGGTTGAGACTCACTGATGCTGTGGTTAAGTTAAATCAAGAAGAACAGACTTTTCTGCATCGTAATCCATGTCTCTGATGGCTCTTTTTAACACACAGTATTCTTTCCCATTAAATGTATTACTTTGGTCCATGGTTTGAGTCATATTTAGAACATTCTCACACCAGTATTGCATTAAAACAATTTAAAAACTTACAGAGGCAAACTCTTAGAAGTTAGGGCCAATGTTACCTGAAATGAGTTTGTCTCAGATATGTACAATGTAAGACTGTCCTTGATATTAATTTTTTTCATGCCTGACTATTTAGTACTTTCAGCTCTGAGGGTTTTGGAGTGGAAAATCTGTTGGAGCTTGGATAAACCCACTGTCCCTTTAAGCTCTGAGGAGCGCTTCTGTAAATAGGTTGATGGGAGACACTGAGAGAGGTTGTGCTTTTGACTTCTGTTTCCTGAGATCTAGACAAGAAAAATTATAGGCATTTTTGCTTTCAAAATGCTTGACAGAGTATTTGATGAATTATGTTTCTACGTGGAGAGTATCTTAGATAACCCTGTGCAGACACTAAATCTGATCATATTAATATTGGAGTTTCTGAGGTATGTGGTAAATATTTTAGATCAATTATAGAGGTTAATAATGCAGATAAGCACGCATCATAGCTCAGTTATACGAAGTTCAGGTATGAAAAGCATGCAATGCCAATGATTCCATCCTGTTGCTGTTTCCACTAAGATATAATAGTGACATATTGTCCTTCTGGTTGCCATGGAGGAGGAATAGCTTTGGTTTGCTATGTTTCTGTTTGGGTTTTTAAAATCATGTTTATGTGCATACTTAAATGAAGACAGAGTGACTTGTAGTTTGTCTTTGGGGGGTAGGGTGTAGAACAAATTTAGGTTTTCATTTAATTTATTTTACTTCACTGAAATCATAACTCTTGTTTATTCTCACAGGGAGATGTGAATGTGGCCAATGCACTTGTTTCCCTCCAGGAGACAACAGAGTTCATGGCAAAAACTGTGAATGTGATGATCGACAGTGTGAAAATGCAGAAGGAGATGTTTGTGGGGGTATGTGTTCACTAAATGAAAATAACAGCATAACATAAAATAACATAACTAAATCTTGACAGTTTATAACTTTCTGTTCCCCTTGATTTTATAACATAATGTCACTATAGAATATTGACATCATTGATTGTTAATAACAGATTACAGATTTTTGTAAGAAACAATCTCTAGAAATACTGAATATGTTAGTGTATATTTAAGACTTCAGAAACACTAACACTAAAGTCAATTAAATACAATTAGTGGCGTAAATGTAAGTGCTGTAGTATATCCAAATTCCATCAATGTCTATTAGAGAAGAATACAAACACTTGAAGAAGAACCAGAAATATTAGGTAATTTTACTTTGTGTTTGGTACAGCTGATGTTTCATTACATTGTAACATACCTAAAAGTATTAAGGATTAGAAAAATTTTAAATGTTTCATAGTCACTGACAGTGATATGCCTGTTTTCTAAAAAAGTTGTAAAATATATAGTGAAAGACTCTAAAATGCTTGAGAGACAGTGTCATAGTAATTGTAGATGCAGATGGTTTATTTTAATGTTGACCAAGAAAACCTCACTCAGGTAGTTTTAGATATGTAAATGTATATATGCCATATGGTACTTCAAAAGTAGGTTCAGTTAACTGCTCTCGTTCTAGATGTTACTGACTTATTTTTAAAATGATTCTTTGATTCTAAATATTCATAAAGTAGTTGGTATGAGCAATGACAAACTGTATTATATTCCTTATTTCTGTGTAAGAAGAAAACATACTGTTTCATGATCCTTGTGTACATTAACAATTTTGACTACAGAGAATATTTCTTCAAGGTGTCTTCCATGCAGAATGTAGACATATATAGAAAATTGTGATTTGAATATCTAAACAACCATAATAATAATTTATAATCTGGTAATATGAATGCCTAGGAAAAGAATAAGTTTGAAATTTAATTTTGTGTAAAGAACATAAAAGTGCAGAAAAGCACTGAAAAGCTGTGTCATATTTATTATAAACTAAATAGTTGGGAAACAAAATTCATTATCATCCATGCTTAAAAAAAAATCTCTTCTGTTAATATCACTCATATTTTACATTATTCAACAACATTGCTTCAATGTTCATATTGTTAATAATATTGCACATTTTGGAAAATACGGACAAGAATTCCATTCTTCATTCTTAGGAGAGATAAAGAGATAATTTTGATTTTTCGTGCTGGCTAGAGCACCTCACACTCAAATGAATAATCACCTCAATATCTGAGCCAGTGTCCAATTTTCTACTGTGCAGGAGACACTCTAGGTCACACTTTTACCTGAACAAAGTCTCTCAAGTCTAAACTGCTTTGTCCAGAGAGAACAGAAGAAATGAATGAATGAATTATTCTAAATCAAAATGTTTTAAGCTTATTTTCCTAATTTTGGAGCAACAAATGCAAAAGAGAGCCAGGTTATTTTCACAATATTGGTATTTAATTTCTTCTTCTATTATATTTGTAAATATAATTTTAGATCTTTACAGTTTATTCTAGATTTGGTTGTAATTTACTCCTTGAAGTATGTTCTTATGTTGTTGTTTTTGGATTATTTCATTATTTCTTTTGTTCTTTTACAGACAAGAAGTGGTTTCCCCTTCCTCTGGTTCTGTTTTCATGCCACAGAAATGTTTTCTCATTTGTGCTTTTTTGGTTCTTTCATATGAAGTGTGCTGAGATTCAAATTAATCATGCAGCTCTCTTCCATGCATCAGTTTTCCTTCTCTTGGCTGCTGGAGATCTGAAATGCTTCCTTCTCTCATTTATTCTCTCTCTCTCTCTCTTTCTTTCCTTAATGTTTTTTTTTTAATTCTTTTTACTTTTTCTTCTTTTTTTTTTTTTTTTTTGCTGCTGTCAGATCCCGAAACATTATTTTTTTGATCATCCAGTGTCCGTCTGTGCTTCTAATCCACCTACCTCAAGAGGCCACCCTACAACCCAATAACTTAGAGGTTTATTACACCTCTTACACTACTTAGGTAGAAGCACTAAGTACAGAAATGCTTATCTTCAGAGGGCCCCATCAATTGCAGCTTTCTGTTCACTCGCCATTTAGCAAGTGAGCTCCCCTCACCTTCTCTCACCTTCCCTCACCTTCAAACTCATAATATGAACCATTTACTCATTATGCATTTTCTGTCACTTCGTCTTTCCTGCCGTTTCATTGAAATGTCTGTTTCCATAGTTTGTGACCAAATGTAGGAATTTCTGTCACTGTTTTCCTTTTCAGATCATCAAGAGCCTCTGATATTACTGATAGCTTTCACTCTGCTCTTTAGTAATAATCAGATGTTTTTCTTAGCTATCCCTTTCTTTCTTGATAACATTTTGAACATTTCCTGTAGTATACCATAGTTCACCTATCTCCCTTTTTAGGATACTCTACCAATTTTAACCTTATTTTCTTTCTTCTTTTGCAACTTATCTATTCACAGATTTTCTCTCATTAATTTTGCACTAATAGCAAACACATCTCACTCTCCTCCTTTTGGGTTTGTCCACGCTTCTATCTCAGTCTGAACTTCTTGACACCTCTTGCTGACTGCTTATTTCTTCCTCTTTCCTCGTCCTCTTTTCATTGCTATTTTTCTACCCCTCTTGCTACCTAGGCAATCACTGTCAGTACATAAGCTCTTGATACTAAATCTGTCTTTGGAGCATTATAAGCTGGACTCTGTGAATGTGCAGGGTCTGATAGTGAGCGCTGAGTGCTGGTAAGCACAAAGAAGGAGGGCCAGTGTTTTCAGACTGAATGTGTGCTGAAATGAGAAGCATGAATGACAACCTAAATGATTTGAATAAGAATTGTTACTGGCTTCCTCTGACCATCAGAGATTGATTAATAGCTTGCTTTCCAGACCAGCTGCCCATGCAACAGTAGAAAGACATGAGGCGAAAGATATGATGAATTAGGGTACAACCAAGTAAGACCCTATTACCATGTTTCTGCATGATTGTAGTGAGTCATTCCCTTAAAAATTCATCTGTCCATCAGTGCAGTACCAGGAATAGAGACACTATGTCTCCACAAAGGCAGAGGTTGCAGGAGGACTCGGCATAGATTTCACTATAGCACTCTGCTATTAGAAATTGATTCATATAGTTATGGAATCACAGAATGATTTGGGTTGGAAGGGACCTTTAAAGATCATTTAGTCCAATCCCTCCCTGACATGGTCAGGGAACCTTTCACTAGATCAGGTTGGTCAGAACCCCATCCACCCTGGACTTGAACATTTTCAGGCATCTCTCAGAAATCTGTTCCAGTGTCTCAACATCCGAATCATAAAAAAATCTCTTCCTTATGTCCAAGATAAACTTACTATCTTTCAGTTTAAAATTAGTACCCCTTCTCCTGTCACTACAGACCTTGGAGCGTGTCTCTCTCTCTTTCTTATATTCCCCCTTTATAATACTGAAAGGGCACAGTAAGGTCTCCCCAGAGCCTTCCCTTCTCCAGGCTAAACAATCTCAACTCTCTCATCCATTCCTCATGAGAGAGGTGATCCATCCCTTTGACCCTTCTCTGGACCTCCTCCAACAGGTCCGTCCATGTTTTTCTTGTATTGGGGAACCCAGAGCTGGATGCATTACTTCAGCTGGGGTCTTGTCAGAGTGGAATGGGGGGGGAGACTCACCTTCCTTGGCCTGCTTTCCAGATCCTTCCTTTGTGTTCTCTTTCCTTTGTCTGGGCCTCTGTACAGAGACTTATTATGTGATAGCTGGAGGAGATGTCTCATGCAGCTTTTTTGAGATAGGTATGTTCCACCTAAAAGCCCGTTCTGCACAGTTCAGTTTTTTTCAATTATGTAAGATTTTTCCAGGTATATTGCAGTGCTGATCCAGTGCTGATCCACAGAAATATTTAACATCACATTTTCTTTGGCTTTACTTGGTTCTTTGAGTCTTTCATGTGCAAGTGAAGTGGTTTTGATGCACACGTATGACCAGAGAATGACAGGTTTGTCAACACAAGTTCTTTTGTGGCAAGGCTATGCCACTGATGTACACCAGGCTTGATATTTATTTGTCCTGTATCCTGGTAAGAGATACTTTTCTTTACCGTCTGAGGTTATGGCTGTGCTGCTCACTGCAGATGTGTCCTGAGCTTTCAAGTGTTATTTATTCCCCTACTGTGTCCGATCATGTTTTCGAGTGATACCATCATTGGCTGCTCCACCTCACTGGGTTGACTGCTGTCCCTTATGTTCTGTTCTCTTTTAGGATTGAGAGCAGGCAGACAACAAGAGCTCAGAACAACAGTAAAGATCAATTTGAAATTGATTTGATAATGCTCTTAACTTCATTCACTTTGATTTGTTCTCTGGACAATTATTGGCCTGGGTGTGAGTTCTTGTCATGGAAAAGTAGCAACCCTTAAAGGAATAAAACAAAAGCCCTTTTTGGTCCCCTGGATGCTACAAGTCCTGTAAGATTAAGCTGATTAAAAACTCTACAATAAAAGCAAACTCAACAAAAATAGAAAAAGTGGATTGAAGATCCACACAAATTCATCACTAGAACCACTAGCAAAGATTTAGACTCATAACAGGTAACTCATAACAAGCCTCTTGCATATTTCTAGGGATGCTTCAACTTTGTATTATGTAAGTATATCATTCTGTGCTTCAAATAGTGGGCCACCAATTAGAAAATCAGCTTTGATGAGACCTTTTAATGTTTACGTATAAATGTTTGCACTGTTCTCAACACTAAGAAACAACGAAGAGTCTGATCATCCTGGTAAACCAGTTCTTTGATTAGTTTTGGTAATGGAATCCCTTGAGAAGTCTGATTTCTTTATTTCCAAGTGAAAAAATCCACTTTGGTGACTTTTAAGCTGTTTGTTTTGGCCACAGCACGTCAAAATACAATCTTTGTCAAAATACAATCCTAACGCTGTAGAAAATCCAGTTGTATAATGTTATGCCACATCAAAGAGTTTTATTTGTTTATACCAATGCCCTTTGGTAAAAAGGTTCTTATTAGTTTTAAATTCTGATTGTAGTATAAAAGCTTATAAAAGCTGAAGGAGATGACTTATCCTTGGAGCAAAAGCTGAGGTAATTCATATTTCCCTCCTTACTCAGGTTTGCCTTCACACCTCTCTCTTCTCTAAGTGGAAGAAAACAGGGCAGCAAAAACTCTACTTGAGACTTTACGTGAGAGGAAGTTAGTATTTTTTTTTTTAGAAAATCCCTAAGTAAATTAATTTTCACGTCTCTGACACATCCTCTCATTAATTTAATTTACTCGCTTTCTCATGTCCCCATACAAGCATCAAAGTGTCTGCATTTAATAGTTTAGTTACTTGTGTGTGACACAGAATATAGACAAAGGATGCCATCCATCACGTTCTCGGTAGGTCTTTTATTTCATCTTGACTGACAACAACAAACTCGTCTTTGAACATATCTTTTATATGATTTAGGACTCAAAAGTTGGGGTGATCCTTTTGACTAAATTTTTCTTACTTTCATCTCTGTAAGCTTCAAGCAAGTCTGGTGCCTGTTGTCTGTGCTTCCTGATTTTTTACATTCTTAGGACAATGCTGATCTTCCTGGGGTTGTAGGGAAATGAATGACACAGGTTTTGTGCTGTGTCTGCGTTGACACCTTTTGTTGCTGAGCACACAGTCTTCTGCCAACAAGTCGTGAAAGTCATGATGTAATTGTTTTGTGAGAGTGCAGACCTTCTGATTTGAAAAAATAATACATTCACTAGTTTACTCCTGTGAATGTAGTGTTGTTTTATCAGTGTAGGTACTGGTTTTGACCTCATTCTGATGCTTCTTCTTCCGTCCATACATCATTCACACCAGTCTTAAGATTTCTAGTGTAAATCTCTAGGTATAGTCAGAAAACAAGGGAAAATCTGGAGTCTGTAAGACTTATATATACTTAAAGTCACAATTCAAAGCTTTATGATGATTTAAACTTTTAAAACAGGGACAGAAGCTTCCATATCACAATCTTATAATTAGTGATGGATTCTAGGATTGCACAGTCATCACCAGGATGTGCAATAGTAAGGCTCCCTCTCAAAAAATTAGTATAAGTTGACCCTAATTGTCATGTTCCTTTGAATATAAAATTTTTATTGCTATCCAGTCAGGCTAAGTAATTGGATTCAGAGGAAATACTGTTCATTTTTTTCTTCTTTGGGAATATCAGATGTACAACAGAAAAAAAATTTTTTTTTTTTAATGAATGTTCTAGATCCATGCTGCAGAAATCATGAATAACATTTAGTTTTGTTACCTGTTTAGTGAAGCAGAAGCATGATATTTTAAGCTAACATGTTCTTATGAGGACCAATAAAGCTATAACCATAAAAATGAGAGAGTTATGATTAATTAAATACTTCATTACTCAAAGTATTAATATTATGGTGCAGTTGCTGTCAGACAATTTTCTTGTTTCTTGCACTAATAGTGCTCCACAGAAACAGAAGTATATAGGACATTTATGGAACTCATATACCTAAAAACCAAATTAGGAGAGAAAAACTATACCTGTCTCTCTCCCAAAGATAGGTTTTGGCAGTGATTGGTATGAAAATTCAGAAATATAAATTCAGCTCCCGACTCTGCCATGGCTTCTCAGACTATATGGGACATAACTGCAAAGTCTTCAGACACCTAAAGTAAAGCACCTTTTATCACTTCTGATACCCAAGGCTACCCTTGCCTGACCCCAACTTGGCTCCACAAGGACACAGGTGTTCCTGCATAGCTGATGCCGTCATGAGGATGTCCTTCATGCCTCAGGGTATGTCCAGTGGCACTAGGCATCTGAATTGAACCTGCAATTTCTCTGTGGTCCCTTCTATGTTAAAATAAGAGTTTGTTTTCTCCTGACAGGTTTTTCACCTGTTCTACTGAAAAGTTTAGAGCAGAGTCCATATCCTTTTGATTGAGCAATCTGAAGAACATCGTCACAGAATAATTGTCACAGAATTCACTAGGCATTTTTTATACTATTAAATAGAGAAATTCTATTACTGTATTTGTTATTGACAAATGCAGTTTATTCTCCTGAGGAAAAACAGACAAACAACAAAAAAAGAAACCAACAGTTCAAACACGTGTTTACTGAGTGAAACTAGAGCTAACAAAAATGGAAATTACTGTATTAGGTAACAGAGAAGCCAGAGTCTAACTGATATAAAACTAGTGTGATTTAGGGCTTTATTTTGACAACATTAAGTAGAGAATTAATGATTCAATGCCTGTGTCCTTGTGCTTAACTGCTTCATCCTAGCTCTGAGGCACATCCAGGGGCAGCAACAGATAAATTCAAAAGGATGAGTAGATATTAGATATGAAACTAACCACTGTAGCCACTATAGGTATTAATGACATTGTATAGTCTGAATTAAATTAATATAGCTTTACTTAACTAATTTTAATTTTTTCTAATTTTTCTTTTAAAAGTCCTGCAGATTTCTGTCCTGGTTACCCAGACATTTGTGTAGGTGTATGAAAAGTCAAGACTTTATGTAGATGCACAGAGACCATAATTTCATTAGCTTTTGAGATAGCATAAAATGTGATTTAGGTTTGCAAAAGCATTTTAATTTAATCTTTCTGTTGAAATGAGCAGTAAAGGAACTGCTAATGCACAAACATTTAGGGTGATTAATAGACATTAATTTGTAAATCCAAAAGGGCTTTTTTGGTTGAACCTTGTATAGTAGGCTATAAATAGCCATTACACTACATCCATGCTTCCACTAAGTTGAAATCTTGTAGTGTGTGCTGCAAAAGCCTGTCTCTGAGCAGGCCATGCTCTGAAAGCTCATGTACAGTCCATAGCAACATCACTTTAAAGTTTGTTCCAATAGTCATCACCCTTGTTTGAAATTCTGGTTTCTTTCTTAAGTGATTTTATCAGTATAAGCTTTTCTCCCTTGCTTTGTCTTTCTCTGGTAGTTTGAGAATCCCCATTCTAATAGCCTTTGAATTCTTTAGAACTTTTTAGTACTCTTCCAAGTTTTGGAAAATCTCTTCAAACATCAATGTCACAGAGTTGCAGGACTTTAATATTCATCTCATCAATGCTCTAACTCTGTTCCTAATCACTTTTCTGCTGCTATATGTGGATGAGGATGGCTCAGCCCTTTTCACTGCAGGTTTCACTTGAAGGTGTTGCTGAACTATTGTTGTGACTGTTGTGCTGCTGAAACTGGAGGCACAGTTCACCTTTATTAGTCTTAGACAATACTAACTGGCCTCCTTTGAAAATATAATAGACAAGCATTATTTTGCTTCACATTTATATTAGATTTCTCTAACTGCAGTTGTCACAGTTTTTCCAGCCTTATGCCATTCTCCTTGTATTCAGTAAAAACTAAAAACTAAAAATCAGTGTTCCAGTAATGTTTTTCCCAAATCATTTAGCATATATTTGCAGGGTAGTGAAGCCTGACTGCTTGGAAATATTTCTCCTAGATAAATGTTTATTATTCTCTTCTGCTAATAATATAATGGAAAGTCCTGCAATTAAAAAAAAAAAAAATCCTGTTTCTGTTTAAATACAGAGATAAATATTTGTTTCAGTTATTGTAGTGTTCTATATCAGGGATCCTGCATTGTGCTGCAATTTTTCATATTCCTAGCCTGAGGTGCCAAATTTTGCTTGGGATTGGCCTTAGTTTGCCCTTCAGGAACATCATCTGATTATAAAAAGTCTAGAAATAAAAACTACCTTCCTCTGTAATGATTACTTCACCTTTTTCATAAAGCTGGTGTTCCCATGTCATTGTGCCTTTTGTATTACAAAATCATCATGCAGGTTTTTCAGGAACTCTGACAACAGCTGCATGAGTTGTCCTAAACGGATTTCCCACAACCACACAATTTTGTTTCTAATCATGTTAAGAAATAATCCCAGAATCAGTTTGGTTCAGGATGACTTGGGCTATAATGGACCCCTGCTAGGAATCTGTCACAGTTTGCTTTGTTGCTGTATTCATATTTCACATTTAAGTCTTGTGGTAATTGGAGTTTTAATTCTAAACAAAATGACAATATCTTTAACATCATCTTTTCCTCTCCTTTGCCTGTCCCACAACAAAGTCTTTATCCTTCACTGGAGATCAATGTTTAAAACTTTGCTACATATTTAGAAGTTCATTAACGCAGATTTTTATGAATGGAGATCTCAAGTCTCAGAGCCATTGCATTGCAATGCAATTTGTTTATGATTTTAACTGTTTTTTGTTAAATCTGAAATGATGACAGACCAACACTTTCCAGTAAATCTTCTCAATATCAACAGTTGAGGTAAAGAAAAATCTCCAAGTGAAGAAATTTAGCCCAAAATTAAATGCTTAACGTGATAAAATACTGATTTAACTCTTCACACTACCTTTGCTCTATGATTTGCAAGGAGGATATACAGAACTAAACCATGTAAAACAGTTTTTCTCAGGCTACCACACACACATGAGATAGCAAGGAGTTAACAAGCACTGGGCTAAGCACTTGTATACTCAATACCTCAAGGCACCCAAAAAGCTGCAGCTGCCCAATCTGGTGTCAGCTAGGAATAAATGTTATTTTTGTAAAATGGATTACTTGAGACAAAAGAATCCTTCCTGATTTGAGGATTTCTATGGCATAAAGCAGGAGGGGCATGGTGATTGCAGACAAATCCAAGTCAAATTTTATGTTGTAAACTCTTAACTGTTCATTGCAAATTTAGAGATTATTCATTATCTTTTTCTTTGACTCAGGTAAAGGCTTTAAGGACGTGATCAGTCTCTGTATTCAGTAATACATCATGACAACACAAGAAAAAAACAACAAAATCATTTTCTCATTGAAATCACCATAAATTTTGTACTATTCCTGCTAAAATGAGTAAAGTATCTGCATCTTCACAAATAATTTTCCAACAGTGACATCCAGTTGTATATTTTGCTCTTAATTGGTAGAGCTATTCTCAATTATAATCTATATGTTACTAATTAGAAAAATAAGACAGATAAAAATGCTCTGGCAGAAGCTTAATTACATTAAGTTACTGCAGACAATTACATGAGATCTATCTGGAAGGAGCATATTAGTATATGCTTGTTTTCTATCTCTTGTATTTTTATTTGTCCTATAATTGACCTTGTTTCCCAGTCCAAAACTGGGCTCAAGCTTCAAAAGTAGTATCAAGCTTCTATGGTTGCTAGTTATCAAGTTTTAGAAGTGGGTAGTAAAACTGTCATAATAAGACTATGTCATTGTTACAGATCATTTCAAGTTGTATAGATGGCATGTAAAAAAATAAAAAAGCAAAGACCAATACAGAGTCTGAGATACAAAAATTATTTTGAATATTTAGATGCTGTAAATGATAGCTCCAAGACTTTGGAGCTACTGGTATTTTTCTAATTTAAAGTATTTTCTAATTAAAAGTATTTGGCCATCGTTAGACTTTGAAGGAACTCCACTTAGAGAAAACTATAAGGTTTGTCTCTCCTCTGGTCTTCTATCAGTGCTGCCTCCCAGTTTACTGGTTGTGCTGCTGGCTCATGAAAAGTCTACAAATCAGAAAAACAAAATTGCTGGTTTGCTTCCCTGCATTCTGCAGCTCCATGCTTTGTCAGATACACCTACTACTTGTTCCCTTCTTCCCAGCTCGTGCTCACAAATTATCTCAGTCTCTTCATTTCTGCTCCCTTGCCCTACATAGCAAGTAGGGTAGGAAAAAAGTCACGGGTATGTATTCATCTCTGCTGCAGAAATATAACTCAAAGCTGTAAAATGAAATTCTGGCTGGGAGAAATTTCTTGCTTCTCTTTTTCGTTCTCCATTCCTATGTGCTTGTCTGCATTTGTTGTCACCTTTCCCTTTTTCCTGGCCAGGTTTTCTACTCAGTTTACTCTTACAAATATTTTCCTTTTTTTCTCAAATTTTGTACAAATAAGTCTCAAAATTTTTTATTTTATCTTTTTCTCCCTGTCTTTAAAGCATAAATTATAGCTTCCAGGGTCTATCTTTGACCTATGTTCTAGAGTTTCTTTGACCTTTCCCTCACTTGCTTTCTGCACATCACTAGGGCACCCTGTTCAACATAGGAATGAGAGCTGAAGAAGGCCACCGTGCTGGGAAGCTGTGCTGTCCGTCCGTCTGTCTGTCCCACTGCACACACTCCACACCACACAGGTCTGAAGGTGATCTGAGCTGTGACTGCAGTGACCGACTTCCGCTTGTCTTGGTCATAACCAACCCTGGTGTCATTACAGGCCATGGTATCTGCTCATGTGGCCGATGCATTTGCCAGGATGGGTGGTTTGGAAACCTGTGCCAGCACTCCAGGAAGTGCAACATGACGGAGCAGGAGAGCAGAAGTCTCTGCGAGTCAGCGGATGGCATATTATGCTCGGGGAAGGGTAAGAACTGCCAGCTGAGCTACCTCATGTCAGTACCCTGCCAGAGGAAAACGATCATGTTCTGGAAGACTAATGTGCATGAAAGTGGGTTGTTGTTTAATAACCCTTTCTTTTCAAAGGCACCCATTATTAAAAGGATGTTATATTTGGCTCCATAATGCACTTACATCCATTTGGTCAAACACCCACCACAGCCGTACACGTCCAGCAGTGCTGCTCTCCTATGCAATTTTGTTGGTAGCATATAATTTTCTGTATCTGTTTAGCTGATGGTCTGTGTGAAATAGCTGTACACTATAAGCTAACTGTTAGTGCTCCACCCAGTTTGAGGGAAAGGGGCACTACCTGCAGTAACACTGCAGTGGGGGAAGATGGCAGATGTAAAATACTGGGCAACAGTAAGTGGAGGAGAGTGTTTAACAGCAGCATTTTGTATACTTAATCACTCTGCTCCCCAGCACAGCAGCAAAGGACAAGTATGTGTCTGCAGCCCCCCACAAATGAATCCTGAAAACTTTCTCATTTACTAATTTTCATTCAGGTGGTTGCATCAGCTTCAATTCGGCTATAAAAAAAATGCCACAGGGAAGAATAAAAGTTGGAAAATCCTGATAATTATCTGAAATTGTTCTCTAAGGTTCTTACCTTGCAGTCTTTCAGGCTAGGAAATTGCATTAATGGAAAGAGGGCTTTTTAGCTCCCCCATAGTGCAAATTGCTTATTTTTGTATATAATATGTCTGAAAGAGAATTGACAAAAAATGGGTGGTAGGACTGACTGGAGGCTAGAATGCACTCACTCCAGATTTTATGTGCCATTTCCTCTATTTGTATGTCCCTTGCATAGACAGGGGACCAGTTGGAAAAAAAACAGTTAGGAGCTTTCTACATCAGGCAGGTTTCCAGTTTTCCCTTTGGTAACTTTTATTTCAGTGCAGAGGAAATTTAAATAGGGTTTCCAGACTGGCCTTCATCCATCTGCATTATCACTTAGAATTCTCCCCTGAAGCGCTGTTTCATTTTATTTTGGAGTTTTTCTGTCCCCAGCTGATGCAGTGTCATAGAAAATAAGGAATTTGCATTGCTTCTTTATTTTTTCCAGGTGTGTCTGTCTTTAAATTAGCCTATGTGTAAGAGAATGGTGAGTTACCAGAGAAAAGGAATGACTCCGTTTTACTGTAGAAGTTAACTTTTCTTCTCTCAGTCTTGGTCTCTCTGTGATTTTTTTTTTTTTATATAAACCATGAAGGTGAGGGAATATGCTTAATATCAACAAAATGTACTATGTAAGATTCTAAATAAATATAAACATGAAAAACTCTGTTGGTTTTTAAAATATTTGTATTGTCTACTATCTTTTTGTAAGGATAGCTATTTATTCTAGCCTGTGAGTCTTACTCTGAGATCAATTAGCTTTGAGCACTTATATCAAAAATACAATTTATCCTGAGGCTTTGAGAGCAGATAACCTGGCAGAAATTTGCAGAGACATCCAGGATTTTTTTTTCGCACTGCTGGCTGTGCTGCCCAGAGGGTGATTTGGTATCTGGTCACTTATGTAATCTGGAGCAGCCTGAAAGTTGCACTAGGTTGCAACCAGCAGTAGGCAGGTAGTGCTTTTAAACATGACTGCTTGAATGAAGGCTCCAAAGGCCCAGATTTTCTAGGGTAGTAGCTCTCTGTTGAACAGCATTTACTTTCTGTGGGAATCACAAACTTGACAAATGGAGCCAGGCTCTTCTCTGTGGTTCCAAGCAGTAAAACGAGACGCAAGGGGCAGAAACTGATGTGCAGGAAGTTTGTGAACACGAGGAAGAACTTCTTTACTGTGTGGGTGACCCAGAGATTGCCCAGAGCAGTTGTGGAGTCTTTCTTACTGGAGACACTCAAGAACCTTCTGGATGCAATACTGCTCAATGTGCTCTAGAGAGGCCCTGCTTCATCAGAGAGGTTGGATCAGATGACCCCAAAACAATCCCTTCCAACCTTACCCATTTTGTGACCCTAACTCTGTATTCAGCAACAGTGGTAGGATTTTTCTTTTTCTTTTTAGTTTCTTTGGCCCCCAAGCACATATAAGCCTTCCGTGTGATGGAAGTTTGCCCTGGGGATAGTCAATATAAAAAAGCTGTGTCAAATTAGGTGCTATAACAACTTCATTGTAGAAACAGCTGGTCATTTGTAAGTGTTTGTTGCAGCAGAGAAATACCTGCATAAGATAACTTCAGCTGTGTGTGGTCAGTAAACATCCAAGCACGCTGCTGTCTCCTACCTCTTCTCTGAGCAGGATGGGGATCACAGGCAAAGACAGTGTAATTATTTATAATCTTTTTTCTTTTTTTCCCTTCCCCCCCCCCCCTCCGCAGGCAAATCAATTTTTGATGCTAAGATATGCATCTGGAAATCATGTTTTACTGGGTACTCATACTTTAAAACACTGTTCATAGCTAGTGAAGCATTACCCTAATGGCAAATTTTTCTTTCTTATTCATTGCAACGAGAAAAAAATAATGATTACTTGTCAGATAAAAGTGAATTTTTCTGGAAACGTAGCCAGGATATGCAAGTGCTAAAATGGACTTAGAGGAGCTTGAGCTTCTTATGTAGGACTGTGAGGAGTTTTCAGCAGATAACTGCTGAACACTATCAGAAATTGCACTCTGCTAATATAAGCAAAGTTGGACATTCACATTCCTAGGCTGTTTTTAGAATCTTGGCTCTCTGACTGTGCCACCTGTAGTAAAAGCTCTTCCAAAGGAAAACAGCAACACCCACCATGCTGCTGTCTCCCTGGCATTAAATATAGGGCTGCATATGGCGACTGTAACGGTGCAGGATGTGGGCAAGGTAATGAGCCAAATCCCATCCAAGAGGATCTGGCTGGGATCCCAGGAAACACCCTACAACTCATTAGATTCATTTTAATTAAACTAAGGAGCCTCCCAGAGCAGCACGCTCTGTTCAGGGAAAAGGCTTGATTCATTTCCCTAATAGATTTTGTATTATGGAGCCTGATCTTCCTTGGTTGACTTGGTGTTAAATTTCCTGTGTCTTCTGCAAAATAGTTTTAAACATTGTGGGCATTCCTCAGTAGCAGCATCAGTGTTTTTTATGCAGAATCACTTCAAGTTTCTTACAATGTAATACTCGTATTACCTACTTTAATTTCACTAAAATTATCATACTATTCCTCATTATTTTCTGCTGTCTGTGCCTTGCAGTTTGTATAAACAGAGAGATTTGGTTTAAATTATTCTCAAGTCTTAGCGTACCTCTTACACAGCAACCATGCAATACGTATGCTATTCTCCACTGCCTTTTTATACAGTGGCATTTTTTATCATTGTAGGGTATGTCAATATTTTCTATGCTGCTGGCTCAGTAAGCAAAACTCAGAACTCACAGAAAAAGTAGATGCTTAATCAAATATTCCCATCCCCAAATGTTCCAGTCATTAGCTCTTCCTGAATATATTTGCATGTTCCATATGTTACAAGTTAAAACATTTCCCTAAAATCAGGCAATGAGTTAATTTTTGTGAATTCAAAATAAACATTAAATTGCTTACATATTTGATTAAAAATTAGCTAGTCTGCTGAGGCTGTTACAAAGTTTTCAAAAATTAAGTTTCAGTGATCACAGACACTTCAGTATTTACAGGAAAAAGCTATGGAAAATTGGTCGATATCAGCAGATGGACTTTTTTTTTTTTTTAAGTGTAATAGGATCATGAATATGGATTTTTTTCAGAGGTCTCTGAAAGAACTGGAAAGATGGAAAAGCATAATTTTATAGGCTTTAGCTAAGGCCCTGTTAAGTAACCCATGAATTCTATTTAGGTTATATTCTGACATAACCAAGTTTCCTTCTATATATTTTTCCCTTAATATTGCTTTAAACACATTAGGGACTCTTACGGGAATCATTCTGGAAATATTGCAGGAGCCTAAGATTTTCAACTGCATTCAACTAATTTTTAAGTATGTTGTGTTAAATGTCAACTGCTTATTTGATGACTTTTTTTATAACTCTGCCTCTGATAATTGAAAACTATGTGTGTATCCTTTGCTATAATTTATTTGGGGGGTTGATTTTTTTAATATTGGCTTCTGATGTAACCCTTTCTTAGGGCTCAGTTCACAAAAGGATTTTTGCTCAGCAGTTACTGAGAGCCCCACCTTAGCACTGTAGGTGTTTTACTGAAATCTGTATAGGGTCAGGCTGCTGAAGATGGGATCTGAAAAGCTGAGTCATTTTAGCCAAGTGCTGGAATTATCCAGAAGGAATTACCATCTTCTAGTGGCATTTCTAGTTGCAGAAAAGCCTGTCTCACCCCATTCTCAGGCTGCAGTCTTCCTGACACAGGATTGTCTGAGGGCAATAGTAACTTTCCAGGATTCAGAGCCATGAACCTTCTCCTGATGGTAAGGATGTCTCTGAGTCTTCCCTTGAATGGAGATTTCTGGTGCTCCATGGGTTATGGCATCACCTGAACATCACCACAGAGTCCCTCCTTTCCCTGTGGGGGTGTGACCTGACATCCTGGAGAAGGAGGAGTGCAGCTTGTCCCAGGAAGGGTCATTAGTGTACACTGCAGGAATGAGCCAAGTGCTGAAATGCCATTATGTGCTCAAACTCTTTCTGACCGAGAGCAAATAATTAATTATTAATTCCATGGCAGGTGGAGAAGCTTTGTTTGTGGTGATGAGGATTTTGAGGGTCTAAATTTTAGTCTTATGCATTGCTGGTCATTTTTGGACTCACCCCTAAATTTAGATGAGGAGGACTATTTTCTTCATGGGTGTGATTTTATTGCCTTCAGTAACAGTGGGTCAGGGACAATTTGAGCTGTTCTAGTCAAAGAAAACAAAACAAACAGTTTCTGGGAAGAGAAGCCCTGATTGTAGGTCTCTGAAACCAAAAGAAGGCTTCAAAATGTGAGCCTTGATTAAGTGAAATAGCAGGATCAAAGCATTAGTAGTAACATCCCACCATACTCTAGCTCATGCCAAAGAATCCTTTTATTCAAAAGACTTTTAGCTTGATTATTTTCTTTTCTGTAATAGCCTCTTAGACAGCAATTTTGTGCATATGCGCACGTGCATGTGTGCACGTGTGTGTCTCGGGTTGTTGTTTTCTAGTCTGAAACTGACAGTGATCTTTGACTGCGAGTAATAATTTTTGTGATTTCAGGTTCCTGCCACTGTGGAAAGTGCATCTGTTCTCCCCAGGAATGGTACATTTCAGGCGATTTCTGTGAATGCGATGACAGAGACTGTGACAAACATGATGGTCTCATTTGCACAGGTGCAGTACAGGCTAACACTTAATTGCTTCAGGAAACAAACTGTGTTGATGGGAATTATGTTAGACAAAGCCTAGCTGTTTCTTTCCCCACTGACAGAGGAAGTGCATTTGCTGGTTATTCAAATCTGCTATAATTGTTTCTTCATGCAGGGTGATAATCAACTTAAGGTTTCAAAACAACAGTTGAAAGCCTGAGCATGAATTTAAATAAGTAAGCCAGCTATGAAATCCATCAACAATTCTCATTGTAATAGAGGACAAGTTACTGCTTTTTGGCAAAGGACATAGTGTCAGCATTGAGATCAAGACGTTTCCTTAGCCTTTGTTCTTTTACTGGACATTCTATGTGTGTAAATTTAAGTCACAGACAAATTCACTTGTC
This sequence comes from Empidonax traillii, assembly GCF_003031625.1. Lineage (NCBI taxonomy): Eukaryota > Metazoa > Chordata > Aves > Passeriformes > Tyrannidae > Empidonax > Empidonax traillii. The sequence goes on along the minus strand of NW_020955362.1, from coordinate 779,860 downwards.
TGATGATCCTTGGTGGCTCAGAGGAGTAATTGTGTGGGTTAACAGACCTTCCTGGCAATCAGACAATTGTTGGTGGGAGCCTCAAATATACGATAGCTTTTCTTATGACGTGATGGCTGACGATTAAATTAATGATTATAGCAGCTTCACCTTAACATTGTCATAAAGTTGAGATGGCAGGTGTGGATAGAAATGGGCAGGGTGTCAACAAGCCCTCACGATAAACATAGTGACAAGAAGCAGCATGGGAATTGCTAAATCTGCTCATTGGCTTCTGCCTGTTACAAATTTTAATTTTAGAAAATTTTTGCTAGCAATTATTAGACGTGGCAGAAATCTGCAAGTCGATTAGAGTGGAAGTGGGAGGACTGACACTAGTATACTGTGCCTTCCAGCTAGCCCTATTAGCAAGTGTCCTTTTCTGGAGGCAACTAGCCAGTATAGTGGCAGCAGAAGCCTTATCTTCAGCTGTAATGGCTGTTCATGGATCTTCATAAAGCTGGTAGGAAGAGGAGCTCACACTGGAAACTCATGCTAGAGCTGTCTCAAGCTGAGCACTCGAGTCATAAAAAATATTCAAATAAAATGAATATGGGGGTGTCAGTAATGTTATGTTTCCCTACTGTAAAATAGCGCCAACGCATTATAATTTATTTGTACATCACTCTTGAGAAGGTAGGTGTAAAGTTTTTTAATGTTTAGAGTGATGGTTTTATTGCTATTCTGTTGGTAACTTTTAATTACTTTTTCTTTCTTCGTAGTAGTCAAAAGCAATCTTGTTTTTCCTTATATCTGGAGGCACAGTGCGAACACTGAACCTCACCAGTTGGGTACAAATACTCATGTGTACAACTGCACTACACACCACACAGTTACAGTATTTGCAGTATGGCTGATGGAATTACTGAGAGAATGCTATTAATGCTTTGTAAATGTAGGTTTGGGGTGGTTTCTTAATGCAATGGTACAGTAATTGCTTCCTTCCAAAAGGGGGGGGGGGAAAAGCAGTAGGGGAACAATAAAGGAACAATGCAACTACTTTACCATGGCTTTTAACTCCCCATAAAACACATTTTAATGTAGTACATTTCAATTATGATAATTGCCCTTTATTCATTCTATTCTAGGCAACGGTGTTTGTAGCTGTGGAAACTGTGAGTGCTGGGAAGGATGGACTGGAAATGCTTGTGAAATCTGGCTGGGAAGAGAATACCCTTAATGAAGGATCTCAAAAGACTGAGGAGGGTTTCTTGTTTGTTTTTCTTTAGGCTGCTAGAACATTTAATTTCAGAAGTGCTCAGTGTGTGGGTGTGGGTGTGCACGTAAGCACATGTACATGGCTGTAAGTACATTAGAACACATTTGAGGACCTGCTCCTAAAAGAAATGTATCAAAAAACCCTAAAAAAGGGAGCAGGAAAATCCCAGCTCTAGAAGGTGAAGTCATAAAATACTGGCCCTGTGGGACTTCTCCAGAGGTTTTTTTGTAAATTCAGTGGAACTGAGATTATACCTATAATGCCTGTTTCTTTAAGCAACCCTTGGAAAAGGTATAAGAAAGCCTTTTTTAATATTATTTACTTGGTCATCATCTCCCCTTATCAATCTGCAACAACACCCCTGTAGAGGAGTAACACTAGCTGAATATTTGTCAAATAACTAGTTTGATTAATTTTATGGTGTTGGAAAAATATATGATTTGACCTATATTTCTTTCTAACAATCCTAATCATGCACCAGCTCATAAATTGAAAGAAACTGTAAAGAAGTCTATAAAAATATTAGTGATTTTTTTTTGTCAAATAATTATCTGAGATCCAATTACATGACAGCCATAAACTGAAGACCCAAAATGTTTGAATAGACCCTTTTCCACAAAAGAACTTCTTAGTTTCTGTGGTTAATGTGTCAGTAAGCTGGTTATCTAATCTACATACTACAATACTTTCAAATACATAACCTATAGGAAAATAAGGAATGAAATTAATAAAGATATAAATGTATGATTGCCTATTCTGAATATGTATTCTGCAACTCATATGTACTCCTATCACACTGTTCAATGTAGGTACAGTTGCCTTTTAAAAGTAAAGTAAATGAAAATTTGTTATATTGAAAATGAAAATATGTCACTTTGAGAATGAAAATTCTGTCTACTATTCGAAATCAGATTACGCTGTCACACATGGTATTTATTGAATTTAACTGCTTTTATAGAAGTGGGAAACTTGAAGGTCAACTGACTTGAAAAATCATCTATGCTATGCAGCAGCTTGGTCTCAGCCAAAGATGTTTGGACAATGTCAACAAAGTAATTAAAGTTTTAATACAGTAAATACAAACAAAGCAGTGGTATGAACAAAAATTTTATTTTTATTTTCCAATGGTGAAATGCTGCTCAGTGTGAAATTCACGTTGAGTAATGAATGATGCACAACTATTGGGACTTCCCTAACTTATTTACATATGAGTCTCTTAATTTTTTGTACATGTAGATTTGGCAGCCCTTGAATTCTTTAGAGCAAAAAGAAGAAATATACATTTTAGTTTGAAAACTGTTTACATTTTGTGAAATCATGATTGAGTGAGAAAACTGATTAAATGGCTGAAAAATACTTTTAGATACCAAACTGTAACACTGGGGTTTAGGTGCCAAGGTCCTAAAAAGAGGTACATGATTCAGAAATAATGGAACTACGTATCAACCAAATTTCCATTATTAGTCTAGAAATTAGTTTTCTTTTAGAAAGGACAGTTTTGAAACAGGAAAATACAATGCTACAGAACATGTAATAGAATGCAAAATTTCAAATTTATTTAATTGCCTTATTATTGCCCCTTCCAAAGTAGCTTGTTCTCTCACCAAATTTTTTTTTTTAGTTAGCCTGTATTCTTTCTTTCTGAAAATGAAGCCTGTGAAACCCATGTACTCAGGGAGCATAATCACCAAACATCCAATATATATATGTTATGCAGATAAATTATGAGACATACATCCCAAAGCTGTTAGCTGCTCTCTTATTAGATAATCAAAAGATCAGGTAGAGTTCTGAAATATATTGATACAGTATAAAGCCTCTTCAAAGTAAAACTCATCTTGAAATTTATTTTATATACTTGTAACTCCTAAACTCCATGGAACTGAACAGAAATATTTTCTTAAGTTTTAGCATATATGCATTTTGCCAGCCCTGGTGTCTGGAGAGCAGATTGTTGCCTTTATTTATATCTACGAATACTGCTGACCTGAATCAGCTTATAATCAGTGGGGTTTTTTGCATATACGTTTGTCTGCTGGAAACAGTGAGGGATACAAAGTTTTCTTTTATTTTCTTCCATTTGTATTCAGTACTGTGAGAAGAAAATATTAGGTAATGAAAACCCTTATCTGGTGTCAGTAGATGATTTTGACTTGTTTCATGGCATCATAAGCAGATTTATATATACTGTAGACCAGCTGTGGTATTTCAGGTGCTCATTCATATTTAAAAGAACAATTCTTTAGATGGTTGCAGTGTCGTATTTGATGCATTTTACTTTATAATTTGCTTTAATTTTAAATTTATATACTTAAAGAGTGTAAGGTAATTCTTATTTCTAGTTTGTTTTTAAAAAAAAACAAACAACCAATCAACTCCTACATTTTGACTACTGGACAGATTATTTCAAAAAGTGTTGTCCAAGTTGTTTTTTAAAATTACATATGGACAAAAAAGAATATCTACAACAGTTACCCTCAGTGTTTCATTAAAATGCAATTATCAAACAAAATGGTGCAATTAATATAAAGTATTAACTAAGACTACTAAAAATGTAATGTACACATTATTTTTTCCAATTTTTATTCTGTGTCTTATAATGTTGCTTGAACATTTCCCCTGCTTTTCATGCTGAGGTAACTGGTGGTGTAACACCCAGCAGGTCTGTTTTGTGGCTAATTTCCTCTCTAAAAAAATAAGATTGGAAGGAATAAGACTTTTATTCCACATATGTGAATATAATAGCTGAATAATTTCTTCTTCATCCCAATAAACAGAAGGATCAGCAAGACACACTTTTACTGCATGGACCAAACTGCCTGATTTCATACCTCATTGCTTAAACTAGTATTAAATCAAGACAAAAGGTTTCCCTACATATATATATAAAGCCAGAGTTCTTAATGTTGCTTCAGATATATGCCATAGTCAAAATGAACACCTTTATGGTGGGGAGGGAGAGTGGGGAGGGAGGGAGAGGTTTAGTAAGAATCAACATGACTGCACCAGTTAAAGTTTATGAAAATGACAGTATATTAAAAAGTCATTTGAGAATGGCTAAAAACCCCGGCAAGTTAAGTTAAGCAAAGGCTGTGTTATGTGAACCACAAAGCACTTAAAAGGAGCTAGAGCCCCTTCTATAGGCTCTATCATGTGAGAAATCTCATAAGGACTCTTGTGTATTTATAAAATTTTTGAAGTACAACGAAATGGTGCTTTGTTGAAGTAGTTCATATCTACTGAAAACTGGATTTCTAAAACTGTGCAGGTGTGACTGATTTTGCCAAATAGAACTGTAGCTGAAATACAGATTAAAAAAAAAAAAAAAAAGAAAAAAAGAGGTAAAGACTATGTGCAGTGTTAACATATAAAATGGTAAGATGAGGTTAGACTGCTGTGTAAACAGTCTCTCAGAGATTAGAGAAAACCCAGAAGAATAAAATACAAAGCAAGCATGCAAAAGATCTGGAAGGCTGCAGATTCACAGACAGCTGCACATGTAAGTACAAAACCCCCAGTCTATAAATACAAATTGATTCCATCAGGTTTACTATACAGTACTTTAGTAGTAACAGACAGTTGAAAACATCTTTCACTTAAAAGCAAAATTAATTTTAGAGGGAAGGAAATGGTGAAGTCTCATCCTGGAAAACAGCAAGAGAGGTATTATATTAAGGAGCTAAAATTTTCTTTGGCATGGTAAAGGGGGAGAACTGAGTTTGCCAACCTATTTACATGAAGTTTCACCATCCTGTGGGCAGTGCAATGATGTTTTGCACAGTCTACTTCTCACATAAACTTTTTTGTTGGTTTCGTATATGCCTTCATATAAATGCTTTATTCATCATTTTGAACCTGTGTATACATCAAATAAGAATAAACAAACTGTACAATGCAAACTCTTTGCATATATGTATGTAAATTTAGTAATACTGACCAACAGTTCTTTGACAGATACAACCTACAACATGCAGTTCATCCTTGCCATCCTCTTTCCATGCAACAGATGAGACAAGACAAAATAAAAGGGAAGAAAGAAAGCACAAACACAACTTTTTTATGTTTAAACAAAATGTAATAAAAAAAAAAAAAATTAGGACATCTATTCGTTGGATTAAACATACATAAGAATTTAGCCCACAGCAACAAAACCAGAAAACAATAATTTAAAAAAATGCTGTATTTCCAGTATGCACTAAGGACTTACAGAAATGAAATCTGGCCTTATTTATAGCCTCCCAAAGTAGTTCACAGATCATAGTTACTCAGGATCAAAAGGTTAGTGTTGAAAACAATACTTATATAGGATCAGGCCATGGACCAGAATCTCCTTCCTTGGCTCAGCCAGGTTTCTAGCCCTGTCTCTCCTCAGGCTTTTACATTGGGGGAGCAAAAAGACAGCTGGATGGGACATGAACTTGTGTATTCACTCCTCATGATTCAGGTGAGAGAGAATGTAGCCTTCAGCTGTATTGCCTTACTTGAAATATTGTGAAGTGCTCCTCTTATAATTGTAGGAAAGCCCCGGGCTGTCCCTGGGACCCAGCTGATGGTACAGCATCACGGCTCCTGCCTCTCATGAATCCTCCAGGTGCAGAGCAAGCCCCCAGCTCATCATGTGAATTGCTTTGGTTTTGGTTTTTTTTGTGTTTGTTTGTTTGTTTTTTTTTTTTTCTCAGGGATAGTGCACAAATCCCACTGGACCAGATGGGATGAGAAGGGCACACCAAAGTTTTTAATAAAGTGGTGTTTTCCCCATGCACACATATTTAGTGCTAGCAGATAAGGGCACAGTCTAAGTCAAAGTTTCTTTACATTTTTATCACAGTTTTAGATTAGGTTTGTATTTTTTTCCCCTACATGGATAGAGGGCTTCATGCTTAACTTATTCCCTCCCTAGAAAGACCCAACATCAAGCATTAGCTTGCTGTTCTCATAGCACATATACAAAACGAAGTCTGACTTACAGAAAAAATAAAAGTTTATCTAGAATTTAGCAGCTTTACAGTAGCCTCCTTGAAGAGTGCACTAAATGTTTCTTATAAAAACAGAACACATTTGAAAACTAGTATGAAGAGTTCATTCAGACTGAATCAGTTGTTCAGCTGAGCAGAGAGGGAGTTTGAAAGAACCATCAGCCTCTCTTAGGGACTTCAGCACAAAGATGGGATAAAACAAATTGACAGAAATACAGTGCTAAAAAGGGAACGGATGGTTTCCTCTTTTTGTCTTTAAATATCAAGGTAACAGCAAGAGGCCACACAGTTTTCCAGACTGAGATACAGTTTGATCTTTGCTGCCATTTCTGAGAAATAAATTCCATCTTAAGCATACAGAGAGTGCCCATATTTTAATCTTCTGAAAGCCTGTGACTAAGCATGCAAAAACTTCAGTGGCACCTCTGTGGCGTTCTCTAAATCTTCCCTTCCCCATGCCCACTTCACCCCACAACATTGGCTTAATTGTTCACAAGTGAGAAACTCAAAGGGTTAATGTTGTTTCTGGTAATATGATCCAAGGCTTCAATTTTATAATGTTTTTGATTTCTTCTAGATTGATGTAGGAAAAAGTACAGTATATAGAGATCAAGGCAAGGCACCTTCAATCTAGCGATTTTGTGGGCATGTTATCCTTGGAAGCTGGGTGGAGGTACATACCGGGATATCAGTGAATTACATAGGACCGGACTTTGCATGCTTAGCTAAAAATAAAAATAAACTTTTGGAATATGTCCAGTTTTAAAATTTATTTTTTTTTAAACACCAGAAATATTAAACTATAATTTGTAACTACCCTTTGCATTGGTGCTGCAAAAAAGAACACAACAACATCCTTGCCCATGCTTTGCTAAGTAGGTGTGGAATTCAGCCAAAAATAACAATGGCATTAAGTTCAGTTCCTTAAAAACAGGAAAGGATTATATTTGAAATGGATTTAGGTAGCACGATTCTGATTAGTCTTACTTATTTTTTTTTATTGGTGGTGGTTGTTTTTCAAACAATGAAGATTTAGTAGATGAAAAATGAGCCTTAATTCAGGCCTACAAGGCCTACAAAATTCTTTGGACCCACTTTCCCAAAAGTGAGTGGGTCTTGCTCGCTGGGCAAGGCAAATGTTACCATTACCAGTAAGCCTGTGATATGTATAAAACACACACACAAAAAGAAACTATAGGGGGATGCCAAACACATGTTTCATAAAACTCCCCGTTGGTTGTGTTTGACACTCTTCCCTCCACTATAATGCCAACCTCAGAAGCACAGTATCTTTTACTAAAGAGTATTCACATTTAATCAATATTGTAAGCCAGAGACAACGATCCTATTCTTTATAGATATAATTTGTAATAATAGATTTTTGAAGGCTTCCTGATTCCCTGATTGCTTTCAAAACTAAGCCACCGGCAACACTTAAGTTATAGAGAAACACAATCCCTGCAAAAGGTCACAAACAGTGGAGCGAGCAGCCTTATAAAAAAGGGAAGAAGAGAAATTCATAATAGCACAGGTTTACAGCATCTAACTAGAAATTACTTGATTATTTGTGTGCTACAAAATAGAACTTAAACACATGGATTTTGCTGAAAGTGGACTCAAAAAGGGATTATGGGCAATTGTCAGCAGGCAAGGTATCAAGTGTACTTGTGAAGTATGTCATTCACATGAAGTGTCACAGTCACAGAAAAGATATTAAAAAGGCATTCCAATATCCGGTAGGGCATTCCATGGTCTGAGTTTAGCTGGTTCATCCAGGTGTCTTCTTGTTTTGGGTAGAGCTACATGTTGAGATTTATCCACTTGCAACAACTCAGTTCAGAAACAGCAACGGGCAAGTCGGTGACTTGCCGCAAGCTGATCCACAGACACAGCCGAGAGGAAGTCTGGCAAGGATAAATCACTCAACTGTACTCGGGATTCAGTAAGTCACAACACCTGTGAGGATCTGGCTATGTCGTCTTGCTCTTGTTAACTGGTTTGCCGCCATTCATTATTGCAGATGCACTTGTGCTTTTACTTGGAGTTACCCCAGCCTTTGGCACTGTTTCTCCGATATCATGCAAAGATGGTTCTCGATACATGGCAACTGAGGGGAGAGAAGAGAAAGGGAGAAGCACTTTTAAGAATGTATCGCATGCAAGGGTTCATCTCAAATAATTACCTACGATAACCGACATTGTAATATGTTTCTCTTGCATACCAGGGAAACTGTTTATTTTGACGGACACTTGTTTTGCATCATGGATAGATTTGCTTGACCCTCCAAAATTCTCACTTCTTCATCTCACTTAAAATACAGTGGGAAACTACGTGCTTGCTTGTTTGATGGATACTATAGAGTTTTTGAAATGAAAAGCTACTGGTCTGTCTTTGCATAAGGTAACACTCCAAAACATACACGTATATACGCATATGTAGATATATACACCCCTTAAACAAACATGCAAGCTTTTAGAAGTAAAATATGATGAAACAGATTATATTTAAAAAATGGGCTCATACAATACAATTGTCTAGACTTGTGTTCATTTTTAGTCATATTTGAGAGACTAGGCTAGGATCCAGTTCTACAATGTTATGTGTACATCAGTCTCTCAAATCTAAGAAGCTTGGCTATGATCTCTTCAGTTGTATCCTGAAGAAATATCTGGGAGATGTGGAGAGTATATAGGAGGCCTGAGGTTTTTTCTTCCTCCTTTCCAAAAATATATGTAGTAACCACTGATCTCCACTGAAGGTAGAAGCACAGAAAACTCCAGATTGAACTATTAACTGAATTCGTAGAGGAATTAAAGGTTTGCCCCCGGGCCCGGGCTTCAGTTCCTATCTTACCACTTCAAATCCTTTGAGAAAAATACATGTATTCAATTACACAGTTCCAGCATTAAGCTGCCTTAATGATTAATGCTCTTGGATAATTCAATTTCATTTTCCATGTCACTGAATCAGGTAATATTTCCACCTAACTTCAGTAGCATTTATTTATATCAGAGCAATGTTAAAAGAGATGTCAAAGCAGTCAAAGGAATTAATCATCACACTATGACTTTGGGACTGGCTGTGTGTTGCCATAGAGAGCACAATCCCTTCATCCCTTGGCTAATTAGAGTAGGAGGCTGGAGCATCAAAGTACTGACCTTGATCCTCAATGGTGTGAAGTTTCATAATAAATATAAAGGGCCTCATAGCATCATTAACTAATCAAATACTTGTTCTAACATTTCCAGTGACATAATCTACATCCTTTTAGGGCTTCTAGAAGACTGAAATTAAATGGCTTCTTTAGAGTACTGATTATGATCTATGTCTTCAGAGTGCCCCATAACTGTGTTTAGGGCACTTAGTTGATTAATTAAAAGAGCTTGATGAAATAATACCGTGACCTACAAAATTATTAAGTTGAACAACATGAGATGGAACTATAAAGTAAGGAATTATATAGAAGAGCTGTCATATTTGATGATTCTTATAGGTACTATAAATCAAGTTATTTCTATGTAGTTTCTAAGCTATTTTGATAGTCTGATAATCCAAATATTATTGAAAAAGAGTCACTTCTTTCCTAATCCATATTAGTTTGCATTTCTTTAAAAAATTCAATGGTTTTCCCTCTTCACATAATTTAATATAGAGGAACCAAGATATAAAGTATTAATATTGTTGAGAGCTTGTGGAACTACTGAAAGCTTCCACAAGACAAAGAAAGCAAGAAAGCATCAATCTGAGTTCAAATATGAAGTTAAAACTTAATTATTCTGATTCTTTCTTTATGATGAAACTGAAATATTTAACAAACTGATCCTCTAATCAAAAATTTACTCAGGCATGTGTTCAGATGTTAAGTAATGAGATAACTTTCAGAATGAATGAGGCTATGTGTAGCAATAAGAACAATAAAATTTGGAGTGCCATCAGGACAAGAAGTGAAAGACATCATAGACACCATAAAGGCTTGCAGAATGCATAGAATAAGACAAAAAGTTCCAAGATATAAATAGATGCATTTTTCAGAGAATGTGTGACACCATTTTAGTGTGCAAGGTTACTGTTATTTGCTTCTATCTTGGTTTAAAGGCCAACTTACAAAAGTTATGCACATTACACCAATTGGTAAAGTAACACAGCATGATTTATTTTATAAAGAGACCTTGTGTTTTGTATTAGAAAGCTTTTACTTTGAAATACTGACATTTCATCCATTCCCTATATAACTCCCGATTATCCTACATTATTTCCTTCTATTTTCTCAGTGCAAGACTCACAACAGCTTTTGTCCCTACCAACAGAATATTTTAAAAGCAGCACAATGCACTTTCACAAAAGATTTCTTTTCTTATAGAATGACCTCTTAATCTCCGGAAAAATGTTTTTTACATATGCCCTTTCTATCACCACTATGCTGAACCACAAAACTGCTTCATGAATCTCTAGGACTGTCATTAGTAATGGCCCCTGTGCAAGACACACACATTCTTAAAGGGCATTTTAGAAACCATTCCCTTTTCTTGTGAGATTTATAGCAGGGAGGGTCTACCAGCAATGGACTGAGACTCACCTTCCAATGGCTTGGGTAGAAAATGAGCTGCTGGTTTTGTTTTCTTCACTCTGTTTCCTTTCATGACCTGCCCTTCTTTGTTCAGCCCCAAGAACCAGGCCCTCCCGGACTCCTGTTGTCTGTAGAGCATGGATGAGTAGATTACATAATAATTTTCAAAAACGGACTCCTTGAATTTGCACTCTGGTGTAAAAAGTTCCTGTGGGAGGAAAGGTAAATGTTAAATGGTATCTCTAAAGTGGGGTTTTTGTTTTGTTAATTTACAAATACCTCCTGATAAGTTTAATATGCAACTTATAATAAGGTTCTGCTTTGAGAACAGGAGTTCTGTCTTCCTCTGGAAGACCTCCAGGTGAACTTCCCATGGATGCCTCAGTTTTCCCATCTGGGCAACAGCAACAGTACATTTTCAAAGTAGAAAGGAAGCTATACAGGCATAAAAACACTTTTTAAAATACAGGAAAAATTATTATTATGCTTATTTTTTTCAGATAGGATATCCTTATAAAGATTAAGAAAGTCTATGCTAAAGTAACCTTAAAGAGATATCAGTTGTTCTAACATAGTGAATGCAGCAAACTTCCAAACTAATATTTGAAGCTCAAAGTGCTGCTACTAATGTATTAAGGTATACATCATTCCCTGGAATTCACATGGCCTGAAACACCGCAGGAAAATACTCTTTTGATGCAAAAATTACTAGAAAAAGAAAAATAATTCCTACTGACATTCTCAGCATTCATTCCACTAGCAGAATATTTTTCGGAAGTCACATTCAGTAACAGCAGTTGTCCTAAAACTCTCTCTAGAAGTTAATCTAAACACAAACTTCTGCAGTCCAGTAGCAAAATAATAACTTAAATATAGATATATATTTTAATAACACATGGAACTCGCAAAATAAACAGTGTGAACATACACTGAGATAGAAGTTACCAAATTCTTTGTAAAAAACCAGCAAGTTAATAAGCAAATAAAAATACATTTAAAATATCACAAGAAAATAAGATTCTGTGTGATGTGATTTTCTGCCTGTGGACTCATCTGCTGAAACCTGTAGAAGAAATGAGACATAAGAGGAGGAGGTAGCTGCAGAAAAGAGAGAAAAGCTTAACTTACCTTGCTAAGCTTTCAGAACGCAACGTTCTCAGCCCTGAATACTCTTTTTATATTTCTTTTGGTTATCTTTCCCAAGCGGTAAAAAAATCTGGAAACATCATATCTTTTCACTTCTCCATTCACAGTGTTTTTTATTCATTTCTTTTTGTTCCTGGCCCCATGCAGTACTGAGTTAACACTCAGCAGGCAACCTGTTTTCAAGGTCTCTGTGCCATCCCCAGCTGCCTATATATTGTAAGAATTTCACAGCTCTTGCTGTCACAGATTTCCTTTCTGGAAATCAAAGCCCTTAAAGACACAGTTCCCCATACCAAAAAGCACAGATGAAAGACTTTTCTGAATCTGCAATAAATGTCACTTAGTGCACAACCAAGTTCTTATAACATGATGGGGTACACAGTATTCGTACTACCATGGCTTCAGTTACCACCGGTAAGCAAAGCTGTCTCGATGAACACCAGGCACACTATTAGCATTCTCAATTACAGAGCATCTTTAAACCTCAGATAAAAAGAATTAATGTATTTTATGCAGTGACAGACTAAAAGCAGTTGCTGGAGCACCAGGGAAATAATCTGTGAGCCTGCCCTAAAATAGGTTGCTTTGGCTGTGTGAGCCAGTACACTTAGTGTCCATAGGTCACACTCATTCACAGGATGCAAAAAGAATTTTCTGATACATGTAATGGGCATCTTTTTGCACTACAGCTTTTTTACCCCCTATGTGCACAACTGCATATATATATATATATATATTATATATATACACATAGATATGCATACACACACATGCATAAATGCAAATACAGTCTGTAATAGAAGCACTGAATACTAACGACAGGAAGCACCTTAACGGCACATTCTCCTTTGCCACGGGGCTTTTTCTCTCTCTGTTCGAAGACTTTAAGACACCTGTTGTTTGTGTTACTCTCCTTTCTCCTTCACCGATTTCAAATCACAGAAGGGCTCAAGGAGACTGAAAATAAAACCAGAAGGCAGGGCGGCATGCTAGAGGGAATGCCTGTTAAAACCTAGCACAAGCATTTGCATGCGAGTCATGTTCCTCAGCTGTTGAAACAGCAGATGCTAATCAGGAAATGCCTACACAGCTCTCCTCATTACCTACTTCACTGAAAATGCTACCCCCTGTGTTCCCCATGAAGTTTTACTTCCTTGTAAAGCTCAATTATCATAAACACTACTCCTTAGCCAATACTCACATTTTTTTTTTGCTATAAACAAAAGCTGTTTGTCATTCTATATTCCTCCATACTAGAGACGGTTGGCTGCCTCTAAACACTATTTGTGTGTTTTCCCTAACAATATCCATTACCCTACTTTAACTAGATTCCTTCAAATCATATCCCTTCTCTGAATCAAACGTGGCTCTTTCCTCTCTCACTTCTTTGGCATGTACCCTGTGTTTATGACAGTGCACGGCACATGAAATAGTAGGTATGTACCAGGTGAAAAAAGATGGATTATTTCTACGCTATTACTTGGCTATTTCTGGACAAACTGGCATCATTACTATTATGTAATTATGAAAAGCATAGTAATTGTCTGATTTTTTTCCCCCCCTCAAGGAACAGTCAAACCTGAATACTGTACTCTGCCTAAAAATATTGCAGCTATCCAGCTCCAGACATCTGGGTAGCGGAACAGCTTTGGACAGGGTTTGCTTTCATCCTTTGCTTTCATATTAGGATGCAATTCTGCTGGGTTAAACAATGAGTCAAAAAGTCCCTTAAATAGATGTTACTTTAAAGTAGAATAATAATTCTACTGATGTGGGGAGTATTCATGAATGGAAATTAGGTACCTGACAATTACAATACTAAACTGCAGCCATCAGCTCCTCTGAGGAAAGAGTTAGTCAAAAGGAGACTTTTGAAAGGTCCATTTTCCCTGGGGCTCAGGTGGAAATCGAATATTTCTAAGTTAAGCTTGATGCCTAAAGTCTTGCCTCAGACACCATCTCAGCTGGCTGAAAAGCTATAAACGTCTACATTTTCTTCAGTAAAGTAGCCATAACACATATGATATTGTTTGTGCAAACATCTAAGATATTATTTGTGCATGCTTTCATGTACCTAGACAAGTCTAGATCTGTATCTCTAATACTCAAACCAGTAAGAATTCTCAGAAAATTACCAATATGCTAAACAGCACCAACTTAAAAAAATCATCCACAGGTGACTTTACTGAAATCCATTGCTGGAGGGAAAGACAGTATAATGGCATCTTTTTAAGGGAAACTCAATGGTGAGGGCACTCCCCTAGGCTATCTGCCTATCTGTACCCAACCTGAAGGAATCCAATCTGCCTCTGGCTGACAAGAATAATTTAGATCTTCCCTACAAGAATGACTTTTTGGGGTTTGATCCCAGGACATTTTGTATTAGGAAGTGACATGACTTGCAAACAACTTGTGCTCAGGATTTCTCTTCCAAGGTCAATGCCCAGGTTTAACCTGCAGTTTTATATAAAGAAGTGGTTTTAACCTGTCAAAGCAACATTTGAAAAATAAAATATATACCATCTACCAATTTCTAAAATCTTAGGAATAGGTTTTGGCTGTGAACTGCAATCTGATACAGTGTCCTGGGGAAAGGAAGGATGTATGAAACTGCATCTTGCTGAGGAAAGATATTTTTGCCAAATTCTCATCAAGCTTTTGCTTGATGTGAGTCCTGTGTAGAGATATTTTAATTCTTCTGGTTGCAGTAGCATTAATACATATTACAACACAGAGATCATGGATTCAAACTTGTGGAATCAAAAGTTCTGTTACTGTGGAGTTCTTAGTTTTGGGGCCCCCAGCTGTGTCACCAAATCTCAGCATTCTATTACTCCCTAATGATGGGGGCTTTGCTCGTGGAATCATATGGTAGTGTCAGAATCTACTTTCATTTAAGAAAAAAACAAAAAAGAAATAAAATTAAGAAAAACCATATTATCCATTTCTCGCATCTGGGAGTGCCTGAACAATAGAGCTCAGGCTACTTGTGGTGTCAACATGGAGATATAAGGAATGTTGGAAAGTAATTCAATTGAGATGAATTCTTTACCAAGTAATGTCTTTCTGTCAATCAAAGGCTGAAGTCTGACATGACAAAGCTAGGCCTTAATGCCAATCAATAATATGGCAGGCATACTAGCAAATGGCTAAATCAAAGTACAGGGGGCAGCACTGTATTTCTCAGTGCAGGAGGGGAGAATGCTGCAGTTATCGAGGTGTGAAATGATGAGATCCCAGAAAACAGCTGCAGTGCAGTAGAATGGCAAAGGGCCTTGTCATATAGACACATCTGTGCAGCAAAATCTGTAAGATCTTAAGGCTTCTCCTGCACATGGGACCTGGAATACATCTAAATTGATATTTCTCTGACTTGCTGTAAACTCAATTAGGTGAGTTAGACTACCATCTTACAGTATACCTATTTGACAAATGCTGCTGTAAGAAAAAAAAAAATTAGGTTTCCCATCCACAGTTCCACATTTTTCCAACACTTATGTTGGTCAGAAGTCTGCAGTTCAAAATGATTTTGTGCATTAGTTCCTCTTCAAACAGCAGAAAACACAGCAACACATGGTTATGTACCTTATGGAATAAGGAGAAATTTATATTCATTTTCTTTACGTTCAGAAGACATTTAGTGGATCTGGGCCTAAAAGCCCTCTAAAAAACCCATAATTTTTAACACAAAAACAAGAACAAGCAAAGCTAGCAGAATTTTCTATGTGCAAACTGGCCACACAAGATACCGAGAAACACAAGACTTTAGCTACCACTACAGACTTTGTGGTCACTTTACTAACAGAAGATCAAAATATACAGCAGTACTAGCTGAATTTGGCAATCCTACAGATGCGCCATGAAAGCAGCAAATACTCAGAACCACTTTCACATACTTTACGCCATCTTCTGATGGAAAATTTCCTTAATAGATTACAACAGTCAGAGAACACCATTATTGGCTCTTCCAAGCTGATGTTATTTTTGTTCTCTGGAAAATTACTAAACGTGGACTTAAAAAGAAAACTAAAAAAACAGGACTTGATATCATGCAGGTAGAAATCAGGGATGACTCTTGCTGGTTAAAGAATCACTGAAAATGCAGTAAAGATGTCAGCGTGTAAAAGCAAACTTTTTAGCTACAATTCCTGTCTCTCATTTTTAACCTTTTTAAAGGTTACATTCATAAGAACCTAAATTAAGGTCATGAATAAAAGCCACACAGCATACATAAAGACAAACTAACAAAAATTAGTTTGAACAGATACCTGTGTGTTTACGAAAATCACAGAATAGTTACAGTTGGAAGGGTCCTCTGGAGATCATCTAATCCAATCCCCAATACTAAACACAGTCTGAATTTGGCTTAATTTTATGTCCTGATTGGAAGCATAGAATCATTAAAGTTGGAAAAGGCCTTCAAGATCATCAAGTCCAACCTTTGTGTAAACAAGACCTTGTCAACTAAACCATAGCACTAAGTACCACGTCCAGTTGTTTCCTGAACACTTCCAGAGATGGTGACTCCACCACTTCCCTGGGCAGCCCATACCAATGCTTAACCTTTCTGTGAAGAAATTCTTCCTGGTGTCCAGCTTGAACCTCCCCTGGCACAGCTTGAGGTTATTTCCTCTTGCCCTCTCACTGGTTGTCTGGGAGAAGAGACTGAGCTATAACCTCCTTTCAGACAGTTGTAGAGAGTAATAAGGCCAAAACAGAACATAAAGCAACTCAGATTACAAAAATTTCTTTGTTTCATAACAGAAAGGTTGCTTTGCTTACAACAAGATATGTCCATATTTAACTATAATTTATTAAAGGCAATAATATTTTGTATGGAAAGCAGAGCACATGCTCATCACTTGTATAAACCTACCATTTGCAAGACTAAACAATGATGTCAGATAAAAGCGTATTTTATATAATAACTTCAAGAATGATCCAAAATTGTTACTTATATACACTAAGAAGAAGTCATATATTTCTCTCTCCTTCTACATAGCAGCTATTATGTTACAAGTAGTGCCCAGGTATTTATTTTCTTTTGATCGCGACCTACAATTCAGAGTCATCAACTCAGTGGGATGTGGCTAAAATAGAAAAAATTTTCCTTGATATAAGCATTTATGATATATGTTATTTAAAGTTGTACAATTGACTCAAAAAATGAACTAATGTTTGTGAAATGCAGTCCATCATGAATATCTGAATGTAATTCTCATATTAGGAGTGAATGAGTAGAGAGTGTTAAAAGTCAAGGGAAGGTTTGGGTTAGCAGTCTGGAAAAGGTTGCTAATTTTCAAAACTGTCTTAATGGCACGTGTGTCAAAACTCAAATACTTCACCAAATTCTCAAGAGAAGAACCACTAAAGAAGTGTTGCCTTACTTGAATAAAAGAAGAAAAATTATTTTTAGAAAATATTATCAAGAAGCCAAATTTTTAACCCTGGGTTTAGAATGTCTTCAGCACACCAACAGCCATCACACATTATAGTGTATGGTCAAGTATAATATCCTCAGAGACATATAAAGGAGAGCAAAGTTAATTTGTGCTTCAGTTCAACTCTGAGCTGTCACAGAAATGTGTTATTTTTGGCTTGAGTACAACTTTGACCTTAAAGGAAATGCAGCCAGAATCCCTGTAACACTAAAACGAGATTTTCAATCTCCTCAACACCTAATCCTCAGCATCTAGCTTCCCTTAAGATTCAAATTTGCAGTAGAAATCTGCTTTAAGGCTTCAGCTTAAACAACAACTATAACTTCTTGTTGTATCAACACAAAAAGACAACTTTTATCTCCTGTACAACATCTATGATTAAAGAAATCCAGTATCAGTAAGAAAGACAGATGCCCCGAGGCACGAGTAAGAGAAATTAAATGCATTGTAGGGAACGTTTTCTTCCAGTACTGTTATGAGAAATTTTGGAGAAGGGCACGAGTAAACTAGCCTGTCTTTTTTTGATGGTCACTTCCACTCAGAACAGCCTTAATTCATCAGCTTGTGGATAGCACCAGGCTCTCAGCTAGAAAAGGTCAGCATCAAGGGAAAAATGGGACAGCACTAAATTAAGAGACTGTGAGGAAGGATTTAACAACATAGTTGTTGAAACAAACCACAATGGGCTGGGGAAGGAATTCTCATCAGGTTGCCCATCAATTCACCCTTCTGTCTATGGATGAATAATGCAGGAAGCATACAGGGTACACTCAGTCATAGACCAAACCTTTCCAAATGACAGTGGAATTTTTTGAAACAAGTTCATTCAGACACCTACAGTCATTACTGTAGACAACCTTTTGCAATCTAAATGCCTCAAATAAAGCAAACTATAAAGAAAAGAGCAAAGTAGTTATTTAAATAGCCAAGCACCCAAAAAGAACCAAGGAGGATGGTTTTTTCTACTTGTTTACCACTAATGAACTTTCTGCTCCTCTCCAATACACTGAAATAATGGATAAAGAAGACTGATTACAGTTTTTTCCACTATTGCTCAAAGTCAGATGGGATAGTGCATTTTCATATATATGATGTTTTTGCAGACCTCCCTGAGTATCATAGTGTGACATATCCATAACTATGTAAAAATGCAAAAGTAAACATAAATAGATGAAAATTCAAAGGTATTTTGTAAGGTTCACTTTAGGCTCTTTCAGTTCTACATGTTCCTTCCAAAAGATGTGCAAATTTATGAAAGTTTTAAATGGGTGTCATTTACAAGCTGAGCAGCTAGAAAAAGTTGCAAGAACATTTGAGTTATACCAAGTGGCCTACTTTTAGTGTACTCTTTTCTATTTCTTTTTTCTTTACAGTTGTGAGCTTGTTTTTCTACTTGCAGCCTTTTCTTATGACCTGTCAGTGCATGAATTATACCATCCAAAAACCAACTATTATAAAAGACAGTGGCTGGAAAAAATAAAAGTCAGGAGGTTAGCTCAATTATTATGAACTTCGTGCTAATGTCTTTTTTAAACCTTTTGATGTTTTACACTGGGTGTTCATAAGAAGAACATGAAAGGTAAGTTTAGAGGAACCTCAGTCTTAGCAGACTCGTGTAAGGCAAAACTATTCTGTAATTAATATAATCAGTTCTCTGAAAAAATAAATTAGCTAAGTCTTCTCTTATTTTCATGACTCAATATAAGCTGCAGTTGACTACTGAAGGATGGGAAGCAAAGAGAACAGAGACAACTTTCAGATGTTTGTTCCTTAACTCTTTTTGTGCAGCAAATAAATATTTTAGGAGAAACAGCAATTTTTTTTTTCTTTCACTGTGAATCTTTTTGCCCATCTTTGTCCTTCCAGTGTGGAAGCACAACTGTAAATATTCAACAGGCTTTCCCCATTTCATTCCAAAACAGCTTCCACATATGAAGACAAAAGGTTGGAAATCCATTCTCTGTTCTCCTTTCTTCTCTCTTTTCCAACAAGAAGATAGAAAATGATGGACATCAAATCTGAAAGACTGCCAAAACCTGACAGGCTGACAGGCTCTTAAATATTCTGTACTGTTTCCTTGTTTATGCATTTTCATTCTTTCATAGAGATGGATGCCTACAGCACCGTTCCACTTAAACATAAAAAGTCAGTGCACACAGTATGGGACACTCAACAGAGTGCTGCCTGCCACATAACATCTGTCCAGAAAAGATGATCCAAGATTAGAGTTGCCTGTCCTGAAACTATTAAGTGCAGATAAAAATCCTAAAATTCTTGCTAGTGTATTATATACATATCGCATGCAAATAGCAATATTCATAAAAAAACCATCTTTTCACTCAATACATTTTACTTCAGAGATCTAAAACTACGTTCCTGTTATTATTCATTTTTTATACACCTACACAGCTGTTACTTCAAGTATCCATTATCAGAAGAAACTCAAAGTCCAGAGACTCACACCCAAACATTCAAAAGCTGTATAGTGAATTAATGCAAAAGACAAAAGAAAATCCATTTTGTCTCCTATTTTAACCAACAGTTAATGGGAAATAAAATGTCAGCCACTAAAAGGTATTTTTTTGGAATGGTATCACAGCATTAACCAGTCAGAAATGGTGAAAGGAAACATGTCAGACACTTATGTTCATATCTTTATGTCAGGATCCCAGAAACTTAATGTATCTCATTACAAAGTAGATGATTGAATGCAACTCTTAACCTACTCAGCAGCGATGCTTGTTTTTGTTGTGCATGGGTAACAGCAAGATGGTTATAACTACATCCTGATGCTCAGATAAAAGTCCTCTTTTTGCAACAAACTTATAAGGGTTGATTATGAACAATGTGAATATAAGTGCCTGGCAAAATCCATAAAACTGCAAAAATGAGAGTAATGGCAAAGGATTACAGCTCTTTTTTTTTTGTCTCAGTGTTTCAGTAGGCATTGCAGAACTGAAAAAATATTAGGAAGTAGTTTTAGCAAGTAGGGTTCATAGCAACAATTAAAATAGCAAGACTTTTGCCCAGACTGCTGGCAACTTAGTTATAATCAAAGCCACTACTTGCTCAGGGTGCTAGAAATCTGACAATTACCCATAAAATCAGTTGTCTCAAGCCCTTATTTAAATAATTGTCTATGATAGGATATTCCTATAACTGTCCTGAGAAAGTCAAAGCTTAGTGTTGCTAGATACAACTTTATTGATCCTACAGCACATACAATCTATCCATGAACAGTCTTGATGAATAATGAGATGTAAATATCCAACTTTTAACCCTTCTAATCAGCACCTGAGGAATGCAGAGTGTAAAACACAAGTTTGTGCAAAAATTCTTGGCTGCTGTGAATATGTTTCCAAGAAAGCAATGAGGTTTTACTTAAGACTGTGGTTGCTTTTACAGTTGCTTGGAAGTGAATTTACATCAACTATGTTCCTGAGAAATGAAGGATCTCCCTCTTTGTCAACATGGCAATAAAAATGCATTATCTACAAACCTGAGTGGCTAATTGCAAAGATAAACTCACCTAGAAACATATGTGACTATTGAATTATACATTAAAACAATTGGAAGATCAGGGTCAAAGCTATAGCCTACTCAAAACAGTAAGTCGATCTGTAACCTGCCTTCAGCTGGCAAAGGAGACATAATCAATACACATATTAAGGTGTTCACTGCCACATCATCTGTAAGAAGCAGGAGCAAACTGCTGAATACAAAGAAAGACTGTTTTAAGGTCTTACAAACAGCCTACTGATTTCTAAAGCAAGGAGCATGGAGGTGAAAATATCAGGTATTTTTATTTCCAAGTTTGCTGGAAACACAATTCTCCACTGGTTCACCAAAGCTCAGAACAGTTTTTTTATATCTGGCTTTCACAAGAAAGGTGTGCATCAAATGCTGAACTTCACACAAATGTTGAACTTCAAAGGATAATTCAGAAGAGTTGGAAATTCAGCCAGTGAGTTGGTTACTCCCTGCTGATGCCTAGTTGCCTTTTCAGAGCAATTACTTTACCTGAGTTATGAGCATTAATTTGTCACCTGGCTCTGTAGACCCTGATGATCCTTGATGACTCAGATAACTTTGCTATTACACCTTTTTCTCACTGCTCATAATTTACATGAAGAGCTTTGGGGTAGTCACTATGTTAAAACTCCTGTTTTCTCCTTAGCCATGGTGATGAGCCTATGCTCAAGACTGTGCCTGTGCTGAGGTGTTACTTCTTGTGGTCAGAATGTCCTCCTCACCCTTCGTGCTCACCTGCTGGCTCCAGCTCTGGGCAAAGCATTGTCCCAAGCAGGGAAGTTCAGGCAAGAGGATGCACACACTCATACTCACATCCACTCACACTACAAATTTAATTCTAAAGGCAATGGAGATATCTCCCTAGATTATAAACCAATACAAGAGTTTCACCAAAATTTCTGGACTTACTTTTTTGGATGATATTCTGTCATTCCTCCCCACTGGTTCTTTTTTATCTTTGGTTTTTGTTAATATGCATTTACATGGTTGGTCTTCTTTTCTGTCTATGCCCAGGCCTTACAGACATTAAGAAAACCCACCAAAACAAAGCAAAACAAAACTAAAAAAAGGGAATAATAATAATAAAAGATGTAGCAAATTGTTTTTCTGAGAGAAGCTTGGAGCAGAACAAAAAAATTTAGCAAGATAAAGGTGTCCCACCATTAGACCATGTCTCAGTTCCTCTAGAGCAAAGTTCCTTTTAATCACTTTTCCTAATATACAAAGTAACTCATTGACTGCTGTCACACTGACAAGCACTGGCCACACTTTTGTAAGATTGTGACTCCTTGCTTACAAAAGTGTGGGATTTTTTTTTTTTGTCTACCAGTACTTGTTGATCTACAATCTATTTTTCTTGTCCTTTTCTTTCAAGTCTTTTGAAGCATATTCTTTCTTCCCCCCACAATAATCAAGCCATCAGCATATTAAAATTGCTACAGGCTATATGAACAGCTTTGTCCTGAGAATGTCACAGTGATTGCACACCTGTTTCCATACTCACTCTGAGGAATTAAAGTGTTTACCTTTACCTTAAACTAACATCAAATAGGGTAAAGTTTTGACTTCCTGCTTATCCTTTCATCTTATGAGCTATAAACACACAGTTGGCTTATCCTCAGCTTTATCATGATTTTCAGTTTCTCCCACCATGTCCCAAAGGTATTGCATGGCATGCACTCATAAAATCTATTGAAATTACATATATGTTCTGCTTTTATGCTCATTAAGTTGTTAAAATTAAGCAAAAATGCCAATGAAGGACCTGTGCTTAGACTTAAACTCCTGTTCCATTTGTTTACATTTCTCTTAGCTTCTTTTACATTGATCCAGATAGATACAAGTAGTCCCATGTAGGCCTGTGTGTAAGAGCTTGTTTTTCAATACTTTACTCATCACAGCTGAATTTGGCCCTCATGCTTACAGAAATATAGAATTAGAGATGGAAGTGTTCTTTTTTCCCTCTTCACTGAAGAGTCGAGCCAATATGACCTTTTGACTCAGACTCGAGCAGTTGGTTTGACTCAATGCGTGTCAGGGCTGGTCTCTCTGGTGCTAACTTGCAGTGGCCCAGAGGGACTGCCGGGCTGCCACATCTCCAACCATGCCCTCTGCCTCACTGGCACACCCCTTACAACAAGGGGCAAGCTTGCAGAAGTGGCTCTTTCCGCAGCCATATAATAATAACAATATGTAAATGAGCAACACGCTTTCTGTATCTACGACCTACAAGGGCCAAGGTGAGGATGGAACATGTACGTTTTAAAATGCATAAAACCAATGACTTGTGGAAGAAAAAATGAAAGAGTGGACATAGAAAGCGAACTTTGACTGCAATAAATGAAAGATTTCCCAAGCTACATTTTGTGCTATGCTGCCTGGTTTTCTTTTGCATTATGGTTTTTTTTAGCTGTGAGTTTAACCTGTCATCAGTGGTATTTCCTCAGGACTTTGTTCATGACTCTTCCATTCCTTTGCAAATATCTTAGACAGCTAGTGAAAGAAAAAACACTGAGTTTAGGTACTATTACCTATTACTATTCTGTTCAAATATCTAATTTTTGTAATGGGTAGAGTATAGAATGTGGGAAAATAACACTAAGGAGACCAAGTCTGCTCATAGAGGGTTGGAGCTGTTGTATTCCATGTATCAAAGTTGAGTTTGCAGAGACATTATAGGAGAAATCAACCAACAGAACATGCAATTGAGTGTCTAAAACTTACAGCAAGTAAGTTTTCTCTTCTTAAGACTCTTTACTTTGCCTGTCAGGCTTTTTTAACTGTACTTTTGATCTAACTAAAAGCAAATAAAAAAGAAAAAAAACCCAACAAATCCAAACATCTAGATATTCTGGAAATGTGAGAGGCTTTCTAATGTATAATTTACAATATTTTAGTACAGACATATCACTTGGCTAATCCAGGGTTATTTCTTTATACACTGAATATCCCAAACAGTTGTAAAAAAAAAAATTAAATAATTCTTACATGTTAACTAAATAACAATCATCCATCAGACCTACTAGTGCTTAAAACAAAATGGGATTGAAACTGTGTTGGTTTTTTTCCAAACAATCACACAGAGTCTTAATATTAAGCAAAAAATAAACGTTTCTCTTAAAATCCATATTTAAATAGGGATTGGTTTGTGGTACAGTTTGTCTGGATCCCTGAAAATTTAACATCTCTTCAGCATTGAAGGCCTGGTCATCTTTAGTGATATATCACCTTGCATATTCAGTATTTCCCCAAGCATTCAGAGGTGTCAGTGGGAAGCACCAAGATATTTGGGAAAACTCAGGGTGTGAAGCAGGCTGCCAGTAACAGGCTGTGACATTCCAAATGAGACTGCTAAGAAAAAGAAGAACCCTGTTCTTCAGGATGTGCACTGATATGATGCTCTGTCAGTGATTAAGAGATGAGTGCTGCTGGTGCTGGGAGCTGCCTCTGCAGTCATGCTTACAGGTGTGTCACCTCTGCCGCTTCTGGAAAGCCATCAGCCTGGGAACCGAACTCTTCTACGGAAAAATGCAGAAACTAAAACAATGCTGCCAGTAAACATAAAATCGGTGGCATTGGATAAACCTGCCTACACCAGTGTCACTAATTTCAGTGAATAAACTTTCTCTTATCTGCTTGCATGAATTCAATAATTAGAAAAGAGGGAGTCATCATGAATATAGCATTCACAGTTTCTGCTGAGGCGCTCAGTCCCCCGCAGTAACAAGAACATGCTGTTTAGATTCTGTGTGATATACAATGAAAAAAATGGTATTTCACAAAAAGACAAATAGAAAACTTTTCATTTCTGTCAAGCTTTATGTCTTCACAGGTCTGAACTAGTAATTGTCAGCAAACAGAATCACAGATTCATAGAATGGTTAAAGAATATCTAGCTCCATCCCTTCTCCCCAACAGGCAGGAAACCTTCCATTAGACCATTTTTCTCAAAGCCCCACCCAATCTGGTCTTGAACACATTCAGGAATGGGGTATCCCCAGCTTCTCCAGGAAATCTGTTTCAGTGCCTCACCACCCTCACAGCAAAGAATTTCTTCTGAATATCTGATCTAAATATACCCCTCTTTCAGTTCAAATAAATAGGGTGGAAAAAAGCCTTTGGAGTACACCTAAGAAAACCTGGCAAATTGAGATTACAGCCAACATTCTCAAAGGTGGTCTCTGATTTTGAGATTATTATTTTAACAGCAATACCTGAAGGCCAGATGTTCAGCTCTGCAGTGCTGGGCAGCCTCTGCTCTGCTCTCAGCAGCTCCAGTGCTTCTGAAAATCAGGCCAAGAATTTTGGTTCCTCAAACATAAAACTCTGGAAATTTGAGCATGAACAATTTTCCCTAAATTCACAAAATCAGTTCCATTTTTCAATCCTGCTAAAAGGCTCTGCTTGCCTATGTTAGGCCTCTTCTGGAAGATCCAGGAGTGGGCAGGAGCCTTTTCACCAGAGGTTGTCACAGTTATCCCTGTACTGTCCTGTTTGGACTGCTGCACAACACTCAGTGGAGAGTTAGATATCTCTCTATCTAACTTAAAAACAGCCCACGTATAAACAGATATGCAGATCAAGTGCAATACAGTACTGTGGTTGCAAATCAATCTGCAAACCTATTTAGTGTGGGGGTGAATAGATGTTCCATTGGTGTTTCATCACTGTGTTTAAGAAAAAGGAAATTCACTAAATGAGTTTGGAGAAGAAAAAAAATGAAGTCAGGAGAACATACCTGAAAATAGAAAAGAGAAATAGAAATGGTCTGAATTCAGTTTGTGAAGACCTGGACAAATAGGAGGAGTGGACATGGAATGAAGTTGTGTAATAAGACAGAAAAAAGCAGTACAGAAGTTCAGGGGCTCACTCATAAGAATTGGAAGCAAAGTTTATATGGGCTGAGACACTGTGAGTAAATGCAAAGTAAATACAAAAATATTGCTTCTAGAAACCTCTCCCCTCATACACCCACTGAAGTGCTAGGGTTTGCAGAACTTCTTGTAAATTTTATCACTGCAGAATGACATTTTTAATCGTCAAAAAAGTACCTGGGATCAGCTAAATGTATAGGATGATACTCAAGTCTGGACATGCTGAGGCTGTACCTCATTTCTTCATCAGGATGGGAACACTTTAGGTGCCAAATGTTCCTGCCACTCCTCCCTTTTTAAAAATCATTCACCCTTCAGGTTCTGATGGATGCCAGCAGAGACACTGATGGATGGAAAGACAAGTAGATAATATAAATCTTGCTGCTTTGCCAGATCTCTTCCCAAGCTGTAGACCTTTGGATCCATTTATCTAGATTGGGAAATGAAAGCATCTGTTCATAGGACAACTAAGCTGCCACAGGTTGCAGCCTGACACTGTAAAAGAATTCTGTATAAACCACTTTATCAGAGCTCTGAAGTGAGCAGGGTATTTGCTCACGGTGATATCCAGAGGAGTACCATTCACACCCTGCCTCAGCCAACCCATTTCTGTTAGCAAAGCTTCTTTAGAAACTGAAACGAATTAATTGAGTCATGCTTACAAAGAAAAGGGGAAAAAAAACCTCTCTGCTTTATTTTTCTAATCTATCAATGTCTTCAGAACGCTATTGAAGGTATTTAATTATTTGTTCCTATGAATAATAACAAAGTAGTGTACTATTTGGAACTGTTTCTTGACTGACATTGTTCAGGCTCACAACTTTTACAACACACACAGTCTGCAAACCTTTTACTAAAAAGTTATTTGGTACCTTAGCTTATGTATCTATCAGAAATGACTGATTCAAATCTCATCTACATTGGGTTACAAAGTAGAGGTAAAATTCTGAAATACTACACTCCACAGAAAACTGATATAAAAACACTTAGGGTCCTCACTGGGGACTAAGAGTTAATATTTTAATTACTTGCATGCCTGATAAAAGTATACTTGCTCTTAGAACTGAAAGTGAGCTACTTGCTTTGGTTAAATGCTAAATTTTACACTGAGATTAAAGGAAGAATTACACAGCTACCCCTGGCCAGAGATTTCAACAAGTACCAAGCAATAAATACATAACACTTC
>NW_020955362.1:750772-752545 GCF_003031625.1 Empidonax traillii | reverse complement strand
AAGAGTTAATATTTTAATTACTTGCATGCCTGATAAAAGTATACTTGCTCTTAGAACTGAAAGTGAGCTACTTGCTTTGGTTAAATGCTAAATTTTACACTGAGATTAAAGGAAGAATTACACAGCTACCCCTGGCCAGAGATTTCAACAAGTACCAAGCAATAAATACATAACACTTCTCTCTGGATGTTCACATGTCTTCAGGACCAGCTTGTCTCCTGCTGGTGATACATGTGCCTGTCATGGGAGAAGCAGGCAGCTGGTGCTGGGGCAGGGAGAAGTCTCTCTCCCTGGCACCTGCCCAGGGGGTGCACAGACAGCCCACAGATTTCAGGGTATGCAAGGAATTGGCCGCAGGGCAGGGCAGTGGTAAATTCGGACCTTAGCCTCCCAGATAAAGAATTGCTTCATGATGGATGTTCAACATCGTTTCCTTTTGGATTCTTCCAGGCAAGGCCACTAGCCATGGTGGGTGGGAGAAGGAACCTGTTCCTTTCTGGGTCATGGCTCAATTTATGAATATTTAAATAGACTCTCTCTCCCTTCACTGAAACTCAGCAGATACCAGACTTTCATTATCTTGGCCATTTCTTTATTATGCTTTTTTTAGATTTCACTTCTAAAATCATGTCCTCAAGCAAGTTAATTTTATGTCTTTTTAACTTATGGGGAGTATTTCTACTCATATGTCACTCCCTGTTTAGTTCTCAGGATAAAGTCTTCTGTGGATATCACCACATTTAAAACTAAATAAATTACCACCTGTATTTCATGAAACATATTCTTTTCTGCTTCAAAAGGAAAACTTATAGTAAATAAAAAAAAAAAAGGAAAAATAATTATTTAATAACATTCTGGTTTACATATTTTTAAATGAAAAGCTAAACACTGTGCAAAAATTATAATGTTAGCATAATCTTATCTATTTTAATAGCCTGAACATTTGCCTGATTTGCTGAAACTGCTACCAGGAGTCAATCCTTCAGGCCAATGAGCAGAGTGGCAAATAGACAGAGCTGGGTAAAAGTACCCTTGAATAATTTATAATCATTAATGTTTTATTTGTCTAAATGTAATATTTATTACTCTCATTTATGAAATTACTTAATGAAACATAAAATGTTATGAGCTATAATTTTTTTTATTAAAATGAAAATCGGAACATTCAATTATTGGTATGGATAATCTCATCTGAATCCTTATTGTTGGGCACTCTGATTCTTTCTAAAGCTCAGAAGGTACAGGTACATTACTTACAGAACAACTGTTCCTCATGAAGAATAAAGAGGCCCTACAACACTCAAGAGAGTGCTTATTATATTTTTTTTTCATGGATTAAAACAGCAGCCTAAAAACTCCGCTGCCTTGGATAACAAAGCCCCAACCTACAAACATTTATAAATATAAATAACCTTAATTAGTATGCCTGATGCTAGGGGGAAACTATACATAAACTAAAATATACAAACCTATTTATTATCTGAAGATAGGTACTCTGTGAAATATTCCAGGTATTTATCAACGCTATTCCTGCAAGCAGACATGGAGATGACCTCACCTGTATCTGCCACTGAGAAAGACACAGGTACTATTTGGAACCTAATCTAAGGCAAAATGCCAGGATTGGAATTCATTTGTCTCCTATACTTTCATAATGAAGATATTAATTTTAAAGTGAAAAATTCTTTCACAAAATACTACTCTGCATGAATAAGTTAGCTGCACATGATGTGAAAGACAGCAAAGGGAACTAGGTCAGCTGTGCTGTTAAAA
>NW_020955362.1:683950-750667 GCF_003031625.1 Empidonax traillii | reverse complement strand
TCGGTTTTGTTCTTGAAGGGGATTATTGGTGGGTATAGGGGTATTGTTTGGTTGTTTTACTTGGTTTTTTTTTTCCCTTCCTTTTTTCCCTCGTGTTACGTTAATACACACATACTTAATAAAGGGCTGTTATTTTTCCTTTTTCCCTTTTCCATAATTTGCTTTCCTTCAATCGGAGCCTCTTAATTTTGAATCTATAATTGCTAGAAAAGAAGGTTTGGGTCTTTTTTCTCCTAATCCATCCTCAGCAAAAGACCCTTGTCTCAATTAAACTGAGACACCCTACAACACTCAAGAGAGTGCTTATTATATTTATTTTTCATGGATTAAAACATCAGCCTAAAAACTCTCCTCTGCCTTGGATAACAAAGCCCCAACCTACAAACATTTATAAATATAAATAACCTTAATTAGTATGCCTGATGCTAGGGGGAAACTATACATAAACTAAAATATACAAACCTATTTATTATCTGAAGATAGGTACTCTGTGAAATATTCCAGGTATTTATCAATGCTATTCCTGCAAGCAGACATGGAGATGGCCTCACCTGTATCTGCCACTGAGAAAGACACAGTTGGAAACTGTACTATTTGGAACCTAATCTAAGGCAAAATGCCAGGATTGGAATTCATTTGTCTCCTATACTTTCATAATGAAGATATTAATTTTAAAGTGAAAAATTCTTTCACAAAATACTACTCTGCATGAATAAGTTAGCTGCACATGATGTGAAAGACAGCGAAGGGAACTAGGTCAGCTGTGCTGTTAAAAAAAAAAAAAAAAGGACAAAAAAAAAGGGACAAAATACAGCAGCTAATCTAAAACCAAAATACAAAAAACAAGGTTTTAAAAAGGTCCTGGCTTATTTTAAAATTTTTAAAGTCCCAGTCTTTTGTTGCATTACATTTGTACTTTTTTTCCGTGTTTCTGTCTTCTTCATATTACAAGATGATCCAACTTTTTTCTTGTGAAAGGCCAGATCCCCATTTCCTCAATGGTAAGAAAAAAAAAATCACATTTGATATCTTACACAGAAAGTATTATCAATTGATTCTGTAAGTCAATACATTTAAATGCCTGTTCTGACAAAGTAACGAGGCCTCTTTCCATTCTAAAAGTTACATGCCTCCTCAAACACAATCCTTTGCTAAAACACTCTCTTCCACTGCCTCTCTCTTCTCTAAATATTGCTGATGCCAGGTTAGGCATCACTGAACTGTCTTTTGGAGCTCATCTGAAATTTATATTAAATGAGATTCCTCCTCCAAAGATTTTTACGTGCCTTGCTTCCTGTGCATCTCCTTACAAACCCACTGAGAGGTATTTGGATTCGGACACATCTTATTATGATATGAATCTAAATATATGAGATACTGCATGAGACCAAAACTACAGGATCCCAGGCAGTAAACTAAAGAAATAATTGATTTTAAGTTCCAGTTCATTAAACTGATTTACAAGAACTTCTTGAAAGATATATGAAACCCCTGAAATGGAACAGGCAGTAACTAATCCACCCAAATCACAAAACTCTTTTCCATTGCAGCATTAAGTGTTTTAGATCCCCTGAGCAGTGCTCTGTTTGGATTCTGAACGGGCCAGTGCTTGAATACATCAGTGATAGAAAAGTCAGTCAGAGATGATGTATTAATGGGAGAAAGAGAAGCTATTACTTCTATATCAAAACATTGCACTCAACTGTCAAAGTTAAGTCCAGGTTTCACTGGACAAACTATAAGCACCAAGCTGTTATTTGGTGCTCCTTCTTCCAAATGTGAGTGCCCAAACCCACAGTGATCTCTACCTCTAGATGAGCATGGCACAGCATTAAACACGTCATAAGAATACTTGAGATCCTTTATATTTTGCCTTTGTTTTCAGATGTCCTTTTTAATTTATAGCAGGTTTCAAGTGTCTCTCTACAAATAAAGGAATAAAATTACAATTTTTTTTTTTTTTATAATCACACAGTTAAAGGGACTTGGGTTTGAAAAAACCCAGCATTACAACAATGAATTCACTCATAGGATCACTGACTTTCTATTTATCCAAACCCCATCTACAGTGTCACTCCTGTGCCAGGTTGAGCAGGTTGTTAAACAATTTCTTGTAATTCCCCACAAGGGAAGAACTGGTGCAAGTTTCATGGCAGAGCAGTTTCATGAACCGATCTGAAACACCCTCTGCTGTACAATGTAAATACTTATCAGAGACCCAACAAGAGCTGTATTTCTGTCATCTAAAATCTTCTTTCTTAACAGAATAGGATGAATGCAATTAGCACCAAGGATGAACACAACCCAGGACCATGAGTCCTAATACTCTATTTAATCCTATAGTAGATCTTGGTGTAAAATCCAGACAAATTTAACACCTATGGAGGTAAATTCTTTTATAAATGCAAAAAAAATTATTTTATTCATAAGTAAATGAGACCTGAGTACTGATGAAAAAAGCCTTTGGGGAGTTGAGCAGAATTATTTTACCGTAAAATATTGCTAACAGCTACCTGTTCAGAAAAGCCCTACAACAGATAGGCCTGTGTGGAGGAAAAATAAGAAGGATGAAGGTCTGTCCTCTCCCAATCAACCCTTCGTGATTACTAGAGGCACAAGAATAAGAGTGGAATAATTGGCTTCCCCATTCTTCTCTAGAGGCAAAGGAGACCCAGCTGTGATTTCAGAAGTGGAGGCAGGTAAGGGTGGTAATTGCTTGCATCAGGCCTCCAGCTGTGTGTTGGGTCAGTGAGCAGGACTTAGGACTTGTCAGGCTCTACTCAGGCTGGTCCTGGCCCGGAGCTTTGTTAGAGCCTGTCTAACTGTAGCAGCAGACTTCCAGTATAACCCGCGTTGAAAGAGATTTCATAAGGTCCAACCACTGCTTGAAGCAGAATCACCTATGAGAGGATGCTGCTAATGCTTATTTCTGTTATTATTTATATTTTTTAATAAGTTTAAAGTTTAATAAGTTTAAGTTTACTTTCTACATTAGTAGCATACAGTTACTAAAGGATTTCAACTCCCCTGTAGTTAAAAGTTCTACTTTCAACAGCTGTTAAAAAGATGCTAAACAGTTGGACACAAGTGCTTGGAAGGAAAGAAAAAAAATTAAACTTGATACTTGTTCCCTGTTTTCAGATCTCTTAATTTTTACATCAGTGATTTCCAATGACTTGTGAGGAACAGTGCAGTGCTCTGCCAAAAACAAAGTGGTTATGCATTAACAACTTTCTAAGGCATTTCCAACTCAGGCCTTATTTAAATCAGCCTTTATCAGATATAATTACTGTACTTTAACCCAAACTCTTCAAATTCCAAATGTTCACTTTAAACCATGAAATTCCTCAAAATGAGTATCTCCTCCTAATTGAATTACCAAGAATAAAAGGAAAAATTAGAAAGATCAACCAGCAGGATCTAAGAATCTGAGAGATCCAATATTATTAAAAAAATAATA
Source organism: Empidonax traillii (assembly GCF_003031625.1). Taxonomy (NCBI): domain Eukaryota; kingdom Metazoa; phylum Chordata; class Aves; order Passeriformes; family Tyrannidae; genus Empidonax; species Empidonax traillii. The sequence goes on along the minus strand of NW_020955362.1, from coordinate 747,207 downwards.
ATGCCCAGTGAAGCCAATGCCAAACAATACTAGTTATTCATGTAATTTCAAGTCATATATTTTAGTGGCAACCCATACCCTCCACATGTCTGTAGATATGTCTTCAGTCTGCTTCTCAAGAAAACCAAAAGCCAAATCTCAGCTGAAAAAATACCTGCCACCACTTTTTGTTCACATTTTTTTCCTCATTAATTTTATAGCTTTACAAAGAAATTATTTTAAAAATATTTCCTTAGTGGAAAGAATATTAAATAATTAACTATCTGTACATTGCATTTAGTTTTGATTTGTGATGAACTTTTGCAGTGTATGAGCCCTAAGACTCCTATTCACCATACTGTTAATACCCTTTATAGTACTATAACAGATAGAGACAGAATTAAATACTGTTTCACTTCTAATATCTCTTACTACTTTCAAAACAACATATGGCTGAGGTTGAATACATTTTTGAAAACTCTATTTGTTTAGCAAAAGCTAGTATCAAATTAATATTTCCTTTAAATTCTGTTAAGATTACTCTAAATATATCAGTAGTACTCTAATGTACTTCAGTCAAAAATGGGTAACACCAAGGCAGGTTTTTGTATTATATGTTATTAGCTACTTCACAGAACTTAGCAAATGCTGCCATTCCCATCTTCCTACTGGAACACAAGCAAAGGCAGATCCTGGAATTAACAACCCTGTGACAAGTAAAAGCAAAGGCATATTTGCATCTTTCCAAATACCCACTCAGATAAAAGCTCGCTAAGCCTGCCTAACACTCTCTGCTTACCTTTTCTTATTTATTCTTTTTTTTCTGTACCACTCCTGCTTCTAAATGCCTGTAGCACCTCCCCACCTGTGCTCATCAAATGACTTAATTGCACTTCCAGTGTCCTGCACTTCTCCAGGTCTGAGTGAGGGCATCAGCTGGGTCTGGAGATAAGGGGAGATACACAGACTCTGAAAGCTCCCATGCCTCCTGGGCCCTGGATTCATCAGCCATCTGAAAATCTGATTCCAAGGTGTTAAGAAGAATTACCTTATTAAATACTAGCTTTTTACCCACAGCAATTCTCAACAATGAAATGGATGGGAAAACACAGACTTCTTGCCTATCCATCACTTTCCCCAGACAGCAGCAAAGACATGGAAACAGTAGGATGGAAAGGTGCAGGACCCTTCCTGACATCTCTTCCACAGCCAAAAAACTAAATATTTACTGGGATAATTTTTGAGCCTGGGATACGGAGCCTGTCAAGGATTTTGTAGCATATGTGCAGCAGTACATAGACAAATAAGCTTTGTAATGATTTACAGTCAGAGGCTAGGACTGTTGCCAATATTTATTATAATTTTTCAGTGCAGAAAAATTACTATTTCGGAGACAATCACCCCATAACGCCTGACAGCAGATTCAGCTAACAAAAAACCCACAAAGAACGGGACAAAGTAGCAAAGTTGTTATTCTGGAAGTGTGGGAGGGAGCAAATGAGCATCTTTTTGTGGACCACCTAAGGAGAAAATTCTCAGATCAGAAGCAAATCAGAGTGCAGGTGTATACAATTTACAGTTAAGGAAATAAAAGAACAGTGGGCTATTGCAAAAATGGAGCCACTCTTAGACAAAGTATATAAGCAGCACAGTGAGGTTTTTGTCCTGCAAATTTCTGGGCTCTCCTGCCCTAACATATAATGAATGTAAGTGGGTAATATACTGCTAACTCTATGAAGACAAAAAAATTGATCTCTTTCTGGGGCTTTTGGACAGTTTCAAAGTGCATTTTTCAAGAATAACAGTCCTTTGTCTCCTTCACTGAGCTAAAAATCATTTACTCTTGGCAGACTGGGGTAAATGAAATGAAAATTATTGCTCACACCTTAAGAGTGGCAAACTAACTGATGTACTACCCAGCAGGCTTTCTCCTCATCTTAATTAAACAATTTCGCAAATTCAAAATCTTGACTTTGGTAAGGATCAGCATCTTCTCCTTGAAACCTCCACCGTGGGGCAGATGAGTCTGGCCCTCACATGAGATGCTGCGCTGAGCGTCTCTGTGGCTGCTTGCCAAGCAATACTTTTGTGGAACTCCTGAAGCAAAGCATCGTACTCTGACACATTTTGCAAGCTGTCCTATATTATCAAGAGCAGTGACAAAATAAAACTGTCTCACTGTTTGACTTTTTCCCATGCTAATCCATGCTGCTTGGCCAACCAGTGTGAAACTAAATAGCTGATGGCATTTTTAGGGGGAAAACAGCACCAAAATCTGAGAACTGTGGAACCGCTCCAAGAGGCTTTCTGATGAGTCATTATCCAGCTGTCTGAAGCTTTTGGCAGCAAATGCATTAAAAACATATTATGACTGCACAGCTTTCACTACAGGTCCTTGCTCCAGATGATTTTTTTTTTTTTTTGCCTCTATGTACTGCTATCTACATTCTATGTAGGATGCTTATTCAGGTACTGCTAACTACAATCATTGCAGGATATTTATTCACTGAGAATTCTGCTTATACCTCAATATTAAACAGCTATTGGGTGGCCTTGGATGGTGCTGTTCAACGACAGTGGTTGTAAATGTCCTATTTTGTCAGACTACATCTGCATCAGCCAGATTTTCGTACTTGTCATTTTTTCCACAGATGCCCTGAGGAAGACTGTCATTCTAGGCAATGACCTACATTAGGGTAGGCTGGCTGCTGCAGCCACAGGGACCACCTTGCAGTGCTGTCTTTGCCTCCCCACCACTGTGCTCCAACTCCAGCTCTTGTTCCTCATACGAAGCTTCTCGCACACCTTTAGTCTTCCAAGAAATAACCCTAGCATCTTAAGGAAAAAAAATCCACAGGAACTATTCAGAAAGAATTTAATTACCTTATACAAGTTGTCACTGAAAAACACTCCACCCATGCCAGAGAGACAAAATACCCACCAAGTAAGAGTATGTATGATAACTGCATTGAGAAAAGTGATTCTTCTCCTCCACTCCACTTTCATCAGACCCCAGCTGAGTACTGTGTTCAGCTTTGGGGTCCCACAGACCTGGTGAAGCAAGTCCAGAGGATGTCCATGAAAATGATCAGAGGATTGAAGCACCTCTCCTATGAATACAGGTCAAGAAAGTTGGGATTATTCAGCCTGGAGAAGTGAAGGCTCCATGAAGACCTCCTAGCAGCCTCCCAGTACCTAAACAGGGCTACAAGAGGGCTGGAGAGCAACTTTTTACAAGGGAATGTAGAGATAAGGCAAGGGAAAATGAACTTCAGGTTTAGATTAGATATTAGTGAGAAATTCTTTACTCTGAGGGTGATGAGGCACTGGAACAGGTTGCCCAGAGAAATTGTGAACACTGGAAGTGTTCAAGGCCAGTCTGGATGGGGCTCTGAGCAACTTGGTCTGGTGGAAGGTTCCCTGCCCATGGCAGTGGGGTGCTCTTAAAGGCCCTTCCAACCTAAACTGTCCTATGATTCCATGATATGTCCTGGTCTGTTTAGGTCATGAGTACATCCTCCTGGAACACAGAAAATAAACTCTACACTAGAGGTATATATATTTGGTAGCAGAGAATACAAAGGATCTCTTTTGCATAATTTTAGCTATCAACTCTTCTTATATAGCCAGTTGAGAGACAGGTGAACCTTGACAGAGAGACACCTTGCAACCTATGATGTTGAAAATAAATAAGATTAAGTAAGGTTAATTATTTTATACTGGTCATAAAGAACATCTAGGAGAATAATCTCATGCTAATTGTTGAAGTTCAGAAAAAACCCCCAAAGACCTTGGCTGTGGAAAAAATAATAGTAAATATGTGATCAAGTGTTACAACTTTAAGCAGCATGTTCTTTAAGAACTTATACAAATAAATGTACAATTTCTCTTATTTTGTGTATAGTATCACAGCAATCTATACTGCCAGTAACCCATCAGTACCTAGCACAAATACCTCTCTACAAATAAAAATGTTGGATGAGCACTTGAAGACCATTGTCACTGAGGAATCTCAAGGTTTGAAGTGGTGTTGTTTACTATGCAGCTTCACCAAGCACACACTGTAGAGGAAAAACCAGAAATATTCCTATATGTTAGAATAAACTAAGACATATATTTAACTATTTTAAAAGTATATTTCATTATTTAACAATCATCGGCTCATGCTCCAAGTTGTGCTCATATAGTGAGACCACAGGGTCCATGACTGTAGGATTTGCACTCAAGCCTCATGAATATAGCCTACAAAGCTTCAATTATAGGATCAAGGATAATACAGTTTTTAAAAGAGGAAAGGAAAAAAAAAAATCCAACAAATTACAATTCTTTGGTTTGTGAATACTGAAGTGTAAAGATGATTGGCTAGTATTGCTCAGGCAATCTATTTACACCTCCATACTACATCTATCACTATAGCAACTGCAGCCTGGGAGGTGTTTCCAAGACTCTTAAGAGCAATTAATTTTCCAGGAGATGTAAAACTGTATCCCTGCTCTTTCATAAAGGAGTTAAATGCAGCATACCAAGTACCTCAACAGCCCAACTGCAACAGTTACCACAATTTTCATCCTAGGAACATCTACTCAGGGTTAAGAGTGTTACTCAATAGCACATCACAAGCGTGCAATTTTAGGAAGGTGGAGAAGAACACACTCAGTCCACAGGGACTGGAAACCTGTGAACTAGTTCAAGGCAAATAAGAAGTCTTGGGCAGCAGTGTGGTCACTGCTAATGGGTGATGGGGAAACCAGACACTGTCTGCTCCCAGCAGGACATGCAGCAGCACAGAGACTGGAAGAGGTCTATGCTAACACATCTCTCCTTGGCTTCCCAACTTGTGGCACACAGGCTATTTAAAGAATCTATAAATGGACATAAACAAAAGCTTGCTCCGCAGTCATATGGCATCACTAATGCTTCCTCTTATGTGTGGCAGCCAAACAGGAACTGACATGTGTTTCTGCTCTGGGAGTTGAAGACAGCTCTAATGTGTCACTGGCTTTAATCACAACTAGAACTGTCCCTGTAAAAAACCATACTGATGGAACAAAACATCCTATTAATCATCACCCCATGCTGCTCAGTATTTCAGAAACCAACACACACTGGCAAGAGTGTCAAGAGAGCCACGAGATAATGTGATTTAATTGGAAGACAGAGATTCTTTCTGGACAGAGAGTTTATCTTCTAGATATCTTCTAGAAGATTGAATAACACAGTGGCTATAACTTATTTCATTAGGTACATTTTTAAAATACATGTGGTTTTCTAGAGACTGAGATCTCATGAAAATCCAAGTTTGGAGGAACTCCCTCCTCCTCATCGGTCCCCCTTCTCTAATGGTGCTCTCTGTGCCCCACCTGGGGGCTTATGCATTTTATCAAAAAGTACTTGCTCTTCATCTCCACCTTGCTCCTGGCTCACAGCCACCTAACTCGGAAAACCAGTGAAACTTTAGGCAGAATATTGCCCTTAAGCATACATTTCCTGCAGTAAAATACAGAGAGAAAGGGAAACGCACCCAAAATCAACTCAAGCATGTTTTGAAAGAGGGATAGCTCCTATAAGTCGTGGCACTGACTGATGCTGGTAACATTTGAGCTGGCATAGGAAGAAAAAACTGCTGCTTTTTCCTCAAACTGCAACCATGGTCTTCCTGCAACCTGAATTTCACCATTAGTGGCCTTATTTAATGGTTTTCATTACTAGCGACTCCCTTTCCTGCCTTTTACTTTTCAGAGCCAAACACTTGAGGAACTTCTGATTATCATTACTTCCTCTTCTCAAACTGCTCCTAAATTTATCACGGTGTTTTGTTAATGATAATCCCTCAGACAGTATTTATTTACCCTTTTAATCTCTTTGGGCAGACAGTTATCACCACATACTTAGTAGTTACCATTATCACCAATCTTTTCTTAAATATTATGTGCTAATGTGAAAATATTGGAAATGTCACAACAAGTATGAGAAGCAGTCTGGTAGGACTACAAGAAGCAGTAATCAAGAAGCCCACTTCAACTGATTACTGAAATTTGAAAAATATTCCTGTTCTTCTTAGGTTTTCATTAAAGAGGGATGAGGTTGGGTAAAGATTCTGAACCCCAACCTGTAGAAAAGTTTCTGACTCCTGATCCAGCTGGTCAGACCACAAAGCAGCCCAGATATAAAAAAGTCCTCCTAGTCATGGTGCAAAACTGTCACAACCTCACCTGACAAATTTTATGGTAATCTCAGCATGGGCTTAGCTGAAAACTGCATTCCTCTTCTGTAAATTTAAGGAGCATGTGCTTGATTAATAAATTATAAGAGATTTGCCCAGAAGCAGAGGATGCCCCAGTGAACCCACATCAATGCACAGTATTGCTACTCACATTGATACCAGACAAACCGCATCAGCTTTGGGTCCTCCCAGATACACTGTCTGTGCATACTGACAAACAGAGGACAATAGTCTCTGCAGCAGGGTAATATCAAATCATAAAGCCATTTATTTTTATTTAAATAATTTACAGATTTGGCATATTGGATTTTCTGTAGACAAAAGATTTGCTACTTCAGGGTTGTTTACTTGTATTAATTTTCATTTCAGTACAGCACTGTCAAAGTAAGCTATTTATTTAAAATAGTTTGATAATTTAACATCTCTACTTAATAAATAAATAAATCCCCATAGCTCAGTGAGAATTCAGATGATGGATAGAAAAATCTTACAGTTCCTGTGCTGCTACAAACTCTGCACACAACAGAAGAACTGAATGAGGACTTTAGGTGTCTATCTGGAGATTTTTCTACATAACAGTTTAGCTTAAACTAACCTAAATGCTGTCCAGCAGCTCTTGAGCTCACAGTATGCCACCACAGCAAGTCCTAAAGACACTATGGCCCAGTGACAAAAATAAGTGGCAGGCAGCTGAATCCCAGCATGATGTAAGGGCTGCTCTTAAGTGGAGAAACACCCAGTTAACTATGGATAAACTTAATTTGCAAATAATGTTTGTCATTAAAGGAGGGTAAAAGAGCTCAAGTAAGAGCCAATAATACTTTTCATATAAGTGAAATGCCCTGTAATTATTTGCACTTAATTACATTATCATAGCAGTGAGAAGTCCGGGACATACAGTCACTTCCACTCTTTTTTTAGAGCAAGAACTTCATCTTCCTTCTCCATCTCTTCCACAAATACAATATAACCCAATTAACACTTTATCTAACCCTTATCAGCACCTTTTTCAATTGAATTCTGAAAAGGAAATAAAAAGCAGGTTCAGCTATGTATAATGAGGAAGTCAAAGAGTCCAGAGTACTTTTCTGTAATTAGTGGGAAATAACTGAGAGTTTTAGAAGACTATTTCTCTCCAGATACATGCAGGTATGTACATTGATGAGAAACATTTGTGTAAATATACATGTGCCCATTTCTACACAAACAGAAAAACAGTTCTCATGGGGCTACTCTATTGCATTAAGGAACATGCTATATTTTTAAACATAAGTGTATTGTCTTTTCTTTAATTTCCAGGTGCTCCAAGCAATGTACCCAGAAAAACAAAGAAAATTAGAAGTATCAAATGTATGTTGTACAGAAATGAAGCCTTTGGGAGGAAGTTTTACAGCTACTATCCAGTTTTCTTCTGTGCTAAGCCTTGGAAATGAACGAAGCATGTACTGCAGGGGAACAAGAATATCAAAATTTTATCAAAAAACTATAAATTTCATGCTTAGAAATCTCGTTAGCACAAGAAATGAAATCTGTTGTGGCTAATTCCCAGTACTGCTTTCTTTGTGCACACTAAAATTCAACAGGAACTGCCTCTTCGGAAAGTTTCTTTAGGCATCCGCAAATTTCACAAAGCACCTGTTCTGCGGGTGCAGAGTTACCTCTCTCCTCTGAACACTTTGCTACAAGGAAAGAGGTGGGTTCAAACCCAAAGGGACCAAAAAGCCATATTCAGGTTTGTGGGCAAGCTTTTCAGCTGCCTCCCCACATACCAATGATGTGGGATGCTGGTGACCCAACCACTATGTTTGTCTAGGGGAAATGACACTGCACTGTCACTGCAGAGACCCGGGTTCGATTCCCGGTCGGGGCCCCTCCCCGGGCAGATGGAGCTCGTTAGCCCGTAAAGCAATCCATCTACGTCCTGAGGACCTCACTGCCACCGTCCAAGCGTGCTTGGCCCCGGCAGATGAACCTCAGGATTAAAGGGTGGGCTCAGTTCCGCGTACACTGTGTCTCACCTAAAAAATCCAATGTGCAGGTTGGAAGGTGTAAAGACCTTCCCCGGTTCTTCGTTCGCGAAGACTGGCCATTACCTTACCTATGTTTGTAAAGAATAAGCCAGACTCTATTCTCCTAGGATCCTGTCCTCAAACAGAAGACAGACCAGACCTCAAGATGTGGATACCAATTTTTTTTTTTAATTATTACTCTCATGTAGTGTTAGTGGAGAGAGATGAGTTCTCTATATAAATGTGCTCTATTGAACTCCAGAGGACTTTTTTCCCATTGCTGAACTAAAAGGAACCACTTTAGATCTGGATTTACCCTTAGCCATTCCTAGGGTTTGCTATCGAGAATTTAAGCATATCTGCACGTCTGACAGGCACTGTGTATGCCACCCTATGGATCACAGAACCACAATCCCTTAACCAGTTTTGAGTTCTGCTCATTTAATGAAAATTATCTATTCTAACCCTTCCTTTTCTTTCTTTTTTTTTTTTTTTTTTTCAAGGCAGATCCTATTTCTTTTTCCACTTTAATGAAAATTTCTAGGCAGTTTTCAGGGAGCTTGACTGCCATATTTGATTGTCCAGATTTTATAATTTGTTTAGAACAACACTGTATTTTTCATGGACCTTTGACTACATGAACTTATTTTACTGCCCAGAAGGATCAGCAGAAGCAGTGTTTGACTGGCTTTCCAGGTAAGGAGGAATCCTCCAGATGCCCTTGGGCACCCATGCTTCTGGCCAAGCAGAGATCCATTTGCAGTGACAGTGAGCTTCTAGCAAAGGTGGTCTGTCGTGACGGATTTGAGAAGATTCAATATCTTTGTGTAAGTTAGGAAAAAATGTCTTTAGATATTTCTTGAAGCAGAGCTCTAGATGTCCCTGGAGGTGTTCAAGGCTGGGTTGGATGAGGCCTTGAGCAACCTGGACTAGTGGAAGGCATCCTTGCCCACAGCATGGGGGTTGGAACCGGATGATCTGAAAGGTCCCTTCCAATCTATGATTCTATGTTATGTAGCTGAACACCTTTTGCCTTAAAGTTTTTGCTAACTGATTTTGCAGTTTGTAATAACATTTCATAGGTACCCTTGTTTCCAAAAGTGCATTTCGAGGTACCATGTCAAGCGGATCTTAGTCTTGTACTTTCAGCAATAGTTTTGCTTCAGCAATGGTGAGTTTTAAGAATTTCAGCTGCATTGCTGTTGTGATCCTAGACCTGCATCAAAAATTCAAATTAAAAAAAAAATTGTCTTGGTCAAGTGAAAGGGACAAATCCGAAAAATGTAAACCACCTAATTGCCTCCTGGCTGTCATTAAAAAAAAACCTGAAAATTGCCTGTAACTGGAAATTACATATTTCCGTTGGTAATTTTCTGCTGTTGAATGAAAACTTTTCTTCTGTTTTTCAAAATAAAAACTCTCAAGTACTAAAAGTACTGTTATAGAAACCAACAGGAGCAGTATGCTACTATGATGCTAACAGGAAGAGTGAACAAAACACTCAATAGGCAAGAAAGGAAAGATACTTTTTTCTGCCTGGAATAATAATGTTATCTCCAACTGAATTGAATAGTGTACAGGTTTTTTTTATTTTATTCAAACTATTCAAATAATTAAATTTGAAGGATTCCACAAAACCATATCAATGCCAACTTTTTTTGCCATTGTCTGAAAATCATGATGGTCGTCCTTTTTTTTTGACACTGATTCAAAAGTGCCTCAAAAAGTGTCTTGATAAACTGAGGGACTTTACAGATGGCACTGAAATCATAAATAGCCAGGAGGCGAATTGCTAAAAAAAAAAAAAAAAAAAAAAAAAATACACTCTCAAACATTAACATGCACTCCGAAAAAGACTGCCCAAAGAATGAGCTTGTGGTCTCAACAGGATATACAGAGGTTACAGCTGGAGGAGCTGGAAGACCTCTAAGGCATCTTTACCCTGTATTTACCCTCTTCAGAATGCCATTTCCATGATTTGAATATGTGATGAAGGAAACAGAAGTCATTTGGCTTCCTGGTTGACGAGCAAACAAACCTTCCGTATTCACAGTTTGAAGCACGTGGAGCCCGTGTGCAAACCTTTACCTGTAGGCTCTCACTTCACTTTCAGACATGAGTTATCAAAGTGAAGCCAAAATCACCAGCATGCTTCAAACACCACTAACTTGCAGTTGTAGGTCTATAATTAAAAGTCATGTTTGACATATGAATTTAACTGACTTCCATATATATGGCTTCAGGCTGGTCTCCACTGCCATTGTGGTTTGTATAACATTAATTGAAATGTTTCCCTTGAAGGGAAACTTTCTGACAGCCAAGGGAGTAAACAGCTTGGGTTCCAGTTCCCTTCAATCACCCTACTAAAGTGATACAGTAGGAAATGATTTTAAATCTGAACTGTCATTTAAGATCAAAGCTCAAGGTTAAAGTAAGAAAGAAACAGTTATCTGAAGTTTTTCACACAACAACAACAAAAAAAATTTTCATGCAGAACTGTGTTTTAATTACGCCAGCTTGGAAACAGATCAAATGAAAAACAGCCTGTATGCTATGGAGATGCAAAGAAGTAAAGAAAATTAAGGGAAATTCACAAGATGTTTTCTTGGTACACCAGCAGACATTTGCGTTTCACTGCTTTCACTTTTTACTAAACAAATAATGAAAAAAATTCATTGAAATGTCCAGCTTCATTAAGAAAAAAAAAAGAACAAAACAAAACCAAACAGATAAAATCCCTAGGTTAGGTCACTCAAAACCTCACAGTTTCCCTTCTACCCACAGTAGCCCAGAATATCCGTGCTAGGGTGTATTCCTGACTCTAGCAGAGAAACCAATGCTTCTTCTAGTTCCTGGAGCAGAACAGCTTTTAGGAGGGCTAAAGTTGTGTATTTCAGAAATGTTATATTGGACTGCTCAGTGTGTTTTTGTGCTGTTTCAAAAGCAAGCAATATGATAAGGCATTTTGTACAGCACACCTAAAATGATCTCCTCATCATGCAATAATGATGGCTGAAACTATTTGCCTGCACAGTAATTCTCTCTACTTTTCCCCATGTGTAGATCGTAGTCCTAGCTTTTGCAAGGTCAGAACCATTCTAGTCTTTTATTAACAAGCTGATCACATTAAAACTCTGTCTAAGATTCTGTGCTTCAAAATACAAAGGATTTATTTTACAGATTTGAAGGAAATGTATGACTGTAGATGTTAGTGTGATGCTATCAGAAACCAGATTATCTTTGGTCAGGTTTTATCTCGTACATCCATTTTACTTTGTCAATAAACACAAAGCATAGTTTGTTTTTTAAGTATCAAGAAGGGTATTCATTCAACATTTCCTAAATTAAATTCAATTGAAGTAAATAGTTGCATTGGAGTGCTGCAACTGGTTTCCAAATCAGAAGATAAGATAGAATTTTGAGCAGAAGAGAATTTTAACTAGCAATAGATGAAATGCAAATGGGAAACCTCTTTTATGCAAAGTATTAACTTCACTGTAATTGAGAAAAGTGCTTTTCCAGAATATACCTCCTATGCGTGATATGCTGTGAAGTAGTTTTTAAAGAAATATACACTTCATGTTAAAAGAATTTCACTAAACAGATATCTCCATCTACAGCCAAAGTTCTAGAGCAAGCCAACCACCTCTCTTCTTTTTCACACATCAGCATTCAGCCCTGAAATGCGTCTCCCCATAAGCTTGCTTACCCGATTGCGTTGAATGATTTACATCCTAATGACAACTGAGGTCAAGAACAGTAAACACTAGTTTTTCCCTTACATTTTTAATTGAAAGGTATCTATAAAATTAAATAAGCAACAATCTGCTCATATCTGAAGGCTAAAATGATATATTTTTTAAAATCACCTTGCACACATACAAAGGCTTGGACAGACAAAAGATTTTCCCCAAAACAACTGCTGACATATCTTCTTAGACACTTCCATAGTAAGTGTTTCACTGCATGCAAAGCGTAATACACTATTTTCAGCCTAGGAGGACTTTGAAGTAAATCTTACAGTTCTCAGCCTTTAACTGAAAGGCATAGCTCATATTAACCCTGGAAGAGATTGGTGACAAATCACCAGATTTTGAAAGGTCAGCAAAAGCATTCGAAGTTCAAAGTTTTCCTTCCTAACTTATAACAAGAAATTTCATCAAGAACTGCTGGCACCAGGGCACATAAATAAGTAGGAAAATACACAAAAATGAGAGAACAGAAACATACCACTGCTTTCTCAAAATTAAATAAATGTTTCTTATTTACTTAACTGGTAATAAAACTCATAGGCTTCCCAGTACTTGGTTTGGAATCATTAGAACATTGCCTGTTTTGATTTTCAACATGTTGGCTTCTTCAATTACACCACCAAGGGGGACCATAAAGAAACGCTTCTCTATTACTCTGTAGGCATTGCCATCTATCTTATCTTTATCACTTTGAACACTACTTCAGGAATGATCACTGCCATAACTCAGGAGCCATGCACCAGCACTTTGACCTTTTCAAAGCTTAGACACTATCTTAAATGCTTTTGCAGTTCAGAACAAAGATTCCTTACGGGGTGGACCAAAAAATCTTTATCATTCAGCAAGGGAGGTGCAGAGGTACCACCACTGTTCTTTCTCCTTACTGACCAAGGAAATAATTACTACTGAGACATTATGGAGAGACTATTACAGAACATGAGATAAGACTGAAAATAAGTGATTTATATATATATATATATATATATATATAAAATAAAAGCTGTTTGAGTTTTCATTGCTAGTTGACAGATTATCCACTAAGAATGGAAGTGGATAAAGCCTAAAAAAAAAAAAAAAAATTGCAAGGTAACATACTAGGAAGATTTTGTCTCTGAGATGCCTTTCAACATGATTCATTCAGATGAACAATAATAAAAGTTTCTTTTCATTCTTAAGAGTTTTATCCAAGATTTGACAACCAAAAATTTGTCCAACAAGTTGCACAGTATAGCATGAACACAGTTACTGGGATGCCTTTTTAAATATATATAATAATATATCCTTTGGTTTAACGAGTCCTTAGAATAAACATACGTCATACCAGATGAAAAGATATGAAAAAATTTTCCCATTATCTTCTCTCTCTCTCCCCTATTCAACTACAAGATTATTAATTGCAGATGGCAAAGGAAAATGTCTTCTTTTATGTGCACAGCTGCGTACTTATGCTAGAGCCATTCTATGATTGATTCCATGAACTTCAGAAACAAAGTAAAATTCAAAAAGTCATGAAGCAACCTTCCACTGCTGTGTGAACAGATTTTGAACCACAGAAATGAACATCAAAAAAAAGCGCTTTCTGAGTTTAAAATCATAAATACTTTTCTATCACTTCAGAAAAAAACATTTACTGAAACTCCCAGAGCAAATCTCTTTCACTATAAAGTTTATTTCTGTTTCCCTTCACCTCCTACCCAAGGGAACCTTGGAAAGGGAAGCACTGGCAGGAGTACAGTCACTGAAATACTGCCTGGTAATGGTGATTTATACATCTGGCTGAAACAGCCAACCACTGGATGTCACTGTTACTCCACACGAAGTAAGCGAATACAACCATGAGATTGCCACTACCATAAAGTACCTGTCTACTGTAAACTGCTTACAAAAAAAAGGAAAAAAGCCCTTTGATATAATACAATGAATTTAAAATTTAGGAGGGGTGCAAGGCAAGACCATGCTTGGAAATCAAAGTGCAAAGGGTGCAGGTGCAAAGGGTGGTCAATGGTGGCGTATGTTACTGTGCCAAATTTTGGCCTTGAAGGAATCTTAAGGAAAAGTTGACTTTCCCTTCAGAGTGGGAGAATGGGAGAACAGTTTCTTCTTCAATCCCTTTGCACTTCCGGACTCTGGGACTCCAGACTGTTTCCAGCTGCTGCACATTACATATTGCCATTGTTGTGCATGTACTTTTCTAGTTGGAAGAATTACCAGCATGACTTATTTAGGTAGCACCAACAAGACACATATGCACATACTCAAAAAATTCCTATCAGTCTGCAGCTGGGTATCCTAACAGATAATGACTTTTAGTTCCATTAGTTCTCCCATGAGCAAAGTGGTTTTCTGGTGTATATGGCTGTAAGTTGCTTCATGTTGCGTTGTAAACGCAACCCTGTATGAGAAAAGAAAAAAAAAAAACAAGAAAAAAGAAAAGGATGCTCATCTTCTGCCTAGAATGCTTCTTGACCCCAACTGATTTTCTCTGTGACAGCCTTGAATGTGAAATTTCTTCAATCTATTGGATAAGGCAAAAACCTCTTTCTTTTTCTTTTTGTGTATTATGCTTCACCAAGCAATTGTTTTATCCTTATTTTAACCTCCTCACCTAGCTGTCTCTAGTATTTCCAGGAGCCCTTGAAAATACAGAAATAACTCATCTTACTATTTCCAACATCACCTCGAAGAAGCAATATGAATGAGTCCCCTGAATCTGAAAAGAGACATTACTTCAATTTAATGTGTAACAAATTGGGCTTAACCAAAAAGTCTGCTCTTAGTAAATGTGAAGTCTGTACTTTAAAAGCAAAACTAGTCCTAATTTGTAAGAGGTTATGATTTATTCTCAATAAATTCATGTTATGTTTTTTAGAATAATTTCAACTTCCATTAAAGACTTCCTCTGATGATATTTCTGAGACGTTTTCATCTTTCAAATTAGAAGTAAGTGTAAGGAATGAAAATAAAGTCAGAAGTTCATAATGAGAGTTTGAAAGGTGTCTAAAGTACAGAATCATAAATAAGGAAATACTGTCCCTAATTAATTATAGTGCCTAATTTCACCTTGTGTATGTGATAACATAGCAGAAAGAGAATTTTTAGAAGTCATCTACACATTTTTCAATTTTTCTTTGCAGCTAAATATCTGCAATATTACTGAATTTGTTTACCCTAGTTAAAATAAGATTTCTATGTTATCAATACTAGCTCTGGGGAAACTGTAACTCCACTGAGCTACAAATTCAAACTTAAAACAGTGCCTGTAGTTCCAGTCAATACTTGAATCTGTTGCTATCGTTGAATGTCATATGATTTTATGGGTTTGCTGCTCATGTGCTATAATTTGTTATGCCTCTAATTAAACTTAAGGCTATAGAAAAGCACAGAAACATGTAATCTGTACAATCAGGAAGATGAGAGTATCTGGGACTCAAAGACAGAAAAAGCATATGGAGTGCTTTAAAAATGATCTGCTCATTTATTAAAATACAGTGGAAAATGCCATTTTAATGATATAAATCAAGGGATTTCCAGACAACTAAAAAAGCAGAGTCCATACAGATTTTACACTATAAAATGCAGCACTGATTACAAATTTTTACATGACAGAAAAACAAACAAAAAAAGTGTGGATCAGGAATTAAACAACATTGAACAGTCAGAGAAATTCTTTGAAAGTCAAAGATGAAGGAAATAAACAGCCACAATGAAGATATTTCAATCAAACATGGCTTTTTAACCAACTTGCTAGCTTCAGATGAAAAACAAGATGAAAAATAATCAAAGAGATGGCCTTTGCTGAATGGCACATCAAACCTGGCTTGTCCTTGAAACTGGGAGGTCACACAGGCCCAGCATTTCACAACGTGTAAATGGAGCTCTACACATGAGGGCCATGGACTCTGCCCACCCGTTTTTGTGACCATGGTATTGACCGTAGTTTAGTAGTGAAATTGAATTTCGGGTAAGCATTTGTACTGATGGAAATCATTCACTAAAATAATGGCTCTTAAAAGGCAGGCAACGATATGGCACATTACATGTATCCTGGATACATAATAGATTTTTGCCTATAGTTTACACTTGTTTGACTTCTCTTTGTGCTTACCGACTAGCCAAATAGTATGTGGGTCATTCAAAACTACAGCGAGCAATACAGATTCTGTCACCAACCACGCTTTTAACTTCAATAGAAAGGCAGAAATTGGTTAAAGAACATTCATGAAAGCAAAAAAAAAAAAAAAAACAACAAAACCTAAAAACCCTGAAAATGTCTTTCTATTGTCTTTAGACTATTACAACCACGAAGCCGAGGTGATAGGAACACGAGGGTGAGGGTACCAGGGGACGAGAAGCCCTGATTACTGGACGATCTCATACAGTGTATTACCAGACAGTGCAGAATATTGAAATTCCACAGAAAGTACCTTGAGGCATTTCCTGGCCTTAGATAAGTCCCAGTTTGAAATTTTCTCCCTTTAATCCTTTTGCACTGACTTTAAACGATTCCCTCTTTCACAGTGGGCAGCAGCTCCTGGTGCCGCCTGCCGCAGAGGAGGTCTGATATTGCAAGGGTATTTTCTTTGATGAACTGTAACAAAACCTGTGCGCAAGGCTGCACTGTCTTCAGCCTCCATAATGGGACTGTTCACTAAATGAAAGGTAAACATATTAAGAATGACAATTTCCATCCAATCATTCAATTTAGAAAAGGACAGACGCTCCTTGCAAAGTCAAATAGCATTGCAAATCCATAATAGGGATTTTACAGTAGAGCTATCAGCATTCAGAGATCATCTGTATACCAACAGGTATCACTGTTACTGTCCTTGGGCTTTTCCTGAATCAGGGGGGAAGACTGACCAATGATAGAACCATGCACAGTATCTGTGGTCTCGTACATTCAACAAATGTTGATCCTGCAGCAGTGACCTCTGCTTTCAGACACACTTGCAGCTGCATCCTTTGTTCACGCAAGAATTTAAGAGGAAAGTTCAGCAGCGAAGGTGCCAGAGCTACACGATCATTTAATACTGTAGGGGCTGATCTTGATTTGCTTCTGAGCTTGGCACTTATTACCGTGAATATTCTTTCTAAAATTAATGAAAGTACTCAAGCAAATAAAGCTTCTAATGCCTTAAATTGCCTGAGTCTTGAAGTCCACAGGTGCATAAATGTAGATCATTACACCCACATGGAGTCCCCTGACTTCCCAAAAAAACCCTTTGTTTAGGTGAAATATCTGCCCACATAGTTCTTTTTTTAAGGATTAGAGATGCAGTTTGTGGTATAACATACCAGGCAATTTCTTTGAATTTCAACAAGGAATGATTTTCTTCTTGTTGAGACAGACAAGGAGAAACTGATGTAAAGATACAACCTAAGTGCCAAAATATAATTAGGATTGACATAAATGTGGATGTAGAGATCATCTAGCATTGTTTTTTGCAACCATAACAAAACTCTAGTTTTACATGGTCATAAAATATTCAACTACAATTTGCAAACAAGATTTATTTTTTTAAAGGATCTTCATTTAGAATTTGCATAGGCCTTTAGACATGTTGGTGGTCACTGTCACCAGTATTTGTCTCCCAACTTCCAATTTACAAAGACACTAAGCATCCAAAGACTAAAGACCACCAAATTCATACCAGTGTCTCAACATGACACTGTTTTGTGCTCATGTTCCTTCCCTTCCACTACCTTCCTCCTTTTTCAGGATTTCTGTAAAGCTTGCAGAAGTTTCAAAGTAACTAAGCACATGAAAGCTCAGAGAGATTGTAAGGTACTAGATCCAACCTGTTTTCATAATTCCTAGAAGATATGCAAGTAAAGATGACCTCAAACAGTTTCTGAGACTCAGTTTCATCACTAAAGCATCCCTCAAAATTCACCCTATGATACTGTTCCAATTAATTGCAACATAAATTATTATGGGTACTGTATTTGATTAATGGTTTTGTATCCATTTCTTTTAAGAAAGTTTCATTTTATCAATTAAATTAGAACTACTTTGAAGATTGCATGCAATATTGGATCTGCTAATTATCCTTCCCTATTGCTTGTTGGATATCTAATTCTGCTCTTACATTAGACACAATATATTGGTACACTGGATTCACTTTGGATAAAAATTTTCTGCTGATTTCTGTAAGGCATGCCAGACCAGTCCTTGAATGGACTCCCTGTACCAAACTCCACATGGTACAACACAAATGTAAACCTTTCTGGTAATTACTGAAAATACTCCTTTTCTCAAAAATCACAATCACAGAATGAATGCAACCTGTCACACCAAATTAAGTGCATAAGAAATGCATAAGAAGCCTGCTTTTTATGCTAGGCATAAAATATACATGCTCCCAATGGGCTGCTGAGTCTCTATTGACTTGCAGCTAGGGAGTAAGTGTGGGCCCTTTGAAGTCCCCACTCCAGTGACACAGAAAGCAGCTACCAGCTCTGAAAACTAAGCCAGCTGTAGACTACAAAATACAAAAAAACCCAGACAATTTTCTTAGGGCACTAAAACATGGGGTTCATTCCAGGTTTGCTGAAATACTGCTCACCACGCAATTTACTTCACGGGCAGGAGATTTCCGTTAGTCCCTTTTTACCTTTTGTGAGAGAGAATGTAACTTCACTATTTCTCCCCACAGAGAAGAAAAAATGTGTTTGTAGGTATATTATTCTTCTCAAAAGTGAGAGAGCTGCATAAGAAGAATCTCCAACAACCATGCTCATTTTTAATACAAATAGTAATTAGTAGGGAAATTCCTACTCTAGTGCTGTGATAATATTTGAAAAGGGCAAATGGACTGACTCCATGTCAGTTAACACAGCACCAATCAACAGGTGCACCAGTAAACAGACAACAAAGCAGCCAATCAGAAAAAAAAAAAAAAAAAAGTTGGATTTAATTAGTTGTTAATTAAAATTTAGGCATTTAAGTGGACAACTCAACATGATACTATGGAAAATGTATTTTTTTTCAGAGAAATACTGATTCATTCATTAATTTAAATTTGATAGCTGACAAAGGAAAAGACAAAGCCAACTGTGTTTATACATACCATATTTCAACTCATAAAAGCTTCTTACTTGATACTCTACAGAATTTTGACTGAAAAAAAAAAGACATGTCTCAACCATAGGTGTCTTAGAAGCCACCCTAGATTGGTGCTTCACCATATTCATCAATGAATCCGTTAAGTGTTGGATGAGAAAGACAAACTGTGTGGTAAAAGGGGCAAATCCAGACAAAATATGTTGACATAGCCACATGGAGACTCAGGTATTTAGGGACAAAATGCAAATAAAAATTCTGCAATAAGGAGGAAGAACTATGGAAAATGCTAACTTTAAACAGGACAGGTCAGTGGAGACAAACAACTTAGCATGAATTCTCAGTGCACAGTGCTTTGGTAAACAGGAGTCACGGTAGTCTGGACTTACTAAAAATGAAAACCAAAGCTAATATTCAGAGGAGGTGGCTTTATGTCTCTATATGGCATGATCAGATCAGTAATGGGTTAATGATTGCATTTCTGATACTCATACTTTTATATTTGGAGTCATGGGAATAAACATTTATCTATTCCTTCATCACAGTTCTTTTAGGAAGATGTATATTACTTATTTTTGAGGACTGATTCCTTGTTCACTGGTCAAAATGGTAGGGTGTCTAGTAAAATGTATAAAACTTGAAAATTAATAACCTGGTCACTCTAAACTGGCTACATATGTGCCCTAGTGCCTACTGGGTTCTGCAAAAAAAAGGCTTCTTCTGAAATAATCTCCCAGTGTATGCTTTCCATCATTTAAATTTACAGGAGGGTTTCCAAGGGAAACTGGAATGAAAATTAAGGTGCATCAAAATGTAGTTTTCATGAATAATGCACCACCACAATATCTACTGAAGAGAGCCATACAAAAACTCCTTGCTTTGGGACAATTGGGAACACAAAGTCATAGCTAAGGTAACTTCTATCCTCCTAATCATACTTCTGCACCCACACTAATTGCTCTCATGAGAAATTAATTAGAATGGGCATAATGCTGAAGTGATGCAGGTACAATGCTTCTAGCCCTGCTAGGGCCAGCTCCTTTGCAACAAGCTTGGCTTTCTGGATGGGTTTGTGTTATGTGTCACAGGCTGTGTCCTACACTTAGAGGAAATGTTACTTTGTCCTCCCCTAATATCCATGGTGTCATCACCCTATTATAAAATGGAGGAACTAATACAAAATTAAACAAGACAATCGGTGAATGTTAAGGGGACGCCTTCACGACAGACTGAATAATTCTGAGCAAGTTTTGCCTTGCTCTTTGGGTCACAAGGCAGCTCCAGTCTATACGTTCTGTGATAACAGAGTTCTGAGCTCAGGCTCAAAGTTTTGCTGAGAAACAGTATAACGGCTAAACATGCCATAGTACTAATGTAGATATGTGAATTTTCAATTAGGTATAGCTGATAATCTAACTTGTCGTGATACAGGTTAAATTTCAGTACTCACCATCCTTATAGATTCATAGACAAATGCACAGCATACCAGTGGCAGTGGCAGGGACAGATGTTCTTTTTTTAGTATTCCATATAAGGATAAAACTAATACTTATTGCATAGGAGAGTTTAGAATTCAATTATTGCATCTTTTGGTAAGCCTACCTAATTTTTCAAAGAAAGCTATATAAAAAGCAATGTGTTGTATGTGGGTAGAGAAAGAAGTATTCCTAGCAAAACCAGTGAACAATGTTAATTTAAAATGAATTGTTCCTTGTTGTTATTATTATTATTTTATATAATATATGAATATTAAAAATAATTCTTATATCTGGCTGTTGCTAAATTGCTAATGTATAGCTATGAAGCCATGAATAACCTTTGACTTCCAGTATAAGAGTGAAAAGCATATAGATGTGAAAAATATATTTTTGCTACTTATATTAACATGAGTTATCATCATGGGTTACACCATGAAATCAGAAAATGTTTCTACAATTTACTGCATGCCCATAGAGACATACTCTCTGAATAAAACTGCTCAAGCAAGAATGCAGTATCTGCTCAACCAGGAAAACAGTCTGTATCATAGCTTTGCAAGAAATAACCTGATATGACAAAGCATCCTATAAAAATATACCTCTGCAAAAGTTCAACAAAATGCTTCAATTTTACTAAATCCTGAAAGGTTGCTAAACCACCAGAAATTGGCTATTATTTCTGTTATGAAAGGAAAGAGCAAACCACAACTGGGATACAACCGCTGCATTCTGTCTAACAGAGAGAAGCTTTTTAAGATAGGGAATTTTATGTTCCACAGGATGCAGAAGCCTGAAGAGTGAAAAGAAGGAATACTATTGCAGATCATTTATGAAACCTTCTGAATTCAGGAGAAAACACAGCCCAAACTTCACAAAGTCAAAAACTCAGGCTCCCCAATCTGTTTCCATCCTAAGGCAACCATCAATCTCATCAAATCTTACAATGCCCTTATCATTTGGATTTATCTCCTTTGCACTTTTCTATAACTTTGACCACGAATTTTATGGTATTTCAAAATTTGTACCACCATAAGTCTGCTTTTACTATGAAAATATCCTCCAAGGTCTCTTTTGTATCACCACAAAGTCAGGAAAAATTATGCAATAAAAAAAAACGTAAAAAATTAGTTCACATGTCATTGTTCAAAAAAGTTTTAAAAGGAAAATTAGTAGTTTTGGTCATTCACAATAGTAAAAATATAATATTATGTTCAATTTTAGTGAGCAGCGATTTCACACATTCCTAGTTAACATTAGTTTTCCAGTAGGGAAGTACTGACAACAATGCTAATTCCAATTTTAATTAGCAATGTCATACATAATCTAATGGGATAACAACACTAAGTAAGAGCACAGTTAATACCACATTAAAATTTTCTGTAAGCGTTTGTGGAATTGGGGATATAATATAAAGGAACAATAACTTGCTAAGAGGAACTCCTCCCCAGATTTGAGGATTGTCCTATATTGGTATCCTCCATTAACAGCTAATCAAAAGTTAAGACATGAAGTTCTCAATATCACTCACTATATTTTGTCAAAATGTGCTCGCTCTGATGTAAAAGGTAATAGTAATAATATATGCAGTAAATGTGAAATAAAGCCATGTGCTCTGGAGAAATCATCTTGGAACACAGCGTGGAAGATTTTGACAGCACTTTTCCCAGTGTAAATCCCAAAAACACTTGGCATGTTAGAAGGTGTTTCTTAGAGAAGCATGTATAGTACAACTTTTTATTAAGAAATTGATATTTTGGTTATGTGTTGTTGTACTCATAGGATGATTTAATCCATATGACCTTGCTAATTACACACTTAGAGTACCATATGCAGCTTGAAGCTACTCCATGCTGCTAAATGGGAGCAATTTTGGAAGAAATGCACAGAAGCAGTTGAAAGAGTTCATTCATTCATTCATACTTAAAAAAAATAAAATAGAAAGGTTTATGAGGAGAGGACCAGAAAAAAAAAATTCATAGCCAAATATGCATGTAGAAAAGGGGTACTAAAGGAGACAAAACCAGACATAACTAAAAATAACAGGATTCACATTTCTAAAAGTGAAACCAGATATTAATAAACTAACCAGGCTAATGCCTTTCCAGCCATTAAATTCTTCTCTATTGTGCTACATTTAATTGCACATGTTGTATAAGAATTAATATTAGCTAATAGACTTGTTATCTTCTTTATTAGTGCTCATTATGCTAAGCTACACTGTTGTATTGGACAGCTGCCATTCCTATGTTATTTAAATTTTGTACACTAAATATATTTAATCCATTCAGTGCTGCCAAACACAAAAAAATAAAGGAAAGAACTCTGGAAAAGGAAACTGATTTTAAATACCTAACTGAACAAAATCCATTTAATAAAGCAATACCAAATAACAAAGAATAATGCTGCTTTGACAAAGGAAAATAGCAGGTGGGATAGATCTTTTACATAAAAAATATATATCAAACTAAGATTATGTTAAATCCATTTTAAAAGAATTTATTCTTTAAAGAGCCTTAAAGGATGAAGTTTAAAATGAGTCCCATATTTCCTGAGATTCTTAAATGTTTATATCAAGAAAGCATTACAGTTATGGCAAGACAGAGTTGTTTTTATAAGGAAGTATTTTGAAATGCGACAATGACAACTAGCCAGAAGACAACGTAGCCATGCTATTTTGACATAAATTTTCTTGTAAACTTTCTATTAGTTAGTAAGATGTATGCATTAGAATCATAGAATCATCATGGTTGGAAGAGACCTTTAAGTCCAATTGTCAACTTAGCACTACCACTGTAACTCTTAAACCCCTAAACTTTATTACCCAGCACCAGATCCAGACACCTGTTAAACACTTCCAGGGATGGTGACTCTACCACCTCTCTCAGCATCCTATTCCAGTAGTTGACCACCTGAACTGCAAAAAAATTTTTTCTAATATCTAACGGGCATCTCTGCTGTCTCCGCTTAAGGCCATTTCCCCTGGTCCACTCGCTGCAGGCACAGTAGAAGAGACCAGCCTCACCTCACTACAACCTCCTTTCAGGTAGTTGGAGAGAGCAATGAGGTCCCTTCTGAACCTCCTCTTTCTAGAAGAGAAGTGAACTCGAGGTGCAACCTCACCAGGGCCGAGAACAGGTGGGATAATCAGTTCACAGTCCTGGCCAAGATGCCTTCTTGACCACCTGGTCATACTGCTGGCTCATATTGAGCCAACTGTCAACCATCATCCACAAGACTCTTTCTGCCAAAGAGCTCTCAGGTCACTCCTCCCCAGCCCCTTAGCACTGCACGGCATTGCTGTGACCCAAGTGCACTTCTCCTTATTGAACTTTGTTATGCTATTAATACATTTGGTTATACTTTTTTTTTTTTAAATTACCTCATGCATTCTGCCTGATGACTTGCAGAAAGACAGTTTTTCCATTGCCAATATCTTGTCATAACTTCAGTATCACACTTACGTTGAAAATTCAGTGACGATACTGAGCTGTAGTCAAAATAAATTTTAAAAAATCAGTATAATAGTCTCATTCTTCATTTCACCATAGAATGATTCTTGATCACAGTAAAACAACATAAAGAGTCAATGGGTCTTCTGCAGAAAAATCAGCCACAAATGCGTAGCATCTGTTGCTATGACCACTTGGGGAATATCACCTGAGGAAAGTGGAGAAGAAACCAGGCTCATGTATACCCACAACTGGCCAGGTCCAGACAAACACAGCTAGACCTTCCTCACTGTTAAGAACAGCCTTGACTTGAACACCCTCCTATGCTAAACTGTGTGCCATGTTGTAACCTGACCCATGCTAAAACTAGTGCAAAATACAGGGAATAGGAACACATCCTTGCCTGGAACTCAGTTCTCTGCAGCAAGGGACCTGTTACCTCCCTAAGACAATTACATTCTTGAAAACTACACTTTCATTAATTTTTTTTAACAAATATTGAGACAGTCTGAACAACATGAGAAAGACTGAGCATCAATACCTGAGTGATCGAGCAGCGCTCACTCCTGAGGGACTGCACAGTCACCTGGTGGGTGACACTACAAAGGCAGTAATAGAGGGATGACAACCTATGGCTTCAGCTATTCAGAGGCTTTTGACCCTGTCAAACCAAATGGCACACAATGGACTGAGTGCAATTTTTATCCAGTACAGAAAGAGCAACAAGAGTGTCAAAGATGAAGCGCTAGAAGCCAATCTCTTTTGTGTGTGCAACTTACTGAAACTGAAGAAAAGAAAAAATTCACGTTTGAAACTTAGGACGATTTTTGAAAATTTTTTTTACATTATTTTTGGAAATTAAATATAATTAATGCTAAATCTTCGGTAGAAGAAATAGATTTCTGTCAAAAGTTCAATTTTTAGTTTTGGTTAAATAAAGCACAGTTTTAAGTTTAAACTGATAAAAAAATCAACAACCATTTCAAAAGAATTACTATACAAATAGATAGTGAAAAAGACAAACTATTTGAGTATGCATATCTCAGTATCTCAGCACTGATGTTCTGCCCTAGCAAAAAGTTTGAGTATGCCAAAATTCATCCTACTGATGACATCCAAGTTGGACTTGTAGTTTGAAGGTGTGTCAATAGAGACAAGGGTCTCCAGAAACAAAATTCAACCTAATTAAGTGACTTCCTGGTGACTCCTCTATGTCCCTGTCTGCAAAGCGTGATAGGAGAACTGAACTCATGAGTTAAACATGCCAATTAGATATCTGAAGTCTGGGGCAGACCTGGGCTTTATGCCAGCTGTTTCTCAGTGTATAAGGCACGACACCATGTTTTGCATAACCACAGGGAATAAACAGCACACTGAAATCAGACATGAGGATACCAAGACAAGTGGGATGACAGAGTTCAGTTCAGATGACGTTCTACAGGGTACTATCACATAACAAATCCCTTCTGTCCAGTTCCCATGCATAAGGTTTTCCTCTTTTGTTCTTGCACAGGAAGTGCCCTGCTTTAACATCTTAGCAAATAAACCAATTACGAGACACAGAGGATTGGCACTGGCCCTCTATGGCTTTTATGCTACTGTGAAGGTAAATACAGCTGCTGGTCCTTCCTCAGTTCACAAGCCTGTGGAAATGCTTCAGGTTTTCTCTTTAAACCCATTGTCCATCCATTACTCCAGGTCCAAGTATACTGTGCTGTACTGTCAAAAATCTATGATCAGGAAGATTGGACCAAAGCTCTCTCTAAGACAACAACAGAATCAGTCACTGTTTTCTTCTGAGAGTCCAAATTTTCCAAGAAGCAAGAAAATATGCAACCAGAAACCAAGGAAGAGATTTTTTAAATTTATCTGCAGCATTGGTAATGAATCAACAAGATGGCAGGGTTGTGTTTTTTGGCCATTTTTTAATTATTAGAAAATTATATTAAGCAGTGAAATGGCAAGAGTTTGTGATCAGTCCATATGTAGATACATTCAGCATGCTGATTCACAAAAAGTAGCTGAGGCCATAGGATATGAGATTCTGAATACTCCTGGGCAGACTCTCCAGAATATTCAGCTACGTTTATGAAACTTCTAGCCCTTTTGCAATAAATTATGTTTACTCTTAATTCTAGCAAAATCATCCACTGCCAAAATTCCTCTGGGTTCTTCTTTTTTCCTAATTTCATCAGCAGTTTTCAAAACCAAAATACCCTCTGAACCATGAGAACCTCTGCTTCCCTCTCACTGGTGTGAGAATACCACTTGTCTAGCAGAAATATCAAAGAAAGAAGAAGGGGGAAAAAAAGGAGACCCTTCTTAAATTGGTATTTTTGCTTGCTGCTTTTCTCTAATACTTTTAGAGATATGTGAGCACAGACTAATCCCCTCAGATCACCTCCTGTTTGCAGAATTTGATACTGCCGAACTAAACTGGGTTATTTTGAAATATCACCACTGCCTTCAAAACTCTACTGCAAGACATGTCACAGTAAGCAGCATTCAAATAAGTAAAACATGACTACCCACATGTTTAAATTATGTAAAATGCTAACAGTATTCTAAATACAGGAAAAGTGTTTCTTTAATGCTCTTTTTTGACAGTTCACCACAACTCCATCCATTTCAAAGGCTTCTCCTCCCCATATAGAATTAAATAGCTGCTACAAATGTCCTTTGAACAAGAGCTGCCATCAGTGGAATATGAACACAAGCAGCCTGGGGGCTGGTATCAGATAGTCCCCCAAAAGAAAGATTATGAAGCAACCAAGGGCATCTAAAGAGAAATCTAGGCTGAGAACTATTTGAGGAATTATCTTGAGAGACATTTCTTCCAGAAAGTATATCAGATATGGTTTATGCTATAAAGTATCTTCTACCAGCATGGTCCAGGGCATACACATACTCTAGTCTACCTTCAGTCCTGACAGCTGAACTCTCACCTTTAGCAATCCTTGGAGTCACATGGCCCTTTGACTGACACTTCTCTATTGTGACAGTCTGTGTAGGTGTCTGACAGCACAAAATGTGATGGTGCCATTGTCTTTGCAACCCTGGCTCTGCTGGTCAGATTTTCTAACTCTGCTACCCGAGAATTACATGACTATACATTCATAAGCTTTAAGAGGTAACTTGTCTTGGAAATACCCCTTCTTTGCCTAGGTTATCAGCACAAGTGGATGCTACTGCCCTAGATAAGGAAAGGTATCCTGTCTGTTTTTTCAGTCCGAGGGTGGAATAAAACACTACAAAAGTTCAATTCCCAGAAATCAGAGGGAATATAGATATTCCTTTGGAAATTTAAAATAAGACATAAAATCTAATGGAAGATGCTCTTCACAACAGAGGAAAGCAGAGATCTGAAACAAGATGACAGAGGACATAAACAAAAGATAGTGCTGCTCCGTGTTGATACTGTGTAGGGCTTAATTCCATTTTGTCCAGGGATCAGCACCATTCCAGGAATGCGGAATACTCTTGCAGTGCCCAGAGAAGGGCTTCCCAGTATCAAAAGGCAAGGAAGAGTTCATAGGGAAAGGAAACAGAAGATGCAGAGCCTAGAAAGACTCAGGAATTCTTTCAGACTCCACAAAACTATGGAGAAAGATGGAAAAGGAGGAGCCCTGATATCACAAGGGTATTTTCTTTGATGAACTGTAAAAAAACCTCACTGCCTTCAGCCTTCATAATGGGATTGCTCATTGAGCGGAAGGTAAACATGGTTTATAACTTTCTCTACCACAGAACATTAAAAAATAAAATAAAAACCCCTGTAATTCTTTATTGCTTCAGCATTTGATTCCAAGTGCCCCATCACAGTCTCCAAATACTTCTCTCCCCATTGCAAATGTCAGGGAACAAAGACTCTCTTTCAAGGTAGTCAGTGTGCTTCTGGGGTATGTACGCGGTAAAAGAAGGTACACAGGGTGACAAATTCTTAACCAATCACAATCTAGAAAAAGGAGCATGGCAAAAATATTGTGTCCCCAGCAAATCTTATATAGTTAAAGTTTTCTTGTTATATTAAAAAAAAAGCAGTAACAAATTCTAATAAAAAAGCTTGGATTCACAAAGAAAACACTTTATCATAGGATTCTAATGTAGTCAAAATAAAAACGATCCCTAAGAAAACAAATAAAAATGTATATGGAACATTAATGATTTAAGTTAATTTAAGTGTGGTGAAGATTATCAAAGTATATCTGTAAAAAATTCAGCAACTGGATACTTGGACTATGTCATGTTGCAAACATACTAATAAGGACTCCTCAAAAGTAGTGTTTCTACCTAAAAATACTATTTGTATTCCAGATCAAAAGTTCAAGTACAAAAGAAACTGCTTGCATGTTGCACCTCGGTTCAATAAGGTTCAATAATCAGATAATTACTGAATGTTCTAAGAACAAAACAGTAGCAGCAGCAGTTCCTCTGAGCTTCATTTTTGCTTTTTTATATCAGTGCACAGTTATTGAAATTTTCCTGTAGTAATGACTGGGGGTTTTTTTCTCAACTTTTTCTAAAAAGAAAATAAATTTCATCTTAGTGTGAGTAGGAAGCAAAGCAAACACTCTCATGTTCAGATGGTGGTGGATTAGGTTCTGGCCCAAACTTTTTTTGCCATGCAATGTGCTCATGCTCCAGTGAGGAAAGACGGCTGCCACAGTCAGTATGTCTCTGCCTGCAACAATACGTGGTGAGTTAGGATCTGGCTTAGTTCTATGAGACTTCTGCTGCCAAACCAACTTGTGCCTGCTTCGACAGTAAGTAATTTTTGTCATCTCGGTTACAGTTTCATGAGGTAAAGACCAGTCTGGGCACGCAAGAGTTGCTGCTGGAATAGTAATGGCACTGAATACTCCTGTTCAGCCTCGCAATTCACTGTCAGTGGATGGTAACACACTTACCCTGGATTTTCTGATATCAAAATAACTACCATTGTCCAATTCTAGGCAGGACAGAAAGCCATATTTCCATCAACAAAACAGCTCTTGGTTGTCTCACAGTTGATTGCATTTCATGGATAGGAAGAGTATGATGCACAATTTCAGGAAGGATATTTCCTTGTACAAAAGTTCTGCAACAGCCAACAAGTAGCTGCACTTTCCCACACTTGCCAGTGAATATTTAAGGGCTCACAACTACTACTGCTCTGTAAGCATTTGATGTGTAAATGCCTGTGTCATCTGGTGACTTTCATTTACTGCCTTCATCATAGATTTCTCAAATGATCTTATTTCCAGCATAGCACAGTTGACTGCTCTGGTAGTTGCTTTGAATAAAGAAAAATAAACGGATTGGTTACACATATTCTAAACCAAAGTCTCTTTGCTCATTTTTCCAAATTAGAAGCTTCTAAGGAGGAAGTTGTGAGGAGACTCAAAGTCAATTTGAGAAACTGTGGTCAGGAGACAAGTTGGAGATAGTGTCTAGATGCTTAAAAAAACCCCACATAATGGAGATGAAAAAATGAAATTTTTTCAGAGTTTGATCCTCGTCACCCACCATACCCTGAGAGCAGCTCTTTACAGCATGGCACAATGCTGCATGCCTGAAAATAATATTAGGATGGTAGGATTCCTGCCTAATGTGACAATTAATTTCTGCCTCTGCAAAAACATTGGTGTGAAAATGGGTTGCCTTAGAAAAAGATAAGAATATGAAAGAAATACAGAATCATAACAAAGTTAGAAGTTGTGCACTACCAGAAATTTTACTAGAGCAATGTTTTAGCGCACTGAAGAGTATTTGCAGGTGGCAGCAGCCGGACTTTGTATCTACACCGGATTAAAAAATAAATAATGCAAGTTAAATCTTTTGAAATCCTAGAAGAATAAATGTGAGCTATCCCCTTATTATGTAACAAGATGCAATAAATAACCTGAAGTAGTTCAAAGATGCTTACCACAAAATAAAATACTTTTAAAAGAGACATTACCACGTATGACTCCTACTGAATTAAAAGCCTCTCTGACCTATTGAATGTTCAGGAATCTGAATCAAGAATTTATTATACCCTAACTAGTAATGAATACTACGATATATTCTACTGAGTGTACTAGGATATCAGTGTCAGTAACATATGAAGGTAAACCCTACATCTGCAATGGCAGTTTCAAAACACATTCAAGTCTGTTCAATCCCCAGATTTAAAGTCACTGAGAAATAATTCCTGATTGCAGCTTGTACCAGTTTTTTTTGTGCATGGGGGCTCCCTGGGGTTACAAGGCTCCTTTTATAAACATGTACAGAACAAACAGCTCTACATTAAGCTGTAATACAAATACTTGGCTCATTGCTTCATGGTTCATGGAGAGTTTACTGAAGGAAAATGTGCTCCTTTTGTGTTTCATTAACCTTCTTACTCTCTTGCATATAAGTCAGTGCTGCTCCTCTAAGAATGATAGAAGACTGTGAGGGGAAAAAATGAAAATTCAACAATCACTACAATTTAGTCACATATCCATATCAAATTCAGAAATGATGAACAAATGCTGGTTATATATGTTACATCTCACAAGTGTTAATCAAAATATTTATACCTTGCAATTGTGTGAGCTGGTATGAATAAATTTTGTTGTGAAGAAAAATATGTCAAGAATGTACTAGAGATTGTAAAATGACAATATTAGAAGTGTTCTTCTCATCCTTCTGAAAGATGTCTAAATTATCAGGAGTAAAAGGTTAAGCAGAAACCCCAACACTCTTTTGCTTTTCAAAACATCATGACATTGAATGCCTTTAAGAGAGCTAAATTCAGTGCTGTGATCCAGAGAGAATCTGGAAACCCTCCAATCCCACTTCTCAAAGGTAGTAAGACACAATATTTAGAAGCAATGACATTTTAACACACAGAAAAGCTGCTATTGACCCGAAAGTGATTACTGATTGCCCTGGGGTTCAGGCAAACTTAAATCCATATTTTGGGATATTAGCAGAAAATGCTTCTTTGACAGAATCAAAAAGCAAAATCAAAATGTGCTTGTTCTGCATCATCTCAAGGGATTCTGAATAAATCCACCCAGATCATAATGACAGAAAATAAGTAATGTGTATCTCTCTAGTCTGCCACAGTTTTGCTCCAGATGGATGGAGGGAGGAAAGAGAGGAGGAGACTTTAACTATGATTCTCTATATAGCTTTAGTACCTATGCTATCTTCTTAGAGAGCTCGTTTCAGAGGGCTTTCATGCCAGAGATCTGTGTATCAGAAAAGTTATGTAACAAAAATTCATCAAGATGAGGCAACCACACCCAAATCTGGAGAGATTCATGTGTGTAAATTCTTCCCCAAACCAATCTAAAAATTTTAACTTTTTTATCAGCCCAAACGGACTTTCTAGAAGAATATCTGTACTGCTGAGTTGGAGACAATATATAACAGAGTGTGATGGCTTAATTATGAAAAGATGGGCATCAGGGAACTGCCAAAGAATTGTTTGGATGGAACTCCACAGCTGAGAATTCCACTGTGTTTGCAGAAAGCATTGTCATAGCCAGCTTCTGCTTGTAAGCTGCCAGAGAACTAGGAGGCAAGGAAATTCCATGGTGGTGTCCACCACCACAGACAGGCAGTGCTGCGTGAATGCTGTTGGTGCATGACAGCAAAAAGCAACATGTGCAATCAGGTTGGGGGATAAAGAGTAGAATAAGAGTGGAATACTTCAAGTAATAAGTATGTTGAACAATTAAACTTTTTTTTCCCCTCTTCCTTTTGTATTGCCAGGCACATGAACAGACTAGATTTTGTCCTATGCTACATCTATGAAATAGCACAGAAGACAGTGGGGTTTGATGCATAGGAAGTGTTAAAAGGTGTCTCTAATCCTGATGAGGATGCCACAGCACATCCTAAGGATTATTTCTTCTCTCCCTTAGGATCCTGTCACAAAGTTACTAGTCACCTGTGCAGGCAACAGTTTAGGGAGGGCCCTCAGAATTATTCCAATCAGGTATAGAGGTTTGTTACTGCATTTCTCAGGGACTTGCTGGGTCTGCTTGACTGCCCCTTACTTCAGGGCACGTCCTATTCCTGACAGCGATGCCTGCAATTAGCAGCAACTGGAAACAGAGCTACTTCTTGTACCTTAACCTTTTCACTTATCATTTTGCCCTCAAGGCTCCATTCAGCCCTTTGGCATACCTGCTTCATCTAACCACTTCTCTACAGAACAGCACGTGAAGGGATTTGAGTTGTGAATTAATTGTGCCGATACAAAGCCACCAGGGAATATGCCAGTGCAGATTGCTCATTTGCCCCATGGGATAATATGTCAGAAAGAAAATAGCAATATATCAGGCAACTTAATGTTTCTGATGCTTGACATTACACATTACAGAAATGAAAGGTATTAAGCTTTGATACAGTCAGAAAGCAATAAATAACACCAAAAACCCCACATGATTTTAAAGAGAGATTTCTGTGAAAGCACAGTTGTGTTTGTGGATAATAAGGCACTATTGCAGCTTTGTCTTCTTTACTGATTTCTCCTTCACATTTAAAAATCTGTACAGAAGAGAGACAGGTTTAAACAACTTTAAGACCATAAATATCACCTGTGATATGAAGAAAAAGTGTAGGTTAGTGGTGACTATCTCAACTTCAGATTTTTTTTTTTGGCCTAGATCTCAAAAGAAAAAAATCTATTCGAAGCTTTTTAAGTGCACAGGGAATAGCTGAAACAAGGATCATTTTTAACTTCTGTTTTTATTTTGCACACTTGCCTACTTTGCTTCAGATTTTTTCTCTAGTCTTCATTATTGAGTTTTGATAACAGCTCCCAGCCCACCATTTCCCAAGCCTATAAAAAGAGTCATATTGGAAATTATCACAAGTGTAAAAGAACTTTTAAACCGCCATTTAAACAAACAAACATGATTCTTTTGTGACACATTTTTTGTTGTTAGGACAAAATGTATGTTGGTCTCCTCCAGGCTCAGAATTAAATACCTCCTTTTTCACCAGATGAATAAATGTTATCTCCTTTGCATTTACACCGTTTGCATGAACTGCTAAGCCAAACACTTTTTAGTGATTGCTATTTTGAACTAAGAAACTGTCAGTTTTCCCTGTTCATAAAAGATTCCAATATGATCTCTTTAATCCACATCAGTTACCAATGATCGATAAAACTAGAATTTAGAAAATAATATGAAAGTCCAAATAGAAAACTTAGGAAAGTATTAAAAAAAAAAGAAGAAAAATGTATGGGAAAAAGCACCTTATCCTTTCACATCTCAGAATCTCTTATGGTGATGTTTTCCATTAATCTGTCTGGTGAGAAGACAATAATATAACCAGCATATGGGTTTGAACTGTGTGCATTGAACACCAGATCTGACTGTAAGGAGGGAATTCCTCAGCAGGGGTTCTGAGAAGGAGGGGACAGATGAGAAATGCCAAGATTAAAACGTGTCGGGGGGCTCCTCACAGTCCCAGCCATGAGGGAGGGGAAGAGGCACGCAGCCCTCACAGCCATGTGTGGTAAAGTTGCCTGCTGATACCCCTCAAGCCCTAAATGCCAGCATGCCTATTCTTCTGCAATGGCTGGTGTTACACTACCTGGCACCGAATCACTGAGGGCCTGGTTGAGAAAGTATGAAAGTTGGGAAAAAAAAAAAAGGGCTACAAAAAACGTTTTGTGAAAGGAGGGTCTCACGTGGGACTCATCCGAGTGCAGATGCCTGCCCACCGTGGTTATACTGCTGCTGCTCGCAGCAGCCATGCTGGTACGTCACAGCAGTGTAGCATGGTCAGGCAGCAGAGACGTACTCTGATGCACTAAGGCTCAACAGATTGGTTATTTCCTATGTCTGAAGGGTAAAAAAAGACAACTAATAAACACAGCATAATGTTCCCTGGTGGCAAACTGTAAAAAGATTTATTGATTTTTAGCAGTTTACTACATCTTCTGAAGCAAGCTGTTCTTTGACATGTACAATACAGTATGGCACAGAAGGTTCTAAACACATGGCAAAAATATAAAGTTGCATCAATTTCTCGAGAGAAAATTATTTGGTGTCTCCTCATTTCCACTGTTTGAAATTGTTTCAGTTTCAAAATTTTTGGTTTACAGGAAAGTCCTAAGACGTGGCTTAAGGACCAGGTTTGAACACATCTGAAGAGAATACAGAAAATGTAAAATTCGCTGAACCTGAAACATGAGAAAAGGACACTGTGAGGGAATGATAAGTGTGACCCAGGGAAGGAAGTTTCCCAGTGGCCTTGCTATAAGTTGATGTTTGGTACCATTTGTTCTGACTGAGCAATGACAAGGAGAATTCTACTTATCCAGGTTTGGGCTTTTAAATTTAAGTTTGCTCCTTGCAGCTGCAATGCTGTTAAGTGCATATTACTAAATAAACGGAAATTCAAGGCACACAATTGTAGTTTAATGGATCACTTGGAAAATGTATTTTTTCTATTCATGTTCAGTCTGTTCAGAAACTATGCAACCAGCTAAATTCCATTAAAAAAGAGAGAAACGCAAGCTTATCTATATCCATGTACAGCCCTGAACACTTAACTCAGTTCAGTCCTAAAGATGACCCCTAGACTACAGATTTGGTGACTAAAAAAATCCTAGTGCTGAATTCAAATACCTGAGGCAGCATGTCTCCCTAAGAGCTATGAAATAAAATGTTAAACTTAAATTTGAAATAAGTATCATGCAGAAAAACGTTATTGTGAAATTCAGTATGTGTTTCTACAGACATCTCTTGAACCCAACTGTGCTATGAAGTCTCAGAATATCCTACAAAACAAACATAAAAATTTGTTACAAATACAAAAAAAGAATAGAAGATCCCTTACAAAACACAAAAGTTCTCTATAATGTTTTTCTTGTTATAAAGGTTAATGGTTGCTTAAGAAGAATTTTTTACAAGGTGTTTATAAACTAGAATACAAAATTTTACATGAAAGAACTCAATGTGTTTTTTTAAAAATTTCAATATTTGTGCACAGAAATTCTAAAATTTTCTTATAAATTACAAGCTTGATTACACTACATAATTTTGCATACCATCAAGTAAAGTTCTTTTTTTCTCATCAAAGGTGATGTATGTGGAATCAAAACTATTACAAAGTTATTACTCTTCTCATAGTATAGCAGAGCCCTATGCAGAAAGATACATAGTGTATCAGTGTAGTTATGTACATCAGTATGACTATGATCAAAACTGTACCAACTATTAAGAAATACTGGAGCAAGCATTTTGTGTTTCATCTATTTGCAATTCTGAATTTAAAAAACCAAAAAAAAAACAAAACCAAAACAAACAAACAAACAAAAAACCAAACCAAAACAAAACAAAACAAAAAAAAAAACCACAAACCAACCATTTTTAATGGTATATGAAACCTGGGAAATAAGGTTGCGCTTGAATTATATTCAAAATGGGAATACAGAAGGAAGTAAAAACCTTAAGAGAAAATGCATCAGTTCTATTTTGCCAAGGAGGGCATTATGATCATATAGAAAATCAGAGGCAAAAACTTTAACACCACAAAGGTGGAGGTCAAATGCCATGATGTCAGCAGTATTACAAATTACTTAAATTTGGATCAGCTTTGATCACAAGAAGGACAACCAACCTCCTTTCTCCTCCAGTCTAAAACCATCTCCCAGATTCTTCTGTAGAATGTTCCCAAGCAGTAATGGAATATTTAATCCAAACTGAATTTTTGGAAGAAGCTTGTACAGCTGTGCAATATAGAAGAGCTCAGTGCACACATCACAGCACCTGGTGCTGTGTGGAGACCTCCCTCTGCCCCAGCAGCTCCACTGTGACAGCTCTGTAATCTGGAATCTCACCGGGTCTGGCATGTCAAACAAAATCAATAGTATTTACAGTACTAATAAATGATGAAGGTGGTAATACAATGCTAGAACTGCCCAGTCTATGTTTGCAAAACAGTCTGCAG
The DNA here is from genome assembly GCF_003031625.1 of Empidonax traillii. Taxonomy (NCBI): domain Eukaryota; kingdom Metazoa; phylum Chordata; class Aves; order Passeriformes; family Tyrannidae; genus Empidonax; species Empidonax traillii. Next base: position 711,329 of record NW_020955362.1, on the reverse strand, counting down.
AGGAAAAGTAATAGTTTTGTTTTGAATTCTGAAAGATATCCAGTTCATTAAAAGCCACAGTTGATTCCAAAAACAGATGTTTTGAAAACCCACAAATCCACAGATTTGTAGAGACTGGAATAAGTCAAATAGAAAAAAAAAATCTGCTTTGAACAGGTTTGGTTTGCAGGTTTTTTTCATTTTTTCTTTCAATTTCCTCAAACCTTCAAATTTAGTAGTTCATAAAATAAATAAACAACCCATTCCAAATGGAATTTGATTTAAATGTCAGTTATGGGATGGACAGATGTTTTTTTAGAACAAAAGCAGACACTGAAACTTTCTCCTGTAATGGCAAAAGTGAAAAAGATCCTCTCTGGCAGCTTAGTCCAACCAAATTTGAACATCACAGTGTCTGTTAAATTGAAAGCTAAAATTTCATCAAACTAGTCACAGTTTCTTCTGAAAAGGCTCTTGGTTATTCATTGCAGTGAAAACTCAAGAGAAAACAGGATAAGAAAAAGGTTACCTAACTCTACCATATGTGAAAACAGGAGATTTAAGCCAAAAACCAAGGCAAGGTATGGACATAATGCAAAACAATTGAGTTCAGTGCCCTCAAACACATGAATTCAGGGCACCAATTTTACACCTAAGTTTACTTCTAAAACGTGTAAAATCAGTTATGTCACTACTGTCCAACACTAAGAGTTATTTAAATAACACATTAATCTGTAGCTTTATCTTGAATTAACCCTGTTCTGTCTGAAATATTAACTCATCAATAAAAACATACCCTTAAAAGCACTGCCTTTATTGTACAAAATGCAGATTCATTTTTGATAGGTGCTGACAAGAAATATAGGCAAGGAAAAACATAATAACTATACGTACTTACTGTATATCCACTTACACGTCATTCCACTCTGTGCTATATCTCAGTTTTATTGGCAACATACACATTAGGTGTTCAGCTCAAGCACAACAGATCATTTTTATACCATTGATTTTCAAATTTTGCTCCCTGAACTGCATTGCTTTAGCCATTTGAAATGAATGGGATTGCTACCAGTAACAATGGTTTCCTTTACCAACACAGCACCCTCATTAAACCACAAGCAAATCAGAAAACTGTACCAGATTCTATAAAATAAATCTGTCCTTTTAACAGAAATGAAGTATTCCTGAGTTTCTTTAAAGTTAGCTGCATCTGAAAATCCCAAACTGAGAGGCAGAAAGGCTTTTCTGAATGCAAAGGACTCACTATAGTACATTGATTTCTGTGTGTACTAAAAGTAAAAATTGATTTTTCATATGTATGAAAAGCAAACATGATTTTTATTAGATCCATAATAATAACTGTGCTGTTCCTTGTTCTGTGAGCTAATTACTTCCTTTTTTTTAATCACTTAAGTCATATCCTCACAAATTGTTTTACGTTATATACACCTATTGCCATTCCAATTGTTTTTGCCTGTTTAAGAGAGAATATTTCATAGCAATGGAGGAGAAAGTGTTTTAGGATTATATATTTTACTGCATAGAATTTGTTTCTATTTCTGTGTGTGAAAAAAAAAAAAAACAACAACATAACCAGACTTCCACCTCAAATCTTTTATCCGTTTTATGTTTTTAGCCAAAAAAATGGTGTCAGAAAGAATTATATGAATCAGGGATTAAGAACTGAACAAAGCTTAACAATACATATATCACATGTGTCTAGTCTCCTTTATGGTCTGAGTCTTAACAAGTAGCTCTAGTTAAAAAGAAATTAAAATACAATCACAGCCACTGTCTGTGCTACATCAGTGGCACTCCAGGCATATTTTGATCTAAAACTGCAATACTCTTAGAAATAAATTACTGTATTCCCCTTGCATCCTGTACAAAATCAGGTGTGTCACTCTTAAAATCATGCTAATTACACCATACACACAAATTTTGATATTACTAGTAGAATTTCCTAGAACTAGCACAGAGAGTTATAACTATCTGACATGTGCCACTTGTCTTAATGTAGCACTGTCAGCCCTGGCAGTGGTATAATGACTCCTTGGAAAGGGGAGTAAAAACCAAAATAAGCTGGTTTTAGCCCTCTGTGGCTGATTATAGACAGCAGTGCCTTGTGCACGTGTCCTCTCAGAAACAGGACCCACAGACCTGTGACCTCGAGGCCTACAAATGACCCCCACAGGTACCCCACAGGACAGCAGAGGTGGCAGCAACCTGTCTGCACATTGCCCTATGACTCCTGGCTCAAGGTCTCAGCAAAATAGGTGCTCTGGAAGAGTGATCACAGATTTCTTACAGGTTGATTATGTTACTTCCTAGCCACAGCTAAGCCCCCAAATGCTGACCCTGTTTTGCAAGAGTAATTAATATTGGCACATCCTAATAGGAGGCAGAAATCTCCAAGGCACCCAGCCCTGTCTCCTGGGACTGCTCTGACCAGGAACAAGGCCAGGACCAGAAACCTCAGGAAACCAAGATGGCATCACCTTGACACATGAGATCCTTCATTATACACCAATACAGCTCTTTAATAATTACTATAAAATAAATAAATAACAGGGGTGATATTTCCTTCCAGGAGCAAAAAGCACAGGTAGCTGTTGCTCCACTGAGAAAGTGAATTTTTAGAACCCCCGCCTCTTGAAGATACAGAATTCAATATGAAGACAAAAAATGTATCTATAAAGCATGATAAAAATCTTTTCATCATCCAGGAGCAATATGTAGCATGATGCCAGCTGCTGGTTGTTACCAAATATAGAGAATACTGCTGTTGCTGAAATTAACAAGTATGTGGTTTGGAGGAACATAAAAATATGATGAAAAATTGTGCTCCTGGACACGAGTCACAGGGAAGATAGAGGGGTACAGCAGGTGTGCATGCGGCCTCCAAAAACCTTTAAATATTGCCTTTATCTGCTTAATGCTGTGTAGTAACAATGCAGCCACAGCAGACTTGCAGCAGTATAAACCTGACTTGCAATGCCATTGACTCTAAGGTTCCACAGAGAAGGGTCATATCAGAACAAAATCTATCTAGCCCCATAGCACAGGGCAGCATCCAAAACTATGGAAAGAGAAACAAACACACTGAAAATATATGGTATGTAGAGAATGAGAATGACCACTTCCTTTAAAAACGGGGGTGGGGGGGAAATGCCCAAAACCTTTAAGCCATATTCAGGTATGTTACTAGCATGCTGGTGGCCTATATAAAATGAAAGCTGTTTGCTCCCACTGCATTCCCTCCTGTCATATAAGAGCAATAACAACATGTGCATGTAGTACAAGGGAGATGGAGTAGGATGGAGGCAGACCTCAGACCCCTTTCAGTGAAGATGGATAATGTTTAAATATGAATACCTTTCTTCACAGATGTCTTAGAAGATATAAGGCACCACCTTTATTGTGATTTTCATAAACTAGATTATTAGTTCTGGGGTAAAGGATACAGGGGTATTCTAATTTGGTTTTGGACTTTAAATTGTTGAATTTTAATGTTTAAATAAACTTGCTGTACACCAATGGAGAAAGAGGTTTTGGAATTCAGCAGGCTGAACTACGCAGAAGCCTACAACCTCTATATAATTTCTTTCTTTCATGATGAGTCCAATTACAATATAGAGCTCTGCTAAAAAACAAACAAACAAACAAACAAAAAACCCCACAAACAATCTGAAACCTTCAAAACATTTAGTTATTGCTGTACTTTATGGCTTAATTAAAACCTTATTTTTATCACTTAACACACTGAACATGCAATCCTTATGAACTGACTTTACAAGCCTATCAAGAAAGCAATGCCTCCACGACACTGAGTAATTTTGTGTGACAAGAAACACACTCTACCATATAAGGAATTTGTATTCCAAATAAAAACAAAAGTGACACCAGATTTACCACTCAATGAAAGACTCAGTTACAGCGTAGGAAGAACTACCTGCCCTAGGATACTACATTCAAATTTAGCATATTTCAAACAGAGTTTAATTAACTAGACAATAGTCTCTGACTAATTAAGCACTAACTCAGCTTAGTCATCTTCAGTAACATATCTCCTAATCTATGTCAGTATCAGAGAAGAATCAGGTCAGTAGCAATTCTGCACCCCAAAATACTGGGGTTTAGGGCCTTTCCTTAAGCTAAACAAATCAAGGTAACTTTGTGCTCTGCAATTAAGTTGAAGGGAAGCCATCACACTCATTTATATACTGTTTCAGTCATAAATTATTGGACCTAGTCCACAGAAATTACTGAAAATTATTCTTGCATTTTGAAGGAAGTTTAAAGATGTCTTTGTTGCACATCTCTACTCGTCAAAGGAAGATACAGACTTATCCTCCAATGGTAATAGTTATATTCCATGCCAATGCCTACATACTACTTTAGCAAGCTATAAAAATCAAGAGAACTCATAGCAGCGTAATAGATTACCTCAAATATTTCCTAACCCACTTGTGGTAACGGAAGAAAATTGGTGCAGAAAGTTTATGTGGCTCTAAAAATTGTGATTGAACATGAACTTTTGCTATTTAACTTTTATAGCATACATCCAAAATTCAAGCAGGCCTTTGACACAACAATATTTTGTTCTGAAAAATTTTGGCCAACTTAAAAAAAAAGGTCAAACACTTATGGCTTTTATTTGTTGGGTTGTGGAGGCTTTTTAAGTCTTGAAGTTATAACCATCCGATTGCTTCCTAATCTCTGTAATATTTCTAAAGTACACTTTACCTTCACAGCAAGCTCAAAGGTTACGCCCTATTGCACAATCATGTCATATTAAGCTGCCTTCAGGAGAATTTACAGGCATTAAAACTATTTCTAGCTTTTGCCAGAAAATAAGTAAGAGAGGAATGAGGAAGCGGTGCGCAATAAAAGCTTAAACTGAAGCTTCTTACGAAGGCACATTTTAGAATGTAATAAAAAGTCACATGAAAGTTTACAGAATAAATTCCTCCAGGAATATAAAGTTCAGTTATTACCATTACATAGTTTGCTAATGGAACCTCTTGGAACTTAGTTTACTTCTTACTTGTGATAATACTTTATTTATTGACAATTAACAGTTACTTTTTCGAAGAAGTGGAAAATTGAAAGGATATGCAGCATTTAAATTTCATCCATGCCTTAAGAGAAATATTTCTCTACTTATAACACAGCCTATCAAAACTATTTTTTGTGGTTTCCTAACATTTTTCCCCTTTCAATTGCATGAAATATTGTATTAGTGTATGATTATTACACCATTTCTGAAATGTCATCTGGTCATCATGCCATTCCCTTTCTAAACATTATTTACTCCTTACAGTGAAAAACAACTCAAACTAAAATGCACACAGCACAATATAGAGCAAAGCTACTGTAAAACTTGAAGAAAATACAAACTATCCCTATACACAGGAGGGTAAATTAAAATATAAATTTATTCTTAAACAACTTGCTAAACTAATCAGGAGTTATTACTGTCTCTCATTTAATAAAAACATCACCTCTTGAGAATGTATCAAAACTGCTCAGACGTCACAATGAAACTAATGATAAGAAAACAGCTGTAAATCACAGCAATAAATGCATTTTTTTCAAAGTATTAGTAGGTCAACTACTAGCAAGTCCTTTTACATGGTACTTCATGTTCTGTGATAACTTCATTACAACAGAAAATAAGCAACTGGTTCATCGTTCTGTTTAATGAAAACAGGAATAGAGTTTTCAAAAGTATTCACTCTTATCTGAGTTTTGCTCCACTTGAATTAATGTGAGTTTTATGCTAAAATGAACATATTTATTCTTGGGCCATTGCAGCTGCTCAAGGAGTTTAGGTGCTACCTATATTATAGCTACAAAACTGTGCTGCTGTTCCATGAGATTTCAGCTAGGGCTAGAGGCCACACATTACCTTTTCTTTGAGCTCTGTTGGACACCAAATGGACACCATTGCATGCATCGGTTTATGACAAATAATTTAGGCTAGATCTTTTTGTTTCATTTTGTTCCCTCAAGGACAAAAATGAAGGTTTAGACTTCCAAGCAAAAAAAGAACAGCAATGAAGACAATTTAAAAACTGTTTAAAACATTTTAGAATAAAGATTTTTCTGTGCTCATTTTCATCTTTGTGCACTCTAATAAAAATGAAGGTCTAATGATACTAGGCAAGAAACTAGCAAACAGCCAGTAGGAACCACTGATAAAAGTAAATAAAGAGGAAGGAAGTGAACAAAATACTATTGGAAGGATTTTCTATGCTCTGTGCTGCTAACTGGATTTAATTTCTATTTTGGATCATTCCTACTTCCCTCTCTATATTCTTTTTCTGTGCAATGATTCAAAATAAAGGTCTAAGCTGTATTTTGTAAGGATTGGGATAAGCAATTTGGGGATTGAGACTAGAGCTGTAACTACCTTTCTGCAGATCTTCAGAGCATTAGGTTGTGTTTATTGACTGAATTCATCAGCTTCCCACTCACGTAGCGAATGACTCCTTTTAGGAAAGAATGTATAAATATTACCTTTGAGCTATATACATTAAATTCATATCATACAATCTGAATGGAGCTACCAATTACAGTGATTGATTTTTCCCTCAAATAGTATCACACAAAACAAGCAACTTCATCTTACTATCGTAGAGTAAGTTTAGCCTCATACTCATTCAGATATGAACAGTACTCCTTAAAGTTGGTCTAAAACCCAAATGACATAGAGCAGATTTTAACTGACAGCTCTCAGAATTCAGGAAAAACAATTTTACTTCTCGTATTAGAATTCAGGAAAAACACTTTTACTTCTCACATTACAGTGTTTAATATAAAACTGTTTCATGATAAACGTGAAAAACATAGGAAGAAGATAACTTACAGGAAGACAGCCTTACCTCCACAATAAACAATGACAACATCACTACATACCTTCTTTTTTTGCTAACTGCTGTGGGGACATTACAAATATGCCATCGAGGGAGACTAGACCCACTGTAGTCCTTGATCTAACAATCAGCTGGGATTTGTTCAGTACAGAATATAAATTTCCAAACGGAATAAAGCAAGCTGCTTGTATGCAGCATATAATAATGAAAACCTAGGGGCACACAAGATAAAACAAAATCAGAGCAATATATTGGATTGTGATGACAATATTTTAGGATGATAAGATTGGGGGATAAAGAGGGAAGGAGGAGAGGATGGAGAGAGTAGGGAAGATGAGCCTTGAAGACTAGGAGACCAAAAGAAGTATAGCAGAGGCATGCACTACTTTTCAGAGCATGAGTTAACATTGCTTTCTGACAGATAAGTTTACCACTAGCCCACACAGAATCATAGAATCACAGAATATCCTGAGTTGAAAGAAATCCACAAGGATCGTTAGTCCAAACACTTCTTGAACTTTCCTGGGAAGCCTCTTCCAGTGCCCAACTACTCTCAGGGTGAAGAACCTTCTAATATCCAACCTAAACCTGTCCTGACACAGTTTCATGCCATTCCCTTGGGTCCTGTCAATGGTCACCAGAGAGGAGATCAGTGCCTGCCTTTCTGCTTACCCTTATGAGAAAGTTGTAGACTGCTTTGAGGTCTCCCCCTTCTCCTCTTCTCCAGGCTCAAAAACCCAAACTTTGGCCAATCCTCATAATTTAGCATGTAAAACTTTATTACAAACAAAATTAACAGCAATCTACTATCACCCTATACAAGCCAGTGCTAGGTAATTACAACATTACTTATTTACAAGCAGATATAAAAATTTTTTCCCTTAAAGCTCTCTCTCTAGTGAGTCACACACATGGAATAGATAAGCCTCAGGAAACAGCTCAGCTTCTGAAGCATCCCCAGTTACTAAGTTCACTGGTATCCTTTAAGTCTCCTAGAACAAATGTGAAATCTATGAGAAATTCTCAAGCAACCCCAAATTTCCACAGCACTGCAAGATGTTACTGACCATGGAAAAGTACTCCTCACTACAAAGAAACAGGCAATTCTCAATTTCAGTCTTCTCAATCTGAATTCAATGGGGCTCTCACAGTCCTCAGTTAATCAGACTGAATTTTACCGTAAAGTAAGAAATCAAAGTATACTTTGAGATTGTTATTACTCTATATTTCCAAGAGGGAAGTATCCATGTGATTCCAAAAGTAAAGATTCAGAACCTATATCAACTGTATTGAGCTTGTCTGAGCATGCATACCACCTAAACAAACCTTCTCAGAAAAATACACCAAATACTAACTGAAATTCATCAAGCTGATGAAATTAGACCTAACATTCACAGCTGTATAGCTCTTAGTAGAAATAAAGGCTGCTACTTTCCTAAATGGCAATACCTTTCTTACGCTTAGAATCAACGAAGTTTACTAGAAGGAAAAACTCAACTTCAAATCTTTTAAATATTACCGAACTTACTGAAGTGGGCAGTCCCCTAACTGCTTCCTTTTCAATTCTGACAGCTTGATTGTGCTGTAGCCCAAATCTCAACAAATCCAAGGTAAAGCAGTAATTATTTGATTGCATTAACTCTCAATGCATAGCCATAGACTATGTAAGTCAGAGTAATCATGTAAGTGTTGGACTAGAAAGTGTTGGACTAGAAAAGGATTTTAGGTTAGAAGGGTTATAGACCTTGATGAAATTGCCTCCTCTGAGTCAGAAGAAAGATCATGTTGACAGGTTTGTTTCATTCATAGTTAGAAACCTCCAGTGAGATGATTCACAGGTTTTTAGCTTTTCCCAGAACATCATGTAGTTTCAGATTTTCCCTGACATTGCCTTCACTAACAATTACTAATTACATCTTGTCCTATCCTACATACTAATTTCATCTTGTCCTATCCCAATATAAAAATAACTTGTTGCTTTTCTTTCCCCACTACAGCACAGATTAATGCAATCCAGTTCTCTCAAAATCAAAACCTTACTAAATTCAAGGTAAGGCGTACATATAGCTTTTTCTTAGCAGTAGTTGAGCTACACTATCAAAGACAGCAATGAGATTGCTTTCACACTGTAACTTCCTGATCAATTCATATGAGTTGTTTCTTACTATATTAGTATTTGTATATTTATAAAATAAATATTTTTCTACAGAATTTATATACTATATGTTAAAAGATACTCTTTGCTAGATTCTACCTCCTCCTCCCACTCCATCTCATCCCTCAAAGCTAGGTAGAATGCTTGTCTTGCTTTGGGTTTTTGGGCCCTACCTTATCCTTACAGCTTCAAGTTCCTTTGGTACATTAAAGACCAGGCAGAGCAGGAACTTCTGATCAAATACATCTATTCAGTCTACAAAGCCTCTAGCTTGGAGTGAGCCTTGTTTTGACTCACTCTCAGTGGGTCCAATTAGCTTTGGATTAGTTCTGGACCACTTTGTGATGAAACAAATGAAAGAAAAAAATCCCATTATTTGGAATTTTCTAGTCTTGCCCTGTGACATAATTAAAAAATACTGAAGTTCCTTAGCATAACTTATTAGCATGTGTCACATGAAAATTGAAGCACTACAAGAAATCAACCCAAACTTTATATCAGAAATTCTTAAAATATCTACTAAGTTTTTTTAAAGCTCTGAAGCAGACCTAAAAACATAGATGAGAAAACTTTTTTCTAAGGGTTTACATCATGAAAACTTTTTTTTCACTGATTCATTTCTACATTAAAGAAAAAAAGGTTAAGCTGGAAGCACTAAGAAAGCAACACAATAGAAAAGATGTTTCAAGTCTTCAAAATTAGTGACTTTACACTTATATTAATCTTTAATATTGACTTATCTTCTAGTTAATAACTTTTTATTTAATGCAAGGTAATTATGGTTGATGGATATAAGGTAAGTTATACACACCTTTTCAAGACAAAAAAGCACATTCAAATCAAATTAGAAGAACTGATAGACAGGAACAATGCAAATGACAAATACTGTGTCAATAGCTAAGGACTAATAGGAGACCAAATACCACATTTTCTCACACTGAAAAAACAAAACAAAAACAAACAAACAAACAAAAAAACCCCACAAACCCAAACCCCAAAAAACCAAACAGTACAACAAAGTCTCAAAAATATAAATTTCAAAACCTCCCATCAACAAAAGGTCCTCAAAAATTATTTTCCTTTTTGTTAATGGAGAAGTAACACAGCATCCTGAATGTAGTAAGTCACAGAAACAGTATGTAAAGAGAAAGGGTGAAACAAAGGAAAAGCTTCATTACAGATTAATAAGATTTCTATATAGATAGCACTTAAGTCTACATAATAAACTTCTATTCTGTAGTTTAAAGTCACAAATTACCTTTCAGATCTCAACAGGAGAAAGTATAGTATATATTTATTCACAGGTTTTCACATCATTTATCTCCAGTTACAGATTTGTTTCTATGATCTTTTTACTCATGTAGGTCTTTCACATTTCAAAACAACCTCTACAGCAATTTGTATTTTGTATATATTGGTTTCAGGTGCACTCGTCTGCTTCCCACCTCCTCCTGGTAATTGTTCTGTTGAGTCACTCAGAGTGGGGTGTTGGAAAAATGCATTCACATTTCCAAGTTATCTGGATATACTTAATAAAGTATTTTTTTTCATTAAGGTAATTAATCATATTATGCACTGTTGGCTAGGTTGTACAGTATATTCTGATGCATTTCTTCTGTAAAACCTTTTTCTTTTCCCTGATCACTGGTACAAAAGTCTTCCCTTGAACAGCAGTACAAATGATTATATATAATGGAAAAGGGGGAAAACTTAAGAAAACAAGGGGTTTTAGGTTTTACAAGTCCATGTATAAACATTTAGCTAATTTTGTTACAGAAGACTACATTAATCTTTGGCTCTGCCATTCTTACGGTTGAAAAGCACAGCCACCCTTCATGTACCCTCCACATCCTTCTGGAAGGTAAGCAGTAGTCTTAATGAACAAAACTAGAAAATTGGGTGCTAGAATTTGTTACATATACCCTATTCCTGGAAAATCAGCTGTAGCTGGGTTTTGCAATAATACTCACTGATTTTAACCCCCTGAGGCATACCATTTGCAGCCTAATACTCCACTGAACTAAGCACCTGTAATTTTAACTGCAATAATACTGCAGCATGGATTTATCCCCACGTTTTCTTCACATTGAAGGGCTTTTAATTGGTTCTAATATTGATGGGACTTTTCCTGACAAATGTTAGTTATGTTTCTGTGTTCATTACCTTTTCAGGAATTTTTTAAGCAAAGTAGGGACAAAAAAGAAAAAAAAAAAAAAGAAAAAAAAAACGGAAAAACACACATATTAACCAGGTCCTATACTGCTGTTTTTTCCTCTATACTCCTGTGTTATTTTGGCAACAGGCATAAATTGGCTTTGAATATTTTAATACTAGTATTAAGATATTCAGGCCATTTTAGGGCATTTTAGTGTCTTCTAGACCACTATTTTTCAACATAATTTTCACAAAACATGTGAGGCTGTTCTTTGAAGTAAAAGGAGTGACAGATACAAAATGTTTTCATGTATTTTATTCCCTGACATGCAGCATTTCAAAATACAGATGGTGGGAAAAATTACCCAAAGAGATTATACAGGGGTTTAAATAATTCTGAGAAGCATTCTTGAAGCCCAGAGTAAATGCATTCATATAATACCCTTTATACATGGTGAGCTATACCTAAGAAAAGAAGTCAAGGAGCTGTATTAAGCTCCCCAGGGCCAGAAATCCTGACAAGTGAGAAGATAGGTCTCTTGGGATGTCACATGAACAACTAGCTATAGATGTTACTTAGTTTTTTCAGCATCTTAGAAAAAAATAGCAGTTCATGGATAAAGTAATATTTTTGTGTTATATCAGCTGTATTGTACAACACAGATATAAAGGTTTTTTAGTACAAAGAAATGGAAACAAAGGAGTACCTTCAGTTTCAACCTTAAATCTTTCATTATTACATTACTTGAAGACAAAAAGAAACTACTGAATACATCTCATCAAAAAGAAAGAACTATGCATTGACCTAACATCTTTAAAACATAAAAAATTTGCAAGTGATATCATTTAATTAAGTAGAGAGAGCTGCATAAAAGTATAGTTATGGTTCTTAGTGTTAATTACATTTCAAAACATGTATGGCGCTCTTAAGAACTAGGGGCCCAGCCCAACAGAAACATTAACAGAATGTTGCCTGGAATGCTTTTCACTTCACTGCATTTCATTTAATTGTTACACATAAACCACAGATTTTATAATTTTAAATAATGTGATTTTGAAATAGTTATGGAACGTTCAATTTGTATTCTAAATCTGACATCTGAAATGATTAGTTATGTTTGATCATTTCAACGTTACTTTCTTTTACTATTCTCCACTGCAGAAGTTGCAACTAGAAGACATGCGTGTTATTTAGCAAAAGTTTTCCAAGAAGTAGTAAACCATACCAAAAGCTGTACCTGGTTCCTGGTACTGCTGCTTTGTCTTTCTCTATAGCATAGCTACGAGATTTCCATGGTCAGGACCAAACAAGCCAGATTGGGTTGTGAGAGTCAAGTTTTATATGTATAGTGATAAGATAGCTTTATATAAAATTCCCCTGGGAGAAATTAATCTTAGTTCCAGTGTTCAGGTAATCCAGTTAGCTAACAAAACAGTCTTAAGGGAAGAAAGAGTCACCAGAAATACGAAGTAAAAGGAAAAAAAGGGAAGGCATTTTTGACAGCTACTTTGAATATGACATTTTGGCCCATGGCAAACAAATCGTAAGAAAAAACATACTTATTTTCTCACTGTTCTGCTACTGTGTTCACCATTTTGATAAAATGATAAAAAGATAGGACTTTCACAGAATCTACTTCAGACACATTTATGGAGACAACATGTGGATGAACTACAAAATTTTGCCATGGTTTAGTGGTAAAAATTAGGATATTCCACACTGCAATCTAAATACAGGCTTGCTGCAGAAAGATTTTCACAATTTTCATATTCATTCTACCATAAAGTTAACTAAACCATTTGAATCTATGTCAATAATTTCAGTAGGTGTATTCCTGGTGACAAAAGACTTTGGGACTACATTCAAACCGCATGCTATTGTGCTACAATGAATTTATTATGACTTTAAAATTCAAGAAAGTAATGAGAAATTTAGACACCTGCTTCCTAACCCTGCCAGAACCTGGACTAAAATATTCCAGAGAAAGAACTAGGGACTCTGTGCTGATCAGTTTCTACTGTTACATATTCATATATCTCAAATCTCTGCTTTATAATTGACACTTAACATACACTTCTGTTACCATAGTCAATTAAACTCTTCTCAGTTAAACAGCTTCCTAAATTTAATCTTATTTAAAATTTTTAACAGGCAGTCCATAAAGCTTACTCTCATCCTTGCACAACATACACTGAAGTAACAAAGCTACCTTCATTCCTGCACGACAAATTTTTTGGGATCCCCAGGTGGAAGCCGCTAACAAAATAAGTTTCTGTCACTATGATATTATGGGTATTTGTTGGCAGTGTTTAGGCTCTGGTTTCACAAAAGTTTTTTTTCATGGAAGCAGCAGCTTTCCCCTCAATGAGGCAATTCAAAACTATGAAACTGCTGACGTGTGAGAAATCCTTGGCATATTCCTTTATCAGCATAATGCAAGATTATAACTTTAACAACCTGTTCTACAAAAACCTGCCTTCCTATCGATGTGTTTTGACACTGATATTTAAAAGACCTGTGGCAAAGAAAAATATGCTGTGGAAAATGTTTGTTTGTTATTCTATGTTTACTTACTTTACCTATTCATACTATAGAATAAATAAATGAGTCTAATTATCTATTTGATGATCTTTTTACAGTTTGCAGTAGATATTTAATTCAGAATAAAGGAACAATATAGCACCTTAATAAGGGCCTATCCAGCAGAGCTTGCTTTCCAGGTCAGTCCAATCACAGAGATATATCAAGTTGACATTAACAGAAAGATACTACTAACAATTTTAAGCATAGCTAGAGAACCCCCTGCTGTCTACCAGTGAGGGGAACTGGGCTGGAAACCTTCAGAAAAAGCAGCAGGCCATGAAATGCCAAATAAAATTCCTTCTTCCATTCAGAGATAAAGAGTACAGCACTACTTCAACAAATAGGACTTGACAAAAAAAGAGAGAAAATACACGCAGGCATTTTTCAACATTTCTTGTTTTGACAAAGGGAAGAATGTGAAGAAAAAGAGTTTGTTTCAACTATTTTGAAAAAAAATCACATATCCAAAAACCTATTTACATAACTTCTGAAGCCCATCCCTCTCACAAAAATATTCCCTACTCACAGATGGTAGTAACTAAGAAGGCAATACAATTGTCTAGTTTTCTGTGATCTTTTATAAAGTTACTTTTACATACCTTTGAATTCAATTCTTCGTGATTTGATTATCAACACTTTCAATTTACTGATGGAAGAATGAAAGAAATAATCAAGTTCTGCAAAATACAGTGTTTCTGTTCTTATAAAAATGGATAATAATTTGTATTATTCAGGCATGTTTACAGAGAACAGGTTCATTCTAAAATAGTTTTGTGCAGTTTGTGTTTGCTTTTTTGGGGTTTGCTTTGGGTTTTTTGGTAACTTTAATGCCTGTGATTAAATTACAGCTTTATGTATAATTTACACTGTTTTTAGTCATAAATGGGAGTATATATACTAACACAGCCCTTTACACATATAAATGATAGAAGTATTTCCAAATGAATTTGTATTTATGTTGTTATTTTCTTTTGATTATCTAGACCTTTGACTAAAATCTACGAGAAGATTTCAGCATTCTCCCCACACCTAAAAAGAACACAATTCAAGATCTTGAAAATTTGGTTGAGCAATTATTTCTGAATTATTTACTTTATTAGCAAACTTTTTGCCTAGATAAACTCAGAGCATCACTTTTAAAAGATTTTTAATTTTTATTCAATATGTTAAATGCTTACAGTATTGTAATTTATTCATCATTCCTTTGTTCAGTAATATCTAAGTTAATAGCTACACTCCTGTAGTTATTTTGCGACTTTTCAGTTAAACAACCTATCAACATTTTCTTTATATTTCCATGACTAATGTTTTATTCCTCAAATCTGCCCATGAAGCTTCTGCCTCTGTAGGGCTCACTCAAAAATATGTCTAATGAAGTCATGAGGATAAAAAGGTTATAGTGCATTTATTTTTAAGACCAGAACTGCAGAATTCCGTTATGTATTTCTGGATTTGATGTATGTACAAATGAATGAAACTGAACACGCCTCTTCACAGTTAACAAAAGCTGTGATCTGCCAGGACAAAAGGTCATTTAGTGCGAATTTTGCACCTTGTCTGTCTCTGCCACAGCCAGTTCCTACACTTCCTATCAGGGTAATTCCAAAAATTTCAGGTGAGGCTATTTTTATCTTGGGTAGTCTCTGATAAAATTTACTAGTGAGACTTTTCATATACTGAGACTGTTTTCATATCATTGGCAGAGTTGGAAGTGAACCTACTATGATCTACTCGTCAATCATCTAATACTAATCCTTTCCTCTGCCTCCTTCTTTTTCATATACTTGCTCAATACTTGCACATCCAGAGCTATGAGTTGGACACTGTCTCACTACTCCTCACATGCCATCTATAGAGCAGTCACCTCCATAAAGTAATCCTTGAAAATAAAAAATCAATTGACCTATCTTCTTCTCAAATCATCTCAGTTGAAGAAAAGTGACTTTCACAGTTCTGAGTAGGACAGCACAGGGCAGGATGCTAACATTTGGCAAAAATGCAGTGAAATTTCTATAAGTATTAAGAGAAGATACCAATTTTATCTCTTATTCTATTTTGAAATGCTATTCTTTAGCCACCTTCAATGCTCAAATGAATGCTAAATGGATGATAGAATTGCCTCAGCTGATGCTTCCTGAAGTTGTCACTTTTGATGCCTGAAAGGCCGATTCCTTCATCTCCTTTGCTGCTGGTGCCAATAGATACTTGAAAATGAAGAGACAAGGGCACACTCTTGATCTTCAAATGTCAAGAAGAAGATAGTCAACTCAGTCCTTCCCCTCACTAACAACTAAATGTTGAAAAAGAGTACAATGTGCTACCTCCTCCTATCTTACCCTAAGCCTTAAAAGTTCTCCAGTAAAAAAACCAAGGTGGAGACAGAGGAGAGGGAGAGGAAGAGGAAGAGGAATGGAAAACCACAAGTAACACATGTTGAAATTATATATGCATTTTTAACAGGAACATTTAGACAATGAATTGAACAGAGGAATTGTCCCTTCTTCAAGAAGAAGCTGAACGAGAATGATGCTTACACTTATCCAAATCCTTCTAGTACCTACTGAAATATACTCCAATAGCTTCAGATCCCACTAGAACAAACGGAAAAATTCCAACCAAATCTAAAAGTCATTCTATGCCACTATGAAAAGGAAATTAATTCTTGTGAAAGTATGAAATTATAACTGCTACTGAGTTCTGAGAGAACACATATTTCAGTTCAATAACATCAATCATTTGCAGAGATAGTGCTTCCAGATTATTCTGTATTAATTATACTTTACTCTTTCGTCTAACCAGTCTATTCTCATGTTATCACAATAACATGTCTTTTGCTCTTCCCTTGGCAGGGAACATCCAAACCCATTCTACAGTAAAGGAAAAAATTTCAATAAGCATTGTGGAATGTGGTTAATCTCAGGTAGGTCTACTTTTAATTAAATTTTTATAAAATTAAACCCTTATTTTTATTTTCTTTTAAATAAAGCCATACTCAGTCAAGAACACAAAATACTGGGGATAGAAATAGTAGAAATACTTTGCAATCAGATTAAAAATAAATATTATACTTTTACCTAACATCTTCTAAGCTACTTTTAAGAGAGGACCTTTTCATATTATTCGCTTTCCTGATGATCTGGTCTGTGCTCAGTTTTGGCCTGTAGCCTGAATAGTAATGTGACAGGGTATAACTGCTCAGGGGACAACAGTCACAACACAGAAGTCACATGCTGGCCAAGAGCGACATGAAAAGGAGAACATATTATGCTTTTGAAATGTTGGCTATATTTTGTTTTGTGCCTGTGGTATAAACCCCTCTCTCTATCTTTTTTAAATTCACTGTTAGGCAATTCTGCAATAAGTAAACAATTCCATGGTGAATTAGGCAATCGTCTCCTTTGTGGAAAACTTTGTCTTTAGCTGTGTACATCTGCAGAATCACAAAGTACTGCTGAAACACTGTTTTCATCTTTGCAGCCACAATCACACTGAAGATTAAGTAATATAATGTAAATATCTAGTAATGCTAAAAAATCTTATCAGACTGTTAATAAGCCAATGCCATCCATAAAGTGACAGGCTATCAGAAAAAGAAAGCCATGGGTGCACAGAAGGAATCAAGTCTTCACTTTTTTGTTTCAGTTACTCAAAGTTTTCCTGTAAATCCTGCATATTAAGTCCAGGTGTTCATGGTTTTCCAGGTAGTGATGACACGTCATTTTTTTATTACAAAACACTTAGAGACAAATATTTCAGGAAAGCAGAATGTAGAGAACAGTCACATCCAAATTCAAACAAAATGAGGTGAGTTGTCTACTCTTGCCTATTCCAACATTTTCAGTGCAGGATTCAGGTTTGACTGCTGATTTTCTACAGATTTATGATTCCTTTTGAGACACCCTTGGGGAGAGATAGCATATCCCCAAGGCTGTATTTGTAGTCTGCTAAAAAACAAGAATCCTTGTCAAATCAACAGGAATCAGTCAGGAGAGCTTATCATCTGACAGTGAATAGAATATGTTGAATAAACATTCCACAACAAACCTCACCAGTTTAACCCTTCCAAGAGGGATTTTTGAAAATGCGCTGTTATACCAGCCCTGATAGTTATGAGATCAGCAACTGTAATTAGCATCAGAACTTGGCCAGCATGTCATCTAAGAAATTCAGAGCCCTCCAATATTCACACAGTATTTCACAAATTTAAAATTGAAACTTTTAATTACTCTGCTAGGTGTTGTTCTGATGCCATTCCACACAGCTAGAGCTTGGTCAAGTAACAAGACAGATGAACCTCATACATTTCTCCTCAAGGTCTGTTTCCACCTAAAACCGCCTCTGACTGAATGGTGTCCCAAATGAGGGAGAGATGAGAAGACAGGAAACAGTCACACTATACAAAGAAAAATGTCAAAAGTAGGTTGTAAGAATCATAGAACATCCTGAATTGAAAGGGACACACAGGATCATTGAAGTCCAGCTCCTGGCCCTGCATGGGACCAAAAGTCATGATACTTGTCTAAAGGAGCATATATGATCACAGATTATCCATAGGAATTCACCAAGGATCACTGTCAGCTACAAATTTAGCTAAAGGGAAAAAAACATGGCCCTTCAGAGGTTTAGTCCCACGGGAATGAGAAGGCTTTAGAGTTGATCCCAGTCCTTTATGTGGACATACTCACCTACAGACTGTCACAGCTCTGCAGACACACACCAGATCTATACCCTGGCCACAGAAAATCCAACAGGGGAAAGCTGGTGGAGGCTGCCCCTGTTCCCTCCAGCATGCAGACATAAGAGAGGGGGCCATGAACCCCCTAGGGCAGGTCCCAGATCAACAAGCTCTGCCAGCATGTGAGAGGCCAAGGTAAGGGGTCATTAGTCAGAACACGCAGAATCAGCATTTCCACGGGCCTCCCAGATGGTCAAGTTTCCATACAGGATCCTGCCCACGGCTAAAGCTGCCTTAGAAAGAGAAATATCCCAATTTTTTCACAGGACACTTGGCATATGGGAAGATTACATCATTCATCAAGCTTAGCTAAACACTTGCCTATTCAAGTCAAAAAATGAATATGTTACAACAAGAAAATAAATGTGTATAATAGCAATCTAAAACAAGACCCTCCCAAAAAAATTCAAAATAATAGAAAACCTGTTCCAAATTTAAAATGAATATTGGGCATAAATCAGTAATTTACATACGTAACACTTATACAAAAGACAGTTATGTTTTTTTCAACATTTGATATTTACAGATACCTCTTTTATACAAAGTCCTGTTATATAGGTTTGCATACTATAATAACATTTTAAACATACTATCCTTCTTTTAAAGCCTAATACAAGGGACCACACATGATACAGAATTGTGTCATAATGATATGATGATAATTTAATACTCACATACTTGAGCCCATACCATCCCAGTACAGGATATATAGGGTGCCTTACCAAGTTTGCTGAAGTTATAGGATGCTTGTATAATTTTCTTTAATGACCTAGGTAAATGCATCATTTTCCTCTTTTATCTTATAAATGGAATATTTTGATATAGACATAAGACTTAGAGAAACTTTAAAAGATCACAGAATGTGCATTTCTCTATTTAATATCTGCAAGGTAGTATGGAACTTTTCTTGTATAACAAAAGCGCAGATTTGCCTGACTGAAGCTATTCTTCAGGCAACCAGAATTTTTTTTTTTTTTAAATAGACTTTATATTTAAAAGCTCACAGTTCATTTCTGTTCATCTATCTTGGTATGCATTAACTATGCCATTACAGCAACGACAGACAGCACCACATGTCTAACCGTTGTTCTACTCCACAAAAAGTTAATTTTTTTCTTACCAAACATCCTGATGATGCAATGAGAAGTCTTCTTTACACCACACAGACCATATTAATTATAAAACGGATTTAAACTTACCATAAAATCCATCAACAATTGTCTTCAATATTTTGAATATTCATTAAGAATGGAAAGAAGTAGTAGAAGTTTGTTTTAGAAACACGTGTTTTTTTAATTGCCTAAGAAGTGAGAGATTTAAATCTTTGGTAGCCTCTTTTCTTACTTAGATGCAATGAATTATTAAGATTAAACAGTAATGAATGGAAAATTAGAAAGTTCAAACATGACCCTTTTTGCTTGTGCACTGACAATTAGAAGGGAAGTAAGAGAACAGAAGGCAAGTGGGGTATACAATAGACAGTGAGATGCATTCAGCATTTAGGATTACAGACAACCCCAAATGTCTAATAACAACAATGCAGAGAATAAAGAAACATCCAGAAAAGTGTAGTTGTATTTACGTAATGAAACAAACATTGGCCAAAAATACAGGGAGGAATTGCCAGAAGCAGAAATTTGACATACTTGATTAAGCTGCTGGTCCATCAAGCCTGTGCTCAGCCTTTGGCTGTGACCATTGCACAATAGTTCAGAGGGAAACCTCCTTCAGTGCTACTGTAAATGATGCCATACATTGAGGAAAGCATCCCTCTTGATCCTTGTGGCAATAATCCTACTTCCTGAAGCATGAGATTAGAGTACTTCATTTTAGCATACCTACCTACAGTTACTATTCCTTGTCATAAAATTATTGAAAAAGATCCAGTTGCAGCTGCTGACTCTGATCATCCACGCTTTGGCAAGAAGTTTGGAAGAGCATCTTTTAATCTTGAGGCATTTATGTACATTTCTGTAGCCTCAGGGAGAGAGAACATATACAGCAAGAGATTTTTTGCAAGTGGGTATGAGAAGTATATATGAGAAAGGAAAATAAATATTTTAGGCAAATGCGATACAGTTTCTAATAGACAAAAATTTCTAAAAGATCCTGACAAGGATACTGTGGATATTAAGGAACCGAACAGGACATACATACTTGGTTTAAGTGGCAAGAAATACCACTGCAAGTTTTGAGTCAAATTCTGTTACTACCCCCAGTACAGCATTTAAATGCCAGGAGGATGGAACGGCTGCCACAGAGTAAGAAGCCACACTAAAATACTGTATCTTTATAGTACTAATCATCTTTTTATATATTCAAAGTAACTAATTTCTTTAAGAGATATTGTTTATTAGCTGCAGTTCAAATAGTAGGCATTTTTTCGTGTGAAAAACTCTGAAAGGTAGTAACAAATATAAGCATGAGACTTGAACAATGGTGATACCGTCCTAAACATTTCTACAATGATGATATCATCACAGGGTTTTCTACAGTAGTGCTCTGCTCAACTGTGCTATTTCTCTACTTTCTTACAACTCTTCTTATCACAGTTTCCTCATGGCAGCCTCATTCTATTTATCTCTTCTCAGTTCTCTCCTGCCTTATCAAACTCATGTGTCGCATGCCTCCTTTTTACCTTTTCTTGTGTGTGAAAGCACTGGCTTCATCATAGTCAATCAAAAATGTACTGAAAATCTAACCCAGTTAAAAAAGTCATGGACCTAATATGTATTTTATATCCCTTTCCTACTATACTCTGTCGCAGGAACATCTGGGACTATTTTGTAAAATACAGCAGGGCTACATTATCAGCTGTTCCTTAAGTGCCACCATAGAATAAATAAATACATTAGTAATTTTCTGTATTTATTTTTGGCAGGCAACTTGAGAGACAAATTATCTACCTCCAAACACAGATATAAATAAGCATAAACCATGCAGATGTTTTCCTCCTCCCTGTCAGTGTATTTCAACTGCTGGAACACACTGAACTTGTTTACCTTTTGAGCAATGCAGCCCAAGTTACAGAGGAAAAAAGCCATGAAACATGCTATATATTCCCCTCTCAAACAAAATTTTTCGTATGAAACAAATATATGCACTTACACCCTTAAAAATATCACACAATTAGTTTTCAAAAGTCTTTACCAGAAGGTGTGATTTTCAAATAACTAAATCCAAATGTTTTGTCTCTACAGAGAGAACCAGAATACTTCCAAGACACAGCTAATGACAACTGACGTAAGGCCCTACCCCTGTTCTAGCAAAGTCTATGCTGGGAGATAAATGCGCGGGAGCAGGTTGAGACCCTAAAGCATAAGTCTGACATAAGAAAGGGAATAATGTTTTCCATTGACCACAATATTATGAGACACTCCACTCTGATTTATTTGCATTTACAAAACTACAGATACCTCAAGAGCAACAAGACTTACCCTTTTCTAATATTCAGTGTACTTCTAACCATTAGAAATAAAAGTCTACATCTTTTACATCATACAGCGAGCTCTATTTGTCTCCTTCTCTCTAAACAGATATATCCAGACTATTTCTACAATACCTTGTAAGACAGGGAATGATCTTTGCCAAAATGTAGGTCAACTACTGTTATAACAGAAAATAATGCCTTGATGTCAATACTAGCACCTTTCTGATTATTCTTGTAAAAACCTGCAGATTTTAAAACATCGCATTTCCTCTTTGGTTTTGTCTAGTTTAAACTTCCTTCTGCTCTGTTTATTATAAGGTGTTATTAGAAATACAGATGACTTCAGTTCTCACTCAGGCTTCACTGTCTGTGCTACTATCTTCTTCCTTGAGGCTGAATTTGGTTCTCCTCAGTGAGGTCAATTATGTGGGCTTAAAGAAACTGTGGAAATTTTGGCATTGGAAACCTGCTGAAATGTCAGGAGAAATCCTCAAAAGCTTTTCTTTCAGGTGAGATTTGCCAGAGTGATATACCAAATGCACTTCCCAGTAACAGATACTGATATTCTCTCTCATGAAGGCTGTGACACAGACTGACATCTTACTGCAGAAGAAACACCACCCCAACCAACACCCTTCCAACACCCTCAACACTGCGCACAGTGGCATATCAAAAATACAAACCACCATCCTACAGGAAGATTTTTCTGTTCAGTGAGTGGTGTGACATTCCTAATTCTGAAACACTTTTTAAATAAAGTTGGTAAACCTCCCAGAAATGCAGCTATGTCTCTCCATCCTCCCAGGAGGTTCCCACAGCCCCATACCCAGAAGAGGACCTCTGGAGCCATGGCGCACAGTGCTGGAAGAGCTGACTAGGCAAGCCAGATCAGGCCCTTCAGGCTCAGTCATCTTACAAAGCTTCAGTCTTACAAGGAAACCAGACAGTGGATTCCTGTCTTTAATATCTACTGATGACAATATCACAGGCATAGTCTTCTCCCTCTGGTTTTGTCCACATCTCTGGTCTCAGAAAATTAGCAGAAGAAATTATAAAAAAAGAAACACAAAGAAGAAAGCACAAGCAGGTGAAGGTGTTCCAGAGTTAGGGTTTTTCCTTTTCTACATTTTAGATTTTGCCTTTTCTTTCACTCTGATAGCCACCAAATGTTGGTAATACCCTGCTACTATGATGAGAAAGGAAACCAGTAGCCCTTTCAAACCCTCCCAAATATATAAAATAATTCTTGAGAAAAATTCCTTCATGTAAACCCAGAAGAATCTCATATCCTCATCATAGAAAAATAGGAATCATAAAATGGACTAACATAAGTTTTTCCTCTGAGTTCATCCTGCTAAGATAGCAGAAAATCCTAAAAGCAAAACAAGAAGCTGCAGCCCCCTGAAAATTGAACTAATGAATCACTTGCAAAGGGAGTTGAGCAAAATTAGCATCAAACCCAAAAAAAGATTCTGCCATGTACTGCACTGCCATCTTCCTGCTGCAGGCAATACCTGTTCCCCATGGAGAATCCCTGTAGCTGTGCTCCCTTTTTCAGTGTATGGAGCCAGTTTCACTCCTTTTGATTATGACATGACAAAACCTGAAAAAGAAACCTCATCTTGCTCACCCTTTCCAAAGGCAAGACAGGAGTAAGGCATCATATTTGACTTTAACATATGAAGTCCATAACTATTATGTCGAAAATCTTGCTAGCAACTGAGACGGTTCTTTGTGGAAAAATCCAGATTCTCCAATTATCTTTCACAGTTATTAAGTCAGTTATAAATACTGAATTATTCACAGTTCATTAAACCAACTAAAATAAATTTCAACTCACTTTTATAATTGTCATTGCTCACTAACACATAGAATTTGAAAGCTGTCACTAAATAAATATATCCTAATTATGAGTATATATATATCAATATACATATGTATGTGTATATACACACAGAAATAAAGTTGAATGCAGTAACCCAAAGCTTCAAAATAGGTGAGATAGTCCTTAGGTGGGATAACCCTTAAAAGTGCAAGGAAAAAAACAGCATGAAAAGGCTATTGTTCTCATATTTCAACTGACAGAAAAAAATGAATTTTGGTAGTACAATAATTAAACATAGAAAAATTAAGCATTGAAAAAATTAAGTTATGATTTTGTGAAAATAATTTCTCTCAGGAATTCTCAGGAATCCCTATCAAACTCCAAAGATTTTGCTTCTCCTTTTTTGACAGGACTTTGATGTTGTATGATAGAGACCCTGGCTTGATCAATCCCCAAAGGACAGAATAGAAAATAGGTATGAAAAGCTCTTGAGAGTGACCTTCCTTCACAATTTTCTGTCCCTCTGTTTCTGTTCAAAGAAATACTGCCATAAGACTCTTCTATGATTATTCTGCATATTTTGATAGTTCTAATTCTGAGAAATAGCTGAAAAAATCCTAAATATGTCAGAATAAAGTAAGGGGGGTAGGGTAGAAGAGACTCTCAAAGTGACACAATCAACTATTGAGAAAAAAAAATTTAAAAAAAGGCAAGAGACAATGTAAATCTGCTTTTGGTGATCTGTATGTAAAGCTGGTCTGTCACTGTAGTTTTCTTCTTACTGAACACTTCATATCAGAGAAAGCAGGTTCACACATAATACCTTTCCTGTCAGTGCTTTTGCTTAATTAGTCAACAGGATGTGAACCTTATGATAAAAATAATTGAGTTGGGGCCTGCAGTCTCTGAAGAAAGACATCAACATGTCGTATATTCTCACAAGATATGGGTTTCATACACTGTGAATGGAGAAAGGGACACAGGTATTCTGCAGAAAACGACTATACAGAACTTTGTTCTCAGACTATAAATGCTACTTAGTATACAGTTCAGGCTTCCAGTTTTAAAATTCTTATAAAAATTAATAATAAATATAAACATATATATAAATTGTAACTATCATTCCCATTATGCAGCACTTTTTTTCAATTATGATGGTCATCATAGAAAACTTAGAAAACTTTTTTCTTCCATCCTCCTCTAAATAACCAAGGGAAAAATATGTGACATATATTACATAACTTCAGCATTTAGGTGCAACAGATACACAAACTTGAAAAAGAGTCAAAAATCCACAAACAGAACAGTAATAGAAAGTGATTTGTTAAAAACACTTTTCTACAAATGACAGTATTTAATTCTGCATACAATATTTCTTCATCTTGATCCTCAGGAGGAGACAAACTTCTCTCATGCTTTATTGTCTTATTTTCAAATTCATTAGTATTTATGCTGAAAGCAGGCAATTGCTGAGACAAAAGTGTGTTACCAATGTTTTCAATACATTAATATGAAACAATCAAACCTGTATTACAGCACTGATGTTTTGAAACCACTACCTTTAAATTTGCATTAGATCAAATTATTATTTTTCTACTTGAGAAAAGTTTAAGTTGAAAATCATTATGTAGACATACCAAAACTAAAGTCTTCCACCATGTTCTCTAATACATCAAATCTCTTTGCCATTTAATGGACCACTCATCATTCATTCTCTAAACAAGCGTAAGCAGTACATTATAAAAACACTCCTTTCCTTGCCTCACTTTACTTATTTAACTTGAACTATTTCCAGAATACATAAATACAGTGGCTGGAAGAATTTGTTTATGTAGGGTCTCCCTCCCTCTGCAGAATTATCCATCAGGAAACTGCACACCTTCTGAAATTTGTATTTCTTTCTGAAGGACTGGGTGCTCACTTCAGAAACAGTGTTGGGCAAAAATGTACTCTTCACTGTGCCAACACATTCAAAAAATACTCTTCTTGCCATGATACGGAAATGAGCTCCCTACAATAAGTGATGGAACTAGAAAGTCAGTAATTCATTTTTTCTAATAACTTTAGGGTTTTTTCTTCTAGTTTTCTTTCTTTGGACAGCAAATATTGCATGTTTTCCTGTAATAGAATTTTTATTTTGAAGAGAAGCAAAAAATGTTGTAGATAATACTGCTGGAGTTTCCAGCAGACAATTTATAAGGAGAAATTTTCTCTTTGTCTTGACATTGACATTCAAGATTAGCTCCATTTTTTCCTCCTAATTAGCTTTTCCAAGACAAATGTGTATTTGAAACAAACAGAATACTTTCCCTCAGGGCATCAGAAACTTAATCTTTCCAATTTCCTTTCAATGGACACTGACAACAAAGCACTGTATTGTAACTCAGTGGGGAATTAAGACCTATGTGACGTAGAAAATGGAAAAAGCACTATATAAATAAATTCCACATAGATGTCACTAAAAATATAGTAATAAAAAATCCTTTAAGCTACCTTGTTAATACCTGACAGAACTGTCTGTTCACATTAAAATCTCTTTGCCTTTCAAAGGAGGTTGACACTAAATTTATACAAATCTGAGGAATTTTATATTCACAACACACTGAGTGATTAGCATTAAATTATTTGAAATATCATAAACAATGATATCATAAACAATATGAGATCTTTCCAATCATTTTATCCAGCAGTCTTCTTTGTGACTCAAAAGATTTTGTTCAACTTTGATCATTCCACAAAGATATAGTTCCTCACAGAACTCTTTATTTTCTTTATATCTGATATAAAAAAACCAATAATGCTAAGACACAATTACAAGATTATGATGATAAACTGTAAGGCTGTTAATGACCTTTCAGATGGATGTTGCACTTGTAAATCATATCCATAAAAGTAACTGTTGAAGCACATTTTGGATTCTGATCAACAAGTCACTAAAAAAATAACTGCAGGTCTTTATTAAAAATTTTGGAGAATTGAATTGAAAATTATAAGCTTTGTGGCATATGGTACACCATCAGTATAGCCTACCAGAAAAAGAGATCTACAGTATGGTTTTTTGGACTGTTAACTTGCAGACTTTCATACATAGTACACAGTAATTTCTACTTAATCCCATTTAATGCAGTGTACATAGATAGAATCATAGAATCATAGAATAGATTGGGTTGGGAAAGACCTCCAAGATCATCAAGTCCAACCCCTGATCCAACTTCAATTACTATAGCATGGCACTAAGGGGCACATCCAATCTCTGCTAAAAACCTCCAGGGATGGTGAATCCACCACCTCTCTGGGTAGGTCGTTCCAATGCCTGATTACCCTCTCTGTAAAGAATTTCTTCCTATATCTAACCTAAACCTCCCCTGGCAGAGCTTGAGCCCATGTCCCCTTGTCCTATTGTTGGTTGCCTGGAAGAAGAGACCAACCCCCACCTGGCTATAACCTCCCTTCAGGTAGTTGAAGAGAGTGATGAGGTCACCTCTAAGCCTTCTCTTCTCCAGACTAAGCAACCCCAGTTCCCTCAGCCTCTCCTCATAGGACTTGTGCTCAAGTCCCTTCACCAGCCTCGTTGCTCTTCTCTGGACCCGCTCCAGCACCTCAATGTCCTTCCTGAACTGAGGGGCCCAGAGCTGAACA
>NW_020955362.1:648616-683474 GCF_003031625.1 Empidonax traillii | reverse complement strand
GAAGGATCACTTCCCTGCTCCTGCTGGCCACACTGTTCTTGATGCAGGCCAGGATGCCATTGGCCTTCTTGGCCACCTGGGCACACTGCTGGCTCATGTTCAGCCTCCTGTCGATCAGCACCCCCAGATCCCTTTCTGCCTGGCTGCTCTCCAGCCACTCTGTGCCCAGCCTGTAGCGCTGCAGGGGGTTGTTGTGGCCAAAGTGCAGGACCCGGCACTTGGCCTTGTTGAACTTCATCCCATTGGAGTCAGCCCATCTCTCCAGTCTATCCAGGTCCCTCTGCAAAACCCTCCTGCCTTCCGGTTGGTCGATACTCCCTCCCAACTTGGTGTCATCTGCCCCTCCTAAACACCCATGTTGGCTGGGTCTGATCCCTTGTCCATCCTGTAGCTGCTGTGTGATTGCACACAGGATGATCTGCTCCATAACTCTGCCAGACACCGAGGTCAGGCTGACAGGCCTGTAGTTACTAGGGTCAGCCTTGCATCCTTTTTTATGGATTGGGGTGATATTTGCCAACTTCCAATCATATGGGACCTCCCCCATGAGCCAGGACTGTTGGAAGATGATGGAGAGCGGCTTGGCAAGCTCTTCTGCCAGCTCCCTCATTACCCTAGGATGGATCCCGTCTGGTCCCATAGACTTGTGAGGATCCAGATGATTCAGTAAGTCACCAACTATTTCCTCCTGGAATACAAGGGGGCTATTTGGTTTCCTATCTCTGTCTACCAGATGGTGTGTGTACTATGTGTATATACATATAAAGACATTACAGAACTTCTTAAAAGTGAATGCCTCATTCCTGTGTAGATTTCAACTTCAGCTGTGCCTGCTAAAGAAAGTTCAGCAAGGTACTTACTGATGTGTAGAGGAAACCTTCTCCATTTAGGGCTATATACAACCCAGTCTTTACACCCTGGATAGCAACAACTCGGAGTCCCACTGGTATAAGGTTGAATAAAGCTGTGAAGAAAAAACATGACCAGATATGAATATGCTATGACTAACACAATATCCTAATAAATATCTCTAGTAAAAAGAAAGAAAACTAGTCCCTGTATAATTTTTTCCCCAATTTTAAAATTAGACTAGTTCAGAAAAACTCATTACTTGTAAAGTTCATGCTCAAAATTAAAGCCTATCTATCTAGCAATAAGTTCTGCAATAGTTTAGTATCTGGCACAAGTGCTAACTAGTAAATACAAAGCACAGCAAACTGGGCTATAATCATTTATGTGGCACTGCAAACATGAACATCTGAGGCAATCTGGAACGAGTCAAAGAGCCCAACAGTTCCTTCACCAACATAGACTCATTATAAAGGTAATACTTGTGATATACCCTGCAGAAAACACCTCCAATTCTGGCAAGTAACACAGAAGGCAATGGCAGAGTCTTAAAAGTTCATAAAAGCGCTGAAATATGTACTTGACTCTAAATATGCATAAATGTTATTGAGCTAAATATAGAATGTGCTCAAAAATTTGGGGTGGGGTGTGTGTGTGTAATAATTACAAAATAATTAGAAAACCCCCTAATAGCAAATACCCTAGAAATGGTATATACCTTTGCAGTAACAAAACCAGACACAGCTTTGATCACTGTCTGAAAAAGGCCAGTGTGAAGAGGGGCAGTTTACCAGCCTCACCACAGAAAAACACAAGGAAAAGTTATATAAGTAGGAGACATGGACCATTCTTCTAAAAACTATGCCAGTACACACCTATACTATGTTTACTGACTCATACTAGAAAATCAGATGCAAAGCACACATCAGTCTTGGAAGAAAAGCTCTAGATGAGACAGAGTTCATGCTAAATATTTTTCCATGGTGGATGAGTCAAGGACTCACAAGTCCTTGGATGACAACCAAAAGCACAACCTTTGTGTTCAACATATGCAGTGAGGACTACAGTTCTACCCAGTCAGGTCTCAGGAACACATTAACACCTACAGTGAGTTCCTCAAAATTTAGGAAGGTCATCCATAGATGTGACCAGAGAGGGTACTGTATGAGCCTATCTATAATCAGAATGCCAGAGCTAAAGCCAAAATCAAGAGAAAAAAGTGTCACATAATTGCAGTGGATAAGTACATTTCTCAAGGTGTGAAAACTCCTGTTTGGTCAAAGGACACAAATCCACAGTTTGTTTTTGATGAAGATGATCAAATCTTTTTAACTGAGAAAAAACATAGGTTGACTACTAAAATTGAAAGATAGAAGTGGATGAAAAAAAATATACTTTTCCTTCAACGTTGTCATGCAGAGAAAGAATGCACAACATTAGATCTTTGTATGAACACAAAAAGCCAGTATAAAGCTAGGAATTGTAGCAGAGTACTTCCTAAAGATATAGAAAGAAAAATATATTTGAAGGAGCTCTTGAAGAACAGGTAACAATTTGGGGGGGGGGGGCTTGCAAAGAAGAATAGAAGAGATGACAAGATTTAGCACAAATAAATAGCATTTTAATTTCTGTCATTTCCAAAAGTCTCCATTATGCTAGGATCTTAGTGGGCTGTTCCCTAGAAAAATACGGGATATAGACAAGGTTCCCTCTCTATATTATAATAAACAGTGAAATATGTTTATTTCACAGATAAGATATCCTAAGAGTATATAGGCTAAACACTGCATGGCTTGAGGGCTTTAAAATGTTACATATAATCTGAAAGTTAAAAATTAGTTATAAAGTCATTACCCTGAAAGGAACCAATTCAAAGCCAGCAAAATCACTGTTGTGGATGGTGGAGGGGGAGTCTGTCAGAGCAAAACTAAGTTTCAGATAGCAATTGAGTTTGGTTTTTTTTCCGAGAAGAAAAGGGAGGGGAAACCTGCGTATGAACACCACACTAGAAGGGAGCAGCAACAATTGAAGGGACACCAGAAAGGAAAAACAAACAATACTTATATAAAGAAAAGAAATGAACACAAAAGACAAGTCAGCCATGAAAACTGATATGGAAAAATAACTCCAAACCACAGAGGTCCAGTCAAAAAAATTCTGGAACATAGATATTATTTGCTGTATTACCCATAAAAATAAAGCAGCAAAGCTAGAAAAAAACCCCTAACCATCAGTGAAGAAGAATTAGAGGCTTGTAACATGGCAGTGTTTTATGTAACCTATAAATTACTAGAGCAGTCTATAGTTGCAGGTGAATTTAGAAAGCATTAAAGAGGGCATGTAATGTATCTTTTACTGCCACTAGATTTTAATTGGAGACTTCAGAGATCCTGTAATTAGCCTAAGACCATAAAATTTTAGAGTATGATCTGAAATGCTGCAATTCTGCACTCACAGAAAATTCAGTAAATTTCACAAAATCTTTCAGACTTGGTTGAAACTAGGCAGGCCAGTCTACACTTAGTTTTCAACTGACAAACCTTCAGCAATGGGCTTCATACTGGGGTCAGCAAAACATGCACCAGTAAGGTACAGCATGTGGTTTTTAGGTGCTTTGAAGGCGGTCAAACAAAATTCAGTTTCCTCCAGAACATGACTGTGCAGTACTCTTCACTGAACAAGACTTTTGTGACTAATTATACATTTCAAACCTTCCTAGGGTCCACTGTGCTATCCCCCATTCTAATAAGAACCTGCTTTGAGAAAAGCAGAGAGCCTTCCAGAGTCTGCTGGCATTTCAGTTCAGCATAGCCAAAGCTATGCTCTTACCTGAGGGGGTTGTGAAAAAGAACCATTTCCCCAACTTCCTTCTGTCTTTAAGACATTGATCCAATGTCAAAACTAACTGGGGAGTGAGGCTCCTAAACATACCTAAACCCAGTTCAGTGAGTTCATAGACGAGTTGAGAGAGGGGGGCACCCTCTTTCAGCCTAGGAAATATAACTCTTCCTGGTGCTCAGTGCTCCTATGCTGCACGCTTAAGCAGAAAGGCTGGTGAATCCAAATGTAAATAAGACGTGGGAACACCAAGAAAAACAAAGCAACAGATTGGCAAAAATGGTGTGAGTAAAACCCTTTCTTCTTGTCAGAACTGAGTCTGTGTAGTCCCTAGGCTTTGATTTGTATTTGACCTAAACTGTGACCATAAAGCATACAGTTTCTCCTCCTTCTCCTAAGCCTGCAAGCCTATTCCCATCACACACAAAATCAGAAAATGGGGGTGGGGGGCAGTTAGCAGGAAAAACTGGCATGAAAATGGTTATTTGTTTAGGTGTCATGGAGGAGACTTGCAGGAAATCCAAATCTGAGTTGGATTCTAATCCTCACAGAGCTGTAATCAAAGTTTAAGTCCACTTTTATTTTTTTTATAAGCAATCACTCCTTTCTTGAGTAAAATACAAAACCACCACATAACTTTTTCCTTCTTTTATGCAACACCATCATATCCCATTAATTTGAAATCTGAAATGCCTAAAATCAGATATTTCCATTTACTTATGAAAGTCTATTTAGGTACAACTGACTTGTACTTACAAGACAATTGCTATTAGAGATCACTGTTTTTCTCAAGGACCTTGCTAAAAACAATTTCTTAAGGCTTATAAATTTGCTGTCTCTTCTGAATGTGCTGTGCCTTTGTGTCAGTTAACAAAACTTTCCACAGCACCAAATCTCCAATGAGATCAAGGCAACTATTTCTTTAATTTATTTTCGTCTGCAGGCCCACAGGCAAAAATGACGACTCCTTCAGAACTCCTTTTAGATTGGCAATGAGTGCAAAGAAGTTGAAATTTAGAGGTCTGTCCATCCATCTCTTATGGAGCAAACCCATTCTACCTGCCTGACTTTACAAAAGACATTATTAAAACATACTTTTTATTATGACCAAACATGACCTTCACTGACTCTGTTAGACTAAGATTATCCCAATGGGAGAAACAGGCTTACCTAATTCCCAGAGGTAGTGTAAGTAGATGAGTAAATGCCTCTATAATTCTTGGAAGACAAACTTCAGTAAAAAGCAGTGTGAAAATGAGGCTGCAAGTATTTCAGTGCAGTAAGCCAAATTTAACATTCATTAGTCCAAATTTAACAGCACTGCAGGTGTTGTTTTTTAATCTTCATGTGCTTTATTTCTGTCTAATTATCTCCTTTACCTTAAAAGGGTGCTGTAAAGATTTTTTTATTAGTATCTTCAAACCAAAATGTGATAGGGGTAGGTACTTTAGAAAGACATTACAAAGTTAATACTTCCATATTCAATTTGGAAGATATAAATAGAATACTAGGAGCATGCATTAAAAGATGAAAACAAAGGAATGTCAAATGGTTGCAGGATTTTCTTGAACAGCAACTCTACCAGGTATCAAGCACCACAAAGCAGGCAAAGCATGTTGCAGAATAATAAAGGAAGAGATGTGCACAGCAAAGCCAAATCAACGTTGCTTGGATAACGTTAACTTTGTCATTTATCAGTTTATGAAATAAGGCTAATTACCAATGAGTAACACTCTTTTAATTACAGCATGTTATAAACATTTTCTCAGCATGACTGTAATTCATAAGGGGCACAAATAGCAACATTTGAGTGTCACAATAAGGTCTATCTTCTATAAAGGAAAGTATCACCATTTATGTTGAAATTTTTCAGTGGTTGTTGGCTGAGATACACTCTTTAGGTGAATCAAAATAAGCTATAGATCTAAAAAATTTAGGGGTTTGAACTCAGAAATTAAAGAATCAGAATTGTCTGTTTCTCAAATTAATTAGTCTTCCTACAGTACCTACCCTTCATTCATAAGACAAATCTTTGAAGTTAGACCAAAACCTAAAAATGAGCTGGTTTAGGTGGGGAGGAGAATGTAATACTTGTTACCACAAGCACATATGGAAATCTCTTCTAATTCTTTATGATTTTTGTGTAGTAGCTTGTAGCTTTCCTAATTAATAATGATAACGCCCATGGACAACACCAAAGCAAGCTGCATTCGCATCTCTAAAATCCAGGGAAATTAGAGCTAGAGAGGGACAGCTACACTGGGTAGGACTTCAGTAATCAAGCCTGCAGCTTTAACCACAGTCACTCTTGCCTTTGCTCCAAGCAAGCTCCAAAAGCAATCCATAAACTGTCAGGCATCAGATAAACAAAAAAGGAAAACCAGCTAAAAAAAGAAAAGCAATGTACTAAAGCCTCTTTTCACATATGATTGAGAGTGGGGCAAAAAAACCCCACAGACTGAACACACAGGGTTTTTTTAGCTAACAGCCTTGATCTAGTAATGTTGATCTAAGGGAACTCAGCACCATTAACTAGTAGGTGCATTAATTCACACTCTTTCACAAAACCTGATTAACTTGGAAAAAAGTTATACATAGAAATTACAACAATGAACCGAAACCTATCAGTCTACTTATACAATGAACTGAAACCTATCAGTCTATTTATAGGTTGGGTTCTACTATCATGGCCATCAATATGAGCAGGCAAAAGCACCTTCAGGGATGTAATTGCAAGTAGTCATGTCTTTCTCCCTTTTTCATGGAAGGATTTGTGTGCAGCGATGCACTAAAAAATCTTGCCATCTGGGACAATGCTTGCATTATAGCAGCTGGTTAAATCCACTGGTGCAACTCATTTTGACTTCAGATAGAAGCAAAATGTCACATTAAAGAGACTACTGAGAAGCTTTAAAGACATCTTAATCTTGGTTTGAACTACCTCTCTATAACACTGTGACTCCAATAGTGTGTAAGTTATTGTTTACTGACATTCATATAAAATGAGTATGAACTGATATAGGCACTTGAGGGAATTTTAACTTCAAGCACTCCTCTAACTGCTTGACACAGAATACACTGCAACAGCATAAAAAGTAGCAGCATGACTAAGCTTCAAACAGCTTCCTTACTGAAGACAAAAAAGAAAATACATCTTCTTCTGTCTCTCATGCCTTGCTTCTCTGGCACCCATTTACTCAGATGGCCAGTGCACTGTCTTCAGGGACAGTGAACAGTAGAGAAGACAGGTGGAAGGTTGGTACAGATGCGCATCCTTTGGCAGTCTGTATTTTCTTTTTTTAATGAACACAATCAAATGGAAGTCATCTTCACTATCAAGATAAGCATATTATCTGTCCTACTGACAGCTAATATACATCCCTTCATTCACCCACTGGGCACATTAAATAGGCAGCCTGCAAACACCGCGGTCAAAAGCAGCATTTTCTCCTTGGGCCACTGCCAAAAGTTATTTACTTGTAAGCCTCAGACAGAAATTATCATGCTAAGGAGCTCAGAAAATAAAATATCAAAATAGTAGGTATTCTATCCATGAGAAAATTATTGTTTTAAAGTAAAAGAGAGAAGGAAAACCAAAATATGCTGCAATAAACAACAGCAATAGGAAAAAAGTTCAACAGGAAATGGAAGGAAATAGAGCTGAAAGGGAAAAAACTGAGGAGAAAGACTGACAGTACAAAAGAAACAGACATATATTCATATCTTCTTATGTTAATGAATATATCAACCAGATCAATCTTTCCAGCTCTTAATATGGTGTTGATACAGCTATATCAGCAATATTTCAGGTGGACATTATAGGCCTTCCCGGTAAACATATTAATTTTGCATTCTGTTCTAAACTGTCTTTACTAAAAAATATTGTAAAATTGGACTAGTGAATATGAAACTAGAGATTCACACCAGTTAAAGACAGAAAAAATACTCCTATGGAAAAAAATTAGCTTAAAAATAATTTTGCAGTAAAACACAATGTTATCTAACAATATTTATTCAAAATAAATAATACTGCTATCTGGTATTTGGGTTTGGAGAAGTTATATATTTCCTAATATTTATAATATTAATTATAATATTATGATACATATAATATATAATAGCGATAATATTATAAGTCATTCTGCATTTTGGAAAAAGAAGAATAAAATAAATGGATAGATGGAAAACCAGAAAGGCAGCAAAGAAGGGAGAGAAAGGTAAATTAAATAGTAAGGGGAAAAATAAAAAAGATTTGTGAAGCTGACAACAGCAAAAAGATAGAATTAGTATGGTCTAGTTTTGCAAAGACTCCAAATTCATAGAATTCTAAGATTTTAAAAAACCCTCAGAAAAAAACCAATAAAACTTTACAAAATTATTGTAGTCATACACACCTTCTCGCTGAAGCTGAAAATAAGAGAGATGGGCAGAGAGGGATACACACTCACACTCTAAGATATATTTCTCAGACCTCATCTAGGCAAAGAGTCTATAAAAGGCAATAATAGTCTTGTCTTTAAAAGGTCTTAGTATCTAGTCCAGTATAGAAGTGGGCATGAGAGATGGACACACAGAGGGCAGAAAATAAAGAAGGACTGGGATGGGGAGGGAGGGTGTGGGGAGGAACAAAAACACTTGGAAAGTAAGCAGAGAAATACACATCAAAATAGATTAATCAGCTTCTCTCATTTAAAAAAAAAACAAACAGAACAATAAAAGCTGATCATGTTATCTGTTGATGAAAAGTGTTATAAATGACAGCCATGCATTAACAGATAAAATAAGGACTTTACCAGTGTAAAGCAGAAACCTCAAATCCCCTAATTTCTGTAGCCTAATTCCAAGATTTCTGAGGAAACTGAAGGCTTATTTATGCATATCTATGCATAACAAAATGATAAATCTTTTGTATTAAAAGTGCCTAAAATAGAACTCAAGGTCACACAGAAATGTTACTTAAATATGCCATTAGAATTAAAATATACAAAATACAAATCAACTCTTTCTAGAGTAAGAACAGGCTTTTTTAATTACCATTTGCACCTGAAGTTATCAAACACATATATCCTCATTGAATGAAAATAGGTGGCTGTATCATAGAAAAAGTGTATCAAAGCAGTCAGCCACATGGCCTTTCAAGATGGCTTTTGTTTGGAATATTTTTGAAAACTGCCACTGATGCAGCCCCTACAGTGGCAGAAATTCTCTTAAGGGCATTGGAACTCCTTCTGGTATGGGGACTGTAGGATTTTTAGCCCCAGTTCAGCAAGGTACTTCAGCGTGTATTTTAAGCAGGATTTTAATACTTAAATGTACATTTATTTGCTTTGCTGAATCAGGGCCTATATATTCAGATTTTTCAGGGAAATTTAGTTTCCATCTTTTTTTTTTTTTTTTTTTTTTTTTTTTTTTTTTTTTTTTTTTTTTTTTTTTTTTTTTTTTTTTTTTTTTTTTTTTTTTTTTTTTTTTTTTTTGTTATTTATTGGAAGATAAAAAAATTATGTTAAATATATAATTTTTATTAAAAAATATTTTTAAATTACCAGATTTTTATAAAATTACCAGAAGACAATCATTGGCCTAAATATCTCACTCCTAAGGCCCTCGGGCACTTACAGCTTTCTTTTCAGAGGGAACATATTTAGGCCAATGTCCTGCACGAGCCATGCTGGTGGTCGTCAAGCTTCAAACAGACAGAAAGAACCCTCCTCCTTTGAACAAAACACATTCAGAAACCCTCCAAAGGCATTAACACGGTGTCTGTGCATACACATTCGAGCGATGCGATCTGCGTGTGCGATTAAGACATTCCCCTGGGGCAGTCACTTACTAGAATTACTGCTGTCATCCTTGGTTCCATCGAGACTTCCATCGGGGTGCATTTGCAAGTAGTAGCCTTGCCTGCAATATAACCTGGTCACTATACCCTTGAGCTGGGGATCTGAAAGACAAACATATTTTGTCACTAGCCTCAAAACTTTTTCCAAGAGTTACCCCTACTTCTCTCACTGTAGGAGGAAGTTTGGTGAAGCAGCATTGCTGTCTTAAAAGTAAGTACTACAACAGGATGTGTGCTGATGGAGATGGAGAAAAATCTCGCTGCAGAGTGTTATTAGGTCAGTTTTGTGTCCTGTTCTCTGCCTCCAACATTCTTCATTATAATTAACATAAGAAAAACAAAGTAAAAAGAACATCCCAAATACCCACAGTCAAAAGCTTATACCAGATAAAGCCCTGCAAAAAATTTTAGACTTCAGCAACAAGCATAGTCCCTTACAGAAGACAACAAAACATTTGAAAAACCCTACTCGTTTCATACATGTTAGTAATTTACTGTACTGCACATAAGTTTTAAGGAAACTTGGAGGAAAAGGTCTGTTTCCTTTCCTACCGAAAGTGATAAACTAATGTGGTATAATTTGTAACAGCACCATCTGAAGAGTTCCCAAAATATTTTACCCATCTAGAAGCAGATTCAACTCACCTGCCCTGTTACACCCCCCAGGGAAAAACACCAGCAATCAAGGGCAAGATATAACCCTTCTTCAATAGAGGGAAAAACCTCAGCAAGCTAAAGCCATGGAAAGTTCAGGTAGCTGAACAACGAAGGTAATCTTTTTAATACTCTACATTTATGAAAATTTTTAAGAATTGGACAGGAACTGCTAAGTGGCAAACTTTTTGATTCACAGCGTGGATATTGCCTTAACAAATTACAAATTGAGCTGTTGCAAAACTGGTTCAGAGAAAGAAGACATCGCATCTTAAAAAAAAATCAACACACTAACTCTGTGTAATATCGGTATTAATATTGTTAAACATTACTATTAGGCCCAATTCCAGGCAGTCAGTACATAAACTTGTGAGAGCATCAGCATTAAAAGCATCTATGTCATATCATGCTTAGGTCCACAACAGTGAACTAAATTCATACAGGTTTTGATACAGATATGTAACAAAGAGGTGAACTTCTAAGACAGAAAGTATTTCCATGCAACCCTGTGGCCAGAATCCTCCTTGAATTTGTGTATAATTGCTCTCTCAATTAATCAATCTGGGTTACTTACAGTATCCTACGGGGAGGTGAAAATAAACACTAATAAACAAAACCGGCTCTAAGTTGTATGTTCTGAAGTTTTCTATAGAGGCTCAGTTCAATGAAATTATTCTGAAAAGGTTTTTATTGAATATCCAAATTACAAAGTCATATTAAACAATAAACATGTCTAAATTAAAAATACAAGATTAAGCTGTAAATATAATGAAAAACTGTTACTATAAATAGTAACACTGTAAGACTCCTAAGGCATGGAAATAAACAATATTAGCGTTTGATGATTAACATGTAAGAACATTACAACTTATTTTTTTAACTTCATTGTAACTGCAGATTTTGCTTTCTGTGAATTTTTAAATTAGCAAAAGTTTTTGTGTCTTTACATAGGAATACTCAGAAAAATATTTTTTTTTTAATTTATGAACATCTGAAAGTGTATTATCTTTGAATGTCTCCACCAACTTCATCAGGCAACTCAAACCTATTTTCATAATTTAAAAAGGAGACAAGAGCTATTTCATGTCAGCATATTTCATATGCTTTCAATGTGTACTTCCAAACTGATAATTTTAAACATGCTTGCTAAACATGTATTAAAATGGCAATTTTCAAGACTAAATAAAATAATTTTTAAAATGTTATTAAAACTAGATCTATAAATATAATTTAGAGGAAAAGTACTAGCATTTTGAAAAACACTTTCTACACTTATAGAATCATGAATAAATGATTATTTATCAACATTTTCTAGTGCAAAGAACTTTCATAGAAAGGCAAAGCAGTCAACTCACTGTCACCAGTTGTTTACAACTATTGCTTCAAGGGAAAAATGTCAAACGTAGAAGTGACTTTCAAAGTTGTTCTTTGTACTCATTCTATTCATTTCTCTAAATCACAAATCTACTTTCTAACAATCATTTTCAGTATGTCTTCATCAAAAACATTATTTAAAGTTAACCCTGCTTCAGCAACCATCCAAAATTATACCTGAATAATTGGTGAATAGCTATCAATTTCAGTTAGCTTTTCAGCCTATGTGTGACAAGACAGGGTATGAATCCTCCATTTATTTGTTCACTCAAATTCAAACATAGCAAAATAATAACTATTGTTATGTAGCAACTGAAAATTTCTTCTTAGTTTTTTCTTTTTTTTCCCTGTGGATTATCAGAATCTTTTTTACCTAAGACCATCTTTTCTACCTTAAGGCCCCCTCCATCCTTAGCAAGATTAAAACTTGTATTCCTGACAAGTAATTTAATCATGCATTTTTCACCAGTTCTTGATTCTAATCTTTAGTAAACAAATATAACAGTGCATCAGATCACAGAATCAAAGTAAATAAAAACTAAGTGTTTTAGCTCAACGGTGGTCAGGAAACTGGGAGAACTGGAAATTAGACGTGGTATTTCTTTCATCTTATCCAAAATGCAACCTAGATTTAGTGATAGAGTTGTATGAAATGACACATCAATCTCTATGTGAGTCATAATAAGCAATAGTCACAAAGACTACTCCATTCAGCTTCAAGGTAAATATCTCCTAGATGAAGCAGACAATCCTGTCAAGCAAGGACTTTATCTCTTCTCCTGGCAGAAAGATAAATTACTCTTTCAGGTCCTTTTTGAAACACCTGAGCAGTAAGCAGAGACATCTTCTAGTCCCTATATTTCCATGGCATTTTTTCTATCCATTGTCTCTAAATAACACTTCAGCAACAGTCCTAGCTTCAGATGTTTTACAAATGAGCTTCTCAAATCCTTCTTGACCACACTTTCTTTTAGTTTACCTTTTTTTTAAATACTGTGTGCTAGACAGCAGGAGCAAGCAGCAAAGCCCAAAAAAAAAAAAAAATAGCAGAAGATTGATGCTGCCTGTCCATAAGTGTACTGGGTATGTTACCTTCCTTTAACTCTAATGGCAGTGACACAGACAGACAGACCAGCATTTATTCTTACCCATTAAACCCCACACATGCCTTTATCTTCCCACATGTAAGAGAAAGAGAATGGCAAGAAAATACAACAAAATAACAAACCACAAATGAACATGATAAGGGTAGACTACCTCATCAAAGAGCTCTCAGCTCTCATGATTTTATTATAGATATAATGCTACTAGTTTTCTTAAACTCTGAGCTGCCACAGGGAAGTGTTTTCTCTGAGCAATACCATTTCTATATAATTTTGAACACCTTGACATCAGGGGAAAAGAAACAAAAAAAGCAAGCTTCACCATGGATCAACAATCAAAGTTTAACATCTCCTAGTGATTTTCATTGGTCTTATTTTGCACCTTGACTTCTAAGTTGAACAGTTCAGTGTGACGTCAGCAATGCCCTACTGTGGAAAAAATTCTTCTAACTTGTGGTTATTAGAGGTTGTCATTTAAAATTCAAAGACATACTGAACAGACAAGCAACAGCTTTCTTCCACAGCAATCTGTGTGACAGCAGCCACTTGCAGCCCACTTTTATTGTTTTTTCCTTGTCAGTGGTGATGGCAGGATGCATGATTGCAGTTAGCATGCACACTCTGCCAGTAGCTTTTCTGATGTCTTCAACAAAGGTAAAGTTTAATTAAGATGTCTTCTCTCTCAAAAGTGGCTACAAAATGGCTTTGGCATTACCTCAAGACAGCCTGAGTGCAGCTCTTGCTCTAGAACAATTATGACACTTCATGTTTTGAATTGAGAATATTTTCTGTTCACAAAGAGAACGGTTTTAGCATTTCCTTCCCCATTCTGATACACTGCCAGGACAGTTCTAATTAGAAATTTTATAGATTTAAAATAAACTGAGGGACAAACTCATTAAATATGAGTGTTAAGACATAGATGAATTTACAGTACTAGAAGAACAATGTTGAATATGCCCATTGTATATTAACACTATGAAAAATTAATCCCTAAGTATCCACAGGAGTTTTAAGTTTTAGTTTTTACCAGAGGAGGGCTTTTTTCACCTGTCATTATTTACTCCCTCTTCTGTGTAAAAGTACTAAATAAAAGCCTGTTTGAGATGACAAGCAAATGCTTAATAGTGGGTTAGTCTCATATCAATTTACATTCTTATGGAGAATAAACTATCCAGTCAGTTATCAGTCTGTCAAAAAATGAGTTGCTCAGTGAGCCAAGTCAAAGATGGTATTTAAAGGTACATTCTGCTCAGATAGCATAGCATCAAACTCATGATAACAACTCCAGGTTCTTCATGTTTTACTTGTCCTTTATTCTTTGCATTTCCCTCCTGCTGTTTTTACTTTTGGATATTTCAGTACTAAAACTACCACTCATGTTTGGTCCAGAACAAAAAAGAGGTTTATGGTACTCCAGTAGTCACTGCAACTTGGCTGTCATTTGTTGATCGCTGATATAGTCAGCATTTATTAGGAATCTTCTTCCCCATCTATTAAACTCTATTTGAAATATTAAAAAAAAAAATTATAGTCTGTATTAGAATTTTTAAAAAAGCCAAGCCCTCAAAATTCTGCATCCCCTAAATTTCTTTTGAGAAGTAGAAAACCCTCCCAAAGTTGAGCGTCTCATCCACTCCAGACATCTCATTAGTTTGTAAGGCCTGGGACATGTAAAAGGCACCTCTTCCTGACTTCTCACACAAGAGTACCCAAACAACAGGGGGTGGGGGACATAGGGGAGGGAGGAGGTGGTATTGGACTGAGATTCTTGCCATCTCTCTTGCTGAAGTGTCTCTACTTTGGACAATAATTAACTACTCCCCCACTCCCCCAGACAGGATTAGACCCCATCCACTACACTGCAGTTCAAGACAATCTCAAGACCCATAATTGCACAGAAAGCTATTGTTGCTTCAGTTTAATGTCTGGATACTTTTAAAAACTTTAAACATATCTCTATACAGCTTAGTATTTTAGAAACATATTCCTCCAAGCAATTCAGCTCCAGAAGCAGGGACCAGATCCCATGTAAATGACACTTCCTTTTTTTTTAAATTCTCATTTCAACTATCTCAGTTCCTGCTGTAATGCTTTTCCCAGTTTCCAAAAGTAATTCTCTTCTCAAGCATACTGTTTATGTTTAATTGTAACAGTACTCAAACAGGTACAGTCAGTACAGATGATCGCATTACATGCAGGATCTTCTGATACATGTGTTACACCATCACAAAGGCAAGCTTCCTGAAGCAAGTACATAGTCAACGGGGAATTCAAAATGCAGAACTTTGTACTTCATTTAAAGGTGACAAAATCCTAAATAAGCATCTAAAACAATAATGTTCCTTTGTTGTTAAAGTCTTCAGCTGTTTCTGAACCTTTCAGCATTCAAAAGCTTTTATACACTCCTAGCTTCTTTATTAGACTGTCCTATAACCTGGCATCTCAGTGTTTCCAAGTTTCTGATCATATTGTTTTTACTTTCATTCATAATAGAAAAGGATAAAATGTAGATATTTATATGCTAAAGCTCTCTGATTTTAATAATAATGTCTTCAATATCTCATAACATACACAGAAAACTAAAATTTAATTAAAAACTTTAGAGAAAAATATTTCTAAAAGAAAGTTTTGCTTTATTCAGGACAGAGGGAAAAAGGATATAATGTGAATTCAGAAAAGCAATAGCTTCCATTATTCCCTGTTCCCATAAGTAATAATAGTACTTGTTCTGAAACGTGGTGGCTTTCTCTTTGCTCACTTATTTTTCCGTTCTCATGATGATTACAGGGCACTCAACTTTGGTGTTTATTTTTAACTCTACTTTTTGTCCATTTATGCCTCACATCACAAGCTCATCTCCCGCAGAACCTCACTTTGAGAGCACATTTAAGAGACAGAAAGTCCTCCTACATTCCTGCGCTGTCATTGTCATTGGCACTTCCACAGCATTTATGAAATTTCCTGGTAAACTATGAAAGTGGGTTGGAGTTCTGCAAAGTGGTTGCTTTTCTTGAAAGCACAGCATCACACTCTTTGTGCTAGCATCCTTGCCTTTGTATTGCAAATGTTTTTATGTTAACTGAAAAATGTGCTCCCTTCCGTTAGTGGGCAGTGACATTTTTTCTCCAGGTCTCACAGTACATTTCAAACTACATTAGAGTTGTTTCTTGCTACATGGTTTTATTTGAACAAATTTGATTGTCAGTAGAATTACAGCAACTTGGCTTCTAGCTGGGATAATTCATATCTGTTCAGATTTACAAGATGATTGGATTTAATAGACTTGTCTACAGTATAATCGTTAGCAGTCTCCTTTACTGGGCTTTTCTTTTTTGGAGGGTATTTGTCGGAAAGGGAAGAAGTTTAGGTTATTCAGAATAAACATTGTTTCAAAGTTGCAATTTTATACAGTTATGGTAGTTAAATTTTAGTAAATTCATTCAATTGTCTGCATTTCTCTTTCTACTGGCCTATATTGAACCACTCTAATGGTTCTGATCTTGTAACACAGGGATTTATTGGGAGATTTCTGCCTAAATACTGCCTTCCATTGTTGACCCATGTTTCTTCTAATATGTTAAAATTCAACGATTCAATTATCTTCAGTTTTTCAACATCTAAAATAGCTTATGTTGTACACAGGAATATTGAGAAGAAGCTGGTCTCTACTCCCAAGCTTACTTAGACAGCACCAGTCACAGTTTAATATATTTGACTATCATCTAACAAGCATCATCTTCCACTGATGAAAACAAAATCCATTTTTGCACTTACATTCTCTTTCTCAGTTTACTCAAAATGCTAAAATTTCTATTTTCCAAATTCTATGTTAGAGAAGTCTTGCTCTTACAATTTTTACTTGTACTTTTTATTTTACATAAGCCTAAAAAATACCCTGTCTTACTGAATCTTATTGACTTGGACAAAATAATTTTCTAGTATTTTGTTTAGGACCCCTTCCTATACCTGAACATCTTGGTTCTTGATATTCTTGATTCTGAATTCTGACAGTAAAATATTAACATTATACAAAAATTGCTTAACATTCACCTTAAAAACAAAAAAAGAAGGCAGCAAACAATAGATACCAGAATTAAGTAATTTGTGTCTTCATTTTTGCAGTAATCTCTGCTTTGTTAGCTTTCCATAAAACAGCTTTGTTTAAGACCAAACTTAATTTTAGTCACACTCAAAAAATACCAAGGTATCACAATGTGTCAGATTGTATTACCATTTAACTTACATATAAATTTGACTAATGCATTGCCCTTTGAATCAGTAAATAAATGGGTTTTAAGAATGAG
This sequence comes from Empidonax traillii, assembly GCF_003031625.1. Taxonomy (NCBI): domain Eukaryota; kingdom Metazoa; phylum Chordata; class Aves; order Passeriformes; family Tyrannidae; genus Empidonax; species Empidonax traillii. The sequence continues at coordinate 666,510 of NW_020955362.1, read as the reverse complement.
ATTTCTCTGAAGATGTCACTGAACATTGAAAGCAGAATAGGATGGGCATAGATGGCCTTTGCAAATGTAACTGAATACATTTCACAAAACACCTAACTTAACAAAGAATGAATTTGATACTCTCTTTCCTAGACAATTTCTATTTTTTGAACTCAATGTTTAAATATTACATTTACTTTTACAAATTTTACCATTTATCTCCTTGCATGCTGCATCACAAAACAATGAAGTATCTGAAGTCAGTTTCTATTTGTTTCACCAATTGACTTAGAACTGAATCCTAAAGCACCTAAACAATCTATTTTAAAACTTTTTAAAGTCATCATGGTAATGGTCAATGGAGAGAGGACAGAAGGATAATCTGCAAAGCTAAGTATTGAGTACTAAACCACACTCCATTTTCTATTGCTACATTTAGGAAGCTTCCATAATACCAAGTAGAAAGAGTCCTTAATTTGTTATTAACTTCATTTAATTCTTGCCAGAATACACAAAAAAGTCTACAAAATGAAGGAGTATATTCCTTCTGCTTAGATATGCAAACCCATCCCTTCTGAAATATGCTCCTCAAGAACATGGCATATTGAATTTACTTCTACTTTTTTGCCAAAAATACTGAAAGAAGCCATTCACATTACTTTTAAGAAATTTTAGGTTACTGACTAGTCTCAAAAGGAGAGGCAAACAGAAATTGCACTGACAATGAACTGGGGCAAAGAATTTTATTCAAATTAGGAAGCAATAATTAGGTAATGCAGTAGTTAGAATCATAGAATCACATAGTTTAGAAAGACCTCTAAGATGATTAGGTTCAACCATTAACCCAGTACTGCCAAGTCCACCACTGTAGGGATACCTGCAGGGATGGTGATTCCACCACTTCCCTGGGCATCCTGTCTCAGCGCTTGACAACCCTTACAGTGAAGAAATTTTTCCTAATATCCAATTTAAGCCTTCCCTGGCACAACTTGAGGCCATTTCCTCTTGTCCTGTCACTTACTGCCTGCGAGAAGAGACCAACCCCCCCACCTGTCTACCATCTCCTTTCACATAACTGTAGAGAGCATTAGGTCTCCCCTGAGCTTCCTTTTTTCCCAGCTAAACTCCCCTGCTCCCTCAGCTGCTCTCCATAAGATTTGTTCTCATATGATATGTCAGAGGCACATTTCAGAGCAAAGACTTAGTTTTCTTTGATATCTGAACAACATATAAAGCTTTCCTTATTTCAGATGCAGCAGGTTCCAAATATCTCCTAGTGTAGCAGTCTCATTTCTTACTGCCACCACCATAAACAGATACCTTACTACATTTTATAAAATTGCAAAAAATCACAAACTGACAGTTTCTTGAGGTGAGTAAACTGAACTGAGATTCATGTAGGTTTAAAGACATAAATCAGAAAGCCAAAAGAAACAGGAATTGTTCTTTTTTATCAATGCTAACCATTTAGTGCAATGTAAACTCCTGATTAATAATACAATAAAACCATCAAGTAGTAACCAAAGATAAATAAACTTGTTTCATATAAAAAAAAATAAAATTACACGAAAGGATATAAAAGACATTGATAAAATAATTACATTTTAATTTCATGATAAGTTATGTAGAAAAAAAAGGGATTTCCTCTTTTTGTTATATCTGACAGGAAAACATCTACTATGAAAAATTTGGATCAATAAACTCATTTCCAACCTTTAAAAAAGTAGAAAAGTAAAAAATTTTCTTAGTTGACCATTATGTATTTTTATATATTATTATTTAATCCTTATGGTTTGAGATAAATCTTAATTGTCGAACCATGTCATTCACCAACACTGTCTGAACATATTTGTTTACAAAGACAAGAAATCACAGCAAAATGAGATGTGTTAAGTGAAAATTACATCTCAGTTCTCTTCATGAACAAGCAATATTACTGGAGATACAGGACTCTAAAGGAAAATTGAGAAATGGATAACCCATTGTGAAAGGGAAATAAATATTATTTTTTTACTATTTAGGAACGTTATTTTTTCTGTATAAAGTGACATTAGAGAAGTTCCATCAGACAAGCTTAAGTTTATGCTGTTAGTATGAATACTTTATAGAATTAGAAAAATACATGCTTGCTTTTGTAGGCAAGCATGAATGCACTGTCATTAATTCATATGGAAGATATGAAAAAAATTAATATCATTAGACATACAATATCATTAATATTTTTTAATATTTTAAACAACATCACATTCCTCTTTCACAAAGGGTTGCTATTTTCACTTTAATCTTCAAAACCACTTGCAGTAAAAGAAGTGAAAGGAAGGCAGTATCACCAAAAAAAAGTCTAATTGAGGATCCACAGCTTTTTTTTTTGCGTGTGTGCTTTGTTTGTTTGTGTTTTGTGGTTTTGTTTGTTTGTTTTGTTGGGTTTTGTAGTGGTGGTGGGGGTGTGTTTTTTTTTTTTTAATAGATACCAAAGAATTGTCATGAGTTATGTGAAATGCATTAGTAGCGACTACTTGAACCACAAAGTAGCCAGTCATACTAAATATTAAGTTGTTCTTTCCTTTTTGCAGTGTAATTAACTATTACCTGGGAGTGCTCTTTAAGCAGGGAAGAAATAGCAGACCTTTTCCTATGTACAAGTGCTTGTATATTTTATTTGAGAGAATACAGTGAGACGGAGAGACAGAAAGAGAAGTAATGCACGGCTGCTTTGGTTTTCTGAGATCCCATTTTCCCTAAATTCTCCCTGTTAGGAAGTTGAGTTCTGTTCAGCCTACAGATTGCAGGGCTTTATAATCTGTTGTATTAAACACAGTTCAGAAATCTTCAGAGCAGCAGCTTGGAAAACTGATTTTCAAATAGTGAGACAAGAAACTAATCCCCTGAGCTTGTAAAACACAGTCTGAGCCATTTCTGATTCAGAATAAGAGAGTCATTTTTCTATCTTTGGTATAACAAAGCCATGCCTCTTTCCAGAAGCTCCTCTCTGCTTATTTTTTAACTTGGGCCACATCCTCAAAGGTTTTTTGTCTTCATCCCATCTCTGCTATCCAAGAAAACTTGGAGTACACAGAAGGAAAGCAAACTCTTATGAAGTTACATGACTCCAGGATCTGGGCTTTAAGGACATCAGTAGAATCTGACACTGATATAGAACAATCACAGGAAACTGTGACAGGCAGTCACTCAACTAAAACCATTTGAAGGACTTCAGCACAAACAGCCTTGCTTCTCTGGAACTGTTCTTGCTTTGAGACTGACTCTAGCAAGAAAAAAATGGTTATAAGGGGTGACTCCTTTCATGTCAGCTAATGCTTCTGGGGGGGTGGTGGGGGGAAGGGAACAAAACACAAAAAAACCTGAACGAAATCAAACCATTTATCCCACTTAGATTATTCTGACTGTCTTAGAAAGACTATTTAGTCCAGATATTTAGCTATGAACCAGAAAATAAGCAGAACTATACTCACAGCAACTATGAGAAAATGAGTAAAATCACTTTGGGTTAACTTGATTATTCACTAATAAGGAATAAGTAAATCTTCCAGTTCTGAGTCTTTTGATGATATAGTGGAGACAGTCAGCAGACACTACCCAGCCTTTCATTGCCATCATTAACTAAACTTTGTCTCCACCTGCAAAATAATGAAAGTATTCCATAAAGTCTTACAAGATTGCAAATGTCTGCTAGGTTTTGGAGGAGCTCAAAGTTGGTTCATGCTTTGACAAAGACCTGCCCAAAAATATCTCAAAACCACCAAGGTAGCTTTCAATCTCTAAATCTAAATTTTATTAGAGCACAGACCAGAACAAATAGTTTTTAAATATATAACCTGGGAAAAAAATAAATCTTTATAGAAATCTCCTATCCTATCTAGCATATTTATGCAGTGAATTTACGATCTGGTTTTTTTCATCATGCTTTGTTAACAGTCCAGCTCTCTCAGCATGAACTGGCTATACATCTACCACCTGTACTTTTTTAACCTGATCAGGTTACAGGCTGTTCTTCCCGTTTCTCACATCTTGTCTTTCATTCCCTACCTTCTGTACTCTCATTCCAGTATTGTTTCCCAGATGTGCATCTCCAACAATGCTCAACATTCAAGAGGACATAAGAAGACAGCCCTCTTCCCTGCTGCCAAATCACATCTTAACTTTAACAACAAAACATATTTGTAAACTTAAACAAATTAAACAAATATGCCATCAGTCACATGTCCTTCTTTACAAATTTGTAGAGACACTTAGATTCTCTTCATGGTAACAGAACCTGACAGAAGATAAAAACTCCACCTTGTAGCTACCAGAAAATACAGTGTAGTCTGTAATTTCTGGTTGTTTACACAGAGGTATATCAGCACATAGAGCCAAAGCCACCAGCAACTTCACCAGCAATCCAGCCATCACATGAATTTTGCAGAGTAGTGAGTCAGACTGAAGAACCATGGCAGTTCGAAATGTTCGTTTTCTCTCAAGATGTGTAATAAAAAACTGACAAAAAAAACCCAAACAAAACAAAACATACTTCTGAAGGCTGCTGAGCCACAACATTTTCACAGTGATGGTTCCTCCCTTCACTGCTTGGCTAAAAGAGTTAACAGCCTCATCATTCCTTGTCAAGTCTGGCATCATCTCTTAGTTTATTAAAGATGCCCAATTACGTGTGTGAAGGTACTAAATGAGGCGAATTCCAGACCTGCCACTGGTATCTTCCAGTAATATAACTGGTGTCTTTCCTGTAACCAGGTATGGCTATTTTCCCTTAAGCTAATGATCTTTTAACTCCTTCGAGAAGGAGTGAGGACAAACAGGTAGCTCATTCTGAAGGACAGTCCAAAAATGCACTGAATTAACTGCACCCAAGATAGCTTACTTATCCACCCACAACATCTCACCCAAGCATCTAATCTATGTGCTCTTCAGATCTGTTCCCACTCTGGAGACACTAACGCTCTTAATGCTTTGGATAAGTCTTTCCACCCCAGGACTGAATTCCAGACCCTGTCAGACTATTCTGGTTGGACTGGAATTATGGCCAGATGCAGACAGCCACTTATTCTCTTACACTGTGTTAGTAGACCTACCTATACTACAAAAATGCAACATATGGGCACAACTAAATTTAAACTAGCTTGCTTAGCATCCTCAACTATCAGCTGCTGATTTTTCTCACACTGGGATTTCCACTCCGCCCTTCAATTTGAAGCGTGTCCTGAAAACCACTTTACAGAACATAAAAGTTCAACTAGCATGTTTTAAACAGAACTCAAAAGCAATTCCATTCTCCAGATCTATTTGCTTGTCCTGCAGCAGTAACTTCTGAGACGCACTGTAGATTGAGACATTACCGTGTGATCCACCACTTGCAGGAGCCAACAGGTATGCTCCTAAAGAAAGAATTACAACATTTTCTCAGTATTAATATTAAACCCTCTCTAAATCTCTTACATTTACCGCACATTTATTATACCGACAACTTAAATGTTATTAGAAGCTGAAAGATTACAGAGATTGAAAAGCAGGAAATTTATCCTTGGGATTTCCACAGCAACTTCTGCCTGTGCCTGGTGACAGCACTGCTATCAGCCAAGAGCACTGAGCAGTTGCAAGAACTGATGCAGATTTCACTCTGTAATCATGTCCTAACAACATCCATCAACTGAATGTTTCAGGTTTCTTTAGCCTTCCAACCCAGGGCCTGATCTGCCTGTCCTGTTTCACTTTCTAACTCTCATATGCTATTACTCAGGCTGTCTGATGAGCAGTGTGAGGGCTGCTCCTCTGTACCAAAACCAGAGGTGTTGCTGGCACTTCACTTATAATACTGCAGGTGAAATGCTGTATGCCTTAGTATCATAACACATCTCCAGTGCAGATTTGCATTCACTCCAAAAGCAACATAGCATAGCTGAAACACCTAATACTTGTATGTTTTATCAGGACATAACTTGAAGCTTCTCCAGCTCCTATGTGCAGTAGGGACAAAGAAACGAACAAACAACTGGGACACTTCTAATCTAGAAAGCTATTAAAAAATAATCTACTTCCTTTTCAACAAAGCTCACAATGTAGCAGAGGTCCTATGTGTTTTTCAGAGGCCTTTGATAAAGTTCTCAGTTTCTGCACCCTACAACAGAAGTTTCCGACATAAATCTTGCTCAGATTTGACACACAAGCTAAACTCCCTTGTCTAGACACAGAAAGGATTGACCTTGATTATGCTTTACTAGATTCTTCACTAAAATCTGTGGCAGTAGCCTCATGAAGTGGGTGACACTTGATGTTTCTAAGAAATTATTTTTAGCTGTATGCAGTGTGGATTTACCTGAGAAGGAAGAGGAGGAAAAGGGGAAAGAGAAGGTAAAAGCTCCCATCACCCTGACTATCACAGCTGTGTGCTGCTACAAACTCCACCTGCCATTATTTTTCACTGTGTATTTTTGGAAATAAATCCAGGAATCTGCTGCTTTACAATCAAAGTGTCACTTCAGCTGTTTCTCGGGAACCTCACAAGACATCAAAGCAAGTGTAAGACATGCTAAGCAATGGTCAGCAACAACTTTGCTTTCGGTACAAGGCCTGAAGATGATGGGTCAATCTCTTCTTAAGGTAACAGCCCTTGACACTCTATTGCAAAGCAACACAGGGGTTTTCAGCAGGGCCTTCCTTGTTGCAACCATAAGTTAAAAAGTAGCAGCAGCCCACCCTAGAATCACAGAATCATAGAATGGTTTGGGTTGGAAGGGACCTTAAAGATCATCTCATTCCAACACCCCTGTCATGCGCGGGGACACCTCTCACTAGACCAGGTTGCTCAATGCCCTATTCAATCTGGCCTTGAACACTTCCAGGGATGGACCATCCAGAGCTCCTCTCAGCAACCTGTTCCCACCTCACAGTGCTTCACCACCCTCACAGTAAAGAACCATACATTTAACCTAAATTTCCCCTCCTTCATTTTTTGACCTTCCTGAGAAGGACTGACACAGAGCTCAGAAACTATTTATGCTGTATGACTTGAAGTTTCTAAGATGAGCACACTGACTTGTGCTCTGAAAGGTCATAAACTACTCAGGGCACCCAATGCTAAAGACCAAAGTCTGAAGTTGCATGACATGAATAAAGCAACCATGGTATCACCCAGGATGTTAGCAACTGAAAAAGGACTTGGATCTGAATCTCTATAGCACCAGCAACTGCCTGGAAGTAGGATGGCTGACCTTTGTTTTTAGAACAAAGATAAACTTTAGAACAAAGATAATTTTTTTTTGTAGTTTACCAAAAGAAAAGGAAACGTTGAGAAGAAAAGCAAAACTTAGTGGATTAAAACATTTTCCAGTCTAATCTAATAGGCCAAATTGAGCAATGGCAGTTGAAAAAACACTTGGTCTCACCAAAACAAACAAAATTATCATCTCAATGTTTAAATCCTGACATATGAAAATACTTAATATAGTCAAAGAGTAAATATTTCATTTCAAAGACGTGTGTAATTTTATAATTTTAAAATTAAACTGACTGACAAACTGAAGTAAAGACCTGCTTCAAAACTGGGAAAAAAATTCAAAATTCTGAAATGTCTATCTAAAAAGGCTTATTCCAGACTGCTTCCAGGTTCAGCTCTTTCCCTCACAAGGAGAAACATGGTTAAACCAATATGACTGTGAAGTTTCTTTTGTTGCTTTGAGTTCTATATTTAGAATCAAGAAGTTTGCAAAGAAAAGTACCTTTAAACATAGTCTTGTCCTACGAAACAAACTATCTAAAGCAAAGGCACATAAATCCTTTCCACCTGAACTAATGGGATCGATTCTGAGGCTTTTGGTTCCAGCCTAGTTCTGATGTGTGTAAGGACCCAAAATTTAAAGAACTTGTCATAGAGATATGCCCTATTTGGAAATATAGAGACAACAAAAAACCAGACTATTAATACCAGATTCAAATTTTCTCAAGAGCAGAATCTATACCCTCTCATTAGGAAAGTGTCACGCATTGAGAGAGGACAAGTATCTTCCATTGAATTTCCCTTGTTGCCTCCTGAAATCTCCAGATGTCCAGCTCTAATGCAAAGAAAACCAAAGCTAGTTTTAAATTTCTGTCCAAAACAGTTGCCTCTGTATTTCTACTTTGCATTTTTTAATTTTAGAATATGTTAGTTTTGAATATTTTGAAATACTGTTATTGATTGGAATTATTTTTTAAGTTCAAAGTAAAGACAAGGTGCTTCCATCATATTTCAGCTAAAAAATCTTTTATATGTTTTATATGTCCTATTGATTACAACACTCTGTAGACTCTAGCGAATATGTTACACTGTGACTCCAGCAGCGTGAAGAAGGTGGGATGGCCCTGGTGGGCAAAGCACAGAGGTCCCAATCAGGAGAGGAGTGTGGGTCAGACTCCACTCTGAAGGGGACTAGGTTGGTCCAGAGCACTGGGGTGTGTTTCTGGAGGAGGATAAGCGCTGGCCTCATTGTAAAGTCATAGTAAAAAGACCCTCCTGCCAGAAGATTTCCAGGCTGAATGTAAACACAAGAGATCAGCATCACCCTCACTTTAGACAGAGTAACAGAAGCGCTACGAGGATGGAAAGTTTGTTCAAAGCAGCAGTAAAAGTGTGGTTTGCTGCATCCTAATCCTGGATGTAGATGCCCGTCCCAGGCTATACAAAAGGACTTAATATGACTGAAAAAGACACAATTAATAAATGGATAGAAGAAACTGCTAATTACTAGCATGTCAGAGGCCCTGAGTTATCAATTAACTGAGTATATTTGTTTCTGTAAAACAGTATTAATCCCACTGCTGGGGCAAATGGAAGAATTTTAATAGAGGAATTTTAAGTGGGTGAAGTGAAGGGGAAAAGGCTTGCCACTGTTAATAAAATAAAAAATGTCAGTGCAAATAGACATCACTTATTAGAAGCCTCCTATCTGTGTAGCAGAATGTCATCTACTGATGAATGCAACTGGAAGGGGGAAAAAAAAAAGAAAGCTTTTTGACAGTTTCCAAACAATTCCAAACAAAATAATCTTCTTTTAAAATCACATTTTGGTCAATTCGTGTTAACTACTGGACATGTATTATTCAGAATAAATAATTTCTCATTGGAATTTACCTCCTTGGAGAAGTCACAAAGAATTGTAATGGCAATGTTTGTAAACTGGAAATAGCTCTAAGACTTTTTTTAAAGTTCTGAGACATTTCATTGAATTGTAGAATGGCTTGGGTTAGAAAGGACCTTAAAGATCATCGAGTTTCAACCTCCTCTGCCATGGGCAGGGACACCTTCCATTAGACCAGGTTGCTCAAAGCCCCATCCAACCTGGCCTTGAGCACTTGCAGGGATGGACCATCCACAACTTCTCTGGGAAACCTCAATTTAAAGCTGAGTATCTGCACATTAAGACTTTTCATTCAGTCAGGTAAGTCTCATCCCAAGGGTTTAGAGCATCTTCATGGGACACCTATTCATTCGTTGGAAAATATATTTTGTTTTTACTGAAACTTCAGCAGAATCAAAATATCCCAGAAAAGCAGTCTGATTCAATGGTAAATGACCACAACAAACAACCAATGATGTAACAGATCATTACAATGAAACTTCTCTGAGAAATGTTGTGAGTCATCTGAACTCAGACAATATCAAAATCCTTTGAAATGCCATCCTGAAGGCAGAACTTTTTAAAAACTGGAGTTAACAGGAAATTATTTCCTACTAGGGACAACACAAAAATGTGCTCAGTAACTCTGTTTCACTCCAAAGAACTTAAAATGACTACCTTAAAGTCAGAAGTCTACAGAAAAACATGATAATAGTTAAAACCTCCCACAGCTGAAGGGGAGCAGACTTCTGCTTTGTGACACTGACCCATAGCACTCCTGAATATAAACTTCTTCCCTCTCCTACCTGTTATCTGTCTTTTTCAGTCCCTTGAATAAACAAGTCTGAGATCCTTCAACAACAAAAAGCATATTGCATAAAGATTTATCTCCCAATCAAAGTGTATAGGTGGCACAGATATTAAACTAGTCAATTGTTGTCTAAAACTAGCATGTGGATGTGGGAAAATGGATAAAGTCAACCTCAGTGGGATAAAGTTCATGTCTTTATTTAACAGAAAAATGCTTCTAAGACATTGCAGTGATCCTTTTTTGCTTTGATGATCTGCCTAGCAAATACTCAAAACCAGATGATGAAACACAGACTCTCCTGTGCTCTGGAGTAAACATCTTTTCGCCTCATCAACCAAGAATGAACCCTACAACTACCATCACTCCACATCACCAAACCTTGCCTGATAATGTCCTGGCATTGGTAATAAACATCTGTCACCTCCTATCTGACTATAATAATGTATTTTGAAAAAGCTTTCTAGACAGAACTAAGCAGAAAATATTGTTACCATTGTGAAATACTTTTTCAGGATAAAGCACAGAACAAAGGTTTCTTAAAGAAAAATTTAAAAGAAAGGAAAAATATTATTCTTACTCACACAAGAATAACTAGCAGCCTGGCAATCAATGCAGATTCAAGTTAAAGGCCTTTTGTCTGCATCAAAGCAAATAGGAACTCAAGATTTGAAATGTCCACATGGTAGGAAAGTGCCTGAGCCACAGAACTGCTTGATATACCCTGGGGTTTAAGAAAGAAAATTTTCCAGCCTTAAGAAACTTCTGAGCAGAAATTTTAACAAAACTATCCTGTTTTGATGGAAGCTTGGCATTTGGCCAATCCTGACAGATCAGGAAAACTGTTTCAGGCAAAATCAAAATATCAGTCTAACAACCTCTACCAGAAGGTCAGAAAAAAAAAAAGTAGTTCATCTGCCTAGGAAGAAGGATCACATGTGACAGTGTCACTTTACTTGCTCACCATAAAATATTTGGTTAATTCTTTTCTCCTTTCCCTGATGATGATATACAGTCCTAAAGAATTGCTTCACTTTTTTAAAAAAACCAAACAAACAATTATAGTTACAAGCATAAAGAAACAAAGAATAATGCAAGTGATCATAGCACAACAGAAGGTCACTTGAACAACTCACAAAATAAATTATGCAGATCTCTTACTCATTAGGGCAGTTTCATTACTGCTACAACAGTATAGACTACAGCAACAGACAATCTCAAAATTACTGCACACACACATACACCTTCCACCCTCTCCAGCAGAGGTGACTGTCATCTCTACTTTGTCACTATGTGAAAGCACAAACCCTCACAAAGCTTATGTTCAGCTGCTAAAACTAAAGCCTAGATAAATGAAGCTAATTTCTTAAAACTCAGTTTGCTAAACCAGGCACCCTACTTACCTCTTCTTCCTTAGAATGATGACTGGAACTTTCTACCCTACACGGCTCTTGATGTTAAACCTAATATGTTGCTGTGCTTCCATATCTGAAGTCTGGCAGGTTTGCTTACATTTGATAGTGCAACTGCTCTAAGAATGTGAGCTAGAAGACCAATGCCACATACCAAAACCTGTCCGGATGCAAAACGTGACTCATTTTAGTAGGCACCCAGTAAAACTTACACTAACAGAATGATTTTGGTTATATTTTAAACCAATTCAGATTCTTTCTGAGACAAACAATAGTTTGATCCTTATTGTGGGTTGGTTTTTGTTGTGTTTTTTTTGTGTTTTTTTTTTTTTTTTTTGGGGGGGGGTATTTTGTTGTTTTTTTTAAAGTTCCCATTCAAATGAAACCTTCCAACACTTATTACTAATAGGCCACAAAAATTTTACAAATTCACAGGTATATCTTTCCTTATACTCAAAGTGGACAGGAAATAAAGGCAGATGTATTTTTGATTCATATATCTTCTATGGGACTACTTCTCATGGGCTTATTGTCTGGTCGGTCTTGCTTACCGGCTCCAGTGGAGGACTCGAAATGAGGAACAAGTTCTTCAGCTTTATGTAATAAAATTAAAAACTCAGTCTTAAGAGATTTATATAACTTCTGCACATACAGACATTAGTGAAATGGAATCAAAATCTCCGATTTTGTTTACCAAAATCTATACAAAAGTTCGTTGTGGTCATCAGCAGGTTCCAAACTTGCAATCCCAGAACTAACTGGTTATGTTTTATTTTCCCGTATCAGAATTGAGAGTAATTCCATCTATCTGCCTATTTCAGTAGTAGAAAGCTTTAAGGAAAATAAACTCAGTGAAATGCAGTGGGGATACAGGGACAGGCCTGAAGTTCACCCATAGTACAGCATGACTTTGCTGTAAACTCTGCTCTACTGACTGAAATTACATAATTGCTGTCAGGTAGTTGGTTGTCACAAACTAACTGTTACTTCGCTTGGCTGCGTTTTAATGCATGAAACTACAGGATCTTGGCAGATATGAGGCATTACAGAACCAATGACACAAAAGTTAAAGCCTGAATAATTCATGTAGCAGTACTCTTTGAATAAGTCTGGTATACCCATGATAGTTTTTTAGATGGAAGAAGATATGTATAGCTCATTTGTTTGAGTTGCCCCCCCAATCCATGCCCCTCCTTGGGCAATCAGGTGTCTTACCAATATGGTAAGTCAGGATGTGTCTGTTAGAGCAGGCTTTGGCTGGAAATGCTGTTCTGACGAAACAGAAAACACAGCATGCTTCACAGTGAAAAACTCCACAAATCTAAATGTCGGTTTGTTTTCCCAGATGACAGTACAGTCATTTTCGGCACAGCTTTGTTTAATAAGTTGTTGGTATTACTACTGGTCTGATTTTCAAGCTGAAGCTTTTAAGGAGCCAGAGCAGTTTCCAATGCATTACTGTTATTCTGTTAAGAGCTGCTTAGAGAGCAGACTACAAACCATTACTGCTCTCTTTCTTTTCGGGTTTTGAGCAGTCTCAAGGTGCAGGCCTAAGGCATCCTGCCTTCCATAGTCTAAGCTTTATCACAGCACAGATAAGGATAACTATGGCCTTGTCTACATTAGTCATATTCTTGTCCTGAAGAGACCCAGTTCTCGGCAGTCACATAAATACCCAAAGTAACCTTAACATTTAATATCATAACTGATCTACGTGTTATGTATCTACAGCTTCATCCTGTTGCTAGGATAGTCAAAAGATCTTCTTCCTTTCTCCTGCGTTTTTCTAATTTAATTTGCAGACACATAGTTACCCAAGTGGCCTATAAGCATTGTGATATCTGTTTCACTGCTCCCACTGGAGCAAGAGGTGAGATTCGGTGCTGGTTGATCTTACTGTAATGATTGAGCAACAGCCTCACGGCTGGCCTTATTTCAGCCTTATAGTCACAATGAAGAAGGATGGCAAAATTAATTCCTGTGATTCTGAATGGCAGGACTGCGCAACTGCATGTTGGGATGGTTGGAAAACAATCCTGTTACCTTTCAAAAGCATTTTTGCTGAAGTTTACATGCAAAGGTGGTGGCAAAGGGTTTCCAGAGCTACAGAAATTCGTATTTCTCTTCCCTCTGTTGAGATGCAAATAGGAAAATGTCTATCTTGCTGCAAATAGAGTCTGAATGACCCCAATTAAGAAAATCTATTCAGTTTCCTCATTTTCCCCTTAAATGGGAGATTAGATAGAAGTAAATAGACAGATGAACTAACACTATTCAGAATTAGCTCACTGATGAACTGCCTCACAATTATTTGTAAAACATGCCTTCCTACAAAGAGAGAAGAATAATTGTAACTAGCTAGACACTCAAAATGTAGAAAACCCAATGCATCCAGTGTGCAGAAAGACCAAAGTCCAATTCATCATGGAAATATTCTCAACAAGGAATACAATAATAATAACAGTGATATTTCAACAGTTGTCCACTAAAGACACTTTTTTGTTTCCATGGCAGTAGACAGTAGAGTCCAAAACTGTATAATTTTCCTGTTAGTTACCAAAAAAAAAGAAGAAGGAAAAAAAAAAAAAAAGAAAGAAAGATAAAAGCCTTCTCAGGGGGTAAAAATTCACCCCGATAACCAAATGGAGGCAGTCAGGACTCACAGAGCTGTCAACATATTAAAGCCACTGTGCGAGACATTGCTGATACTATGGCAGAAGTGAAGAAACATTTTTTCAGCTCCTACACAGCTATGACATATCCCTAAAAAAGAACCCAGTATGCCACAATCTATTGGACTCAGGATCTGAGTTGAGCCATTAGTCCTCTGGTGTCACATCTGAACAGCTCTGGAAAATAAACAGCAAACACCCAAATTGCTCCCATGTAATTGCACACATCTCTATGGAAATCAATTGGAAAAAACAGCAATATACATATAAACTATTACACAATCAAAATATAAATAGAGTAAGTAGAATAAAAGTAAGTAGCAAATAGTTAAAAACTGTTTCTACATCAGGTCTTATTTGTTGTAGTTTGGGTCATCCCTAGATACAACTGAAGGCAACAAAAATACCTAAAAAGAAACAAAACCTTTTTTCTGCTTTAGGCTCCAAATGTAGCTGACTTCTCTACTCTAACTGGGAACTAAAGTTCTGAAGTTAATCAAATTACTAATATTCAAAGTATTCTAAATCCAAAGATACTGCTTCAAACAACTCCTATTATGTCCTGGATGGATACTTATACCAGAACAGAAAATACCAAAAAAACCTAAAAATTACATTGTCTTTACAACTCTGTTTAAGCTAAAAGTACTAAAATCTCTAGTCAGATCGCTCAGGTGCATTCAACACCTTAACATGACTGAAATTTCTGAAACTATAGCCAAAATTTACAGTGAACGATTTTGGAAAAACATCAGCAATTTACTGCCAGTGCATTCCCCACAGCTACTTATACTCAACACTTACACTGCTTATATCTGAACACTTGTTAGCAAAGAGTAGAAAATAGGCTGATTTTCCTTACCTCCCTCCCTATATTTAAAACAAATGCCAACTGTGAAAACAAAAATAACAATATTGTGTGAAGTTGGTAACGAGCTGACAAAAGTATAGTTAAGAACCTCTAAGCATAAACATTTTTTAAGATGAGATTCACTATGTTCCTCATACATTTGTCACTTAGGCTGCTAAAACTATTTTTAGCTGCTATTATTTGAACTCTGAAAGTTGAGAGTTTTAGTAAATCAGATTCTGAATTGTTGACTGTTTATCCAGCACAAACTTTGAATACAACCTGCTCACCGATATCCAATGACCTAAAAACCTATCCAAATAAATAAACAGAAATGTTTGCTTATGGTACCAATTAATTTCACCTATTATGTTTGCAACATAAACCACTAATAAACAGGGTGACGATTGATGGACTGACTGACTATGGTAGGTGGCCATGAGATGGATATTGCTTTGATCCAGCCATTGTCATCACAATCACGAGATACAAATGACTATTCATACCTGAATATTACTAATTAGCAGCCATTAGTGTTATAATTCATATAAATCTGAGCCATCCACTCATTTTGATTTATTTGCATGCACAATTTTTCTTTGCTTATTTTACATAGAAATTACAACAGAATATTTTTTAAACAGAGCACAAAAATTTTACAAAGATTCACAAAATCATGTGTATTACATCAAAAAATCTGTTTTCAGGGTAGTAACATCACAACATCGCAGTTGCTTGGCACATATAACCTACTTAGACAACAGAATTTAATGAATGAATTTACACCTACAGAAGTGCTGAAGTGTTAAAATGCTAAAATGTTACATTTCTTAGTTGTCCCCAAATTGACAATTTGGGGACATCTGACCTTTAGAGCTGGAATCAACTAGAATACCAGCTATTTCTACTTTGTTAGAAAACTAAAATATAATTGGAAGCAATAATGAAGAGGGGTTTATCAATCTAATGCCTGGAAGAGTTCAGCCATACACCAATCTCTGCAAAACCATCTTCAGGGGGAAAACAAAAGATAAGTAAAAATAAAAGGTTCTCAGAAACCAGACTCTTGTTTTAAGCAAGCTAAAACTACAATAATGAGGAAGTTAAGACTACAGTCTTCATTTTTTCATTTTTGTGATAAAGGTATAAGTAATATATGCACCAGACTCTGTTTGGAGTTTATGATAAATACTAAACTTGATTATCCAAATAAAGGTATTCAAGTGAAAAAAATACTTGCTTGGTAGTGAGAAGTGATGATGGTGATGATGATGATCATGATGTTTATTGTTCACTTTCTAATGAGTACCTTACGAGGAATATATAATTTCTAAATCCTATAAACATACACAATCTAAGTTCAAAAACACTTGCTAGAAGTAAGAGATTTTCTTTTCTTCAGATTACCTATATCAGCAATATAGGGATCAATCTCTCATTTTTTAGCCCCAGAAATAGTTTTCTATTAAAAAAATCTGAAGTATCCTGTGCTATTTTATAATTATTTCTACCTTTTGGCACCGTCATGATCCCAGAAAATTGATAAGATAATGAAAAGGAGCTACTAGCAGAAGGAATCCATTATTATTTATAGTGTGTCCTTAAACAAGAAAAGGGGTAGACAACCATACTTAGGTCTTCATCCAGTAATCATAACATTACTTGCTTGAGGGCAAGCATGGTTAATCTTCAGGTAGAAGCCTAACCAGATCTCTGATGAGACAGGACTTGTAGTGGACACAAGGGAAGACTTGCTAGATTCCAAAAGGCTGTAGCAAAGACCTTACTACCATGTAAGTTTCTTTCTAGCTTCACAGAAAGAGATTCAATAGTTGATGGCATCTTATTTTTGTTGGCTTAAATAAAACAATTTAAAATACTGTTTGCAACAAAATATTACACATTTCATGTGTCTTTGTTCTGATTACAAAGATGGAGCTGTTCTGATTGCACAGCAAGAGAAGTGGAAAGAGAAAATAGAGCAGTGAAGTTTAAGAGTTCATTTATTCAATAGTTGATGGTATACAGATTACAGTGGCAAATTTTTTCAGCTCATCAGAATTTCATATGAAGAGGTACAAACCACTAATTAAGGTAGAGGAATTCAAGTCTGTTATACATAAACTAGATAGATGAAAATGAGAGGAGCATCTTCTTAAGCTGGAATATTCACAATGCATAAGGCAGTAAGTGTGTGAACAACTGAACACTTAGCTGAAAGATTTTGGAACAGTTACAAACTATAATCCAAGAACTACAGAGTTTAGGTTGCAAGGGAGAGTGACTGGAAAAAATTCTTACTTCACACATTTATGAACATACCAATTAACACACCAATTTGTTATAAGATTGTTCCTAAAAATAAAACAAAGGAGAAATAATTAGGGATTAAAACAAACCCAAACGTAAATATCTATTTTCTTTATTGTCTAGCAAACAGACTGTTCTTTATGAATTAAAAATAAATTTTACACACACTGTTCTAATTACAAAAATTGTCTGCTGCTGTATGAAAAACTCTGTTGCAGGTTTGGAAAAATAATATCAGAATTATACTAAAATATACTTCACTGTTTCATTATAGAGCATGCTTTTAAAAGAAGTGTATTAACACAATCTAAGCATATGTAATGTTTTTGCATAAGTATGTATATATAAACCATAGATTTAGTACTTATGATCACAGAAGTCTGAAGTAAACAGTTGCCTTTCAAAGACATTTCCCTGCTTCACACTACAGAAAATACCACAATAAAAGCATAGTAAATTTACTGAACACACATTCCCCACCCACCACCCTCCCATTGCTCTAGTTTTAAATGGTAAGTAAGGAAGTGAGTCTCTCTCTAACACTCAGAGAGTGCAAATTCTCATAAAAACCAAACTAGAAATATCTATAATGAATTATTGCATTAAGGGAGACCCTGGTACAAGCTCCCACCTCTAGGCTTATAGTTCCATAAGAATCTTCACTGCAAAGAAACCTGCTGACCTTTTCTTAAGCCTGACATATCTGCAGACCAATTTAAAAAATCCCCTTCCTTCCTCCCCTCCCCTTCCCTC
>NW_020955362.1:579517-647860 GCF_003031625.1 Empidonax traillii | reverse complement strand
CCTTTCCTTTTCTATCTTCCTTTTCTTTCCTCCCATCCTTCCTTTTCTTTCTTCATTTCTGTTTGTTTTTTGGTTTTTGTCTTTTTGGTTTTTTTAAAAAAAAAACAACTAGAAATAGCCTAGCAACCAAAACTAGATGCTTCCTGGAGCCAGGCTTCACAGTACTAAAGGAGAAGCACCAACAGCTACACTTTGTGCCTTGGATACATCTTGGACTTTGCAAAATAAAGCAGAAAGGGCAGGCTTTGCAATGGAAATGATAGTTAATTATGAAGGACTTTTTATTTTTAAAGTTTTTAAAATTAACTTCAAGAGAGAACAGGCTGGGTGCTTGTGTTTCATAAAGCTGAATTGTTCTTACATGGAACAAAATGTTTGAGTTAATATTTTGAACAAATGCTGAGTTCCATCATTTATTTATGCTGAATCCTGCCAATGAGCTGCCCAATCTTGGTTCAATTTACAGCAGTTTTATAGCACAGGAACTCTGATGCCTTTCAAAAGTTCTACACGTGGACAAAGGATTAGAATCAAGGCCACAGATGTAATTAAATTGTTTATTTAGTTACATCCTAGGGATTATACCTTATATCCTAGAAAAAGAATATTCTTCATATTCCTATTTCAGTCATCTTTCTCAATTATGAAAATCTTACTGAAAAACCAATATCACATTTATTAGCTTCTATTCACTATTTCAGAAAACGGCAACCATTACAACCTGAGATACTGAAAACCTTGAGGGAACAAAGTTTCTGTATTTTTTTCAGCATAGTCCATCTATTTAAATTTTATGTAGAGCTTTTACCATTTACTTCTTCCAATCTTACACTGCCTTTCTTTTGAAATACAAAAATTCTCTATTTTCTTTTGTTTTATTTCTAAAAGTATGAATTTAAGTAATGTCATCTATTGCTGAAATCACCTATAGTTTATAACGTAGGATCAGAACTTGAAAGTCCTGGACTCTACTCCTGCCAAACTCTAACTTGATACCAATATATACTGCTAAATTCTGGCATCAAAAGCAGCTAGTCTTGTCCTTGGCACCAGGAAAGCATATGTTCCCTCATTTTCAGTCCCACAGGAAAATAAATTACAATATCTACACTTGATCTCAGCATGCTATTATATTTTTATATTGAGATGAAAAAACTAAACCTCTACTGTACAGAAATTTTATCATCTACAACGGAACGGCAGCAGGTTGCTGATTTTAATTCATAATAAAAGAAATTTAGAGCTTTATTAATTTCCTAATCCTTTTCTACCATGGAATGTAGTATCATATATTCTTTCTATTTTCACACTACTCAGTGTATGGCAGAGCATGAGATCTGAGTTAATAATAATAACTCTTGAAAACAAAAATGCACCTGTATCCAAGGGTTTCAGAAAAAGCTGATGGCACAGTAAGAGTACCTGCCACTGGAGTATGTCTTCCTGTCTATAACTAACTCTAATATTTACCTAAGGTAGAAAGGAGTTTAGCTGTTACTAAATAAGAGAGACCTCTGTTTACTCATTACAAAAAATGGGGACCCACAACTGTGTATCTTCAAATTTATGCTTAGAGTCTAAATCAAAAAACTTTAACAGAAATTTTTTCTGTAATAAATGTTTTGAGTGTTAGCTTTATATTAAAATTAATTATTTCTGTTTATAAACTACTGACTTGAAAACCATTCAAAATTAGTTTTAAGCTCTGATTTTAATTTATTTCAAATTAGAGCCTGAAACGTCAAAAAATTTACATTCACTAATAAATTATATATTGTTAAAAGACAGAATTCTGCCTTTAAATACAGTAAAGAAACCTCACCTGTCACTACATCACCATGAATCAGAAATCATCTGTACTGCAACATCCCTTAATACCTCTATTAATCAGATAATTTAGTTCTACAACACATTTAGTAGTACAATAGTGGATATTATTGTAATGGATAACCTTACAAGAAAAAAGGCTATATGCAGACAGAACTTGACTGAACTTTAGAGATCACTCAAGATAGAGGAGTTCATTTTCTAATAAAGAGCTACATCTCCAATTACTAAGTGAAGATATTGAAAAGCAATGTCGGTGTATAGGAAAAGTGAAATTTAGGGTTCTCCAATTTCACATATCCTCTAGATATACAAACTACTTGAGGTAAATAAATGTTAAACAATGCTTATCAGGAAGAAAGAATTGACCAAAAAAAAAGCCCAAACAACACAGCACTTTAGACAAACAAGCAAGAAATTAACAAAAATAGCTGTGAAGTCTTTGAGAAATTTAAACCAAATCTTAACTTGCAACTAACTTAGAATATTTAGAAAACATAGGTTAAAATACTTACTGCTCTCAGATGTAATCTGGTTTCTACTTTTAACAGAATATTTTAAGATATACAATAGTTAAGGTTTTCTACTCGCTTTACATTAAAATAGGAGATATTCTGAAATAACACTGGTACAGCACTACCTGTATATTAAACACCAACTATTGTATCACCCCTGTTTGAAATATTTTTAAAAATCAATAGTCCCTAAAATTATGTTACCATTTCTTTTAAAAGCTTCACTTAGCAAGCACAGGTTTTATGTGAAATACTGAATGTATGGGAAATAGAGCTTGACACTGAGTCTTGCAAATCATGTTTTCAAAAATATTCTTTAAATACACTTAGAATATTTTACATTTACAGTTCTAGTTTGTGATGATCTAGAAGTCCTTTGAGCAGGTTAACAGTAGTGAAGGAAAAAATTAATAATTTCTTATATAGACAGTTAAGACTGTGTTTATAGTTCCAAAAGGATTGTGGGTTAATCAACTTCATTTGCAGAAAAGAAGCAAAAACAAGCAATATGAGTTCAACACCCTGAGAAACACGCAGTCTTGCACCTAGACAATGCAGGAGCAGTGGGTTTTGGAGAACTGCCAAAAAGGATTAATTCTGAGGACAGTCACATAGGAAAGCACAGCTACAGGTTTTGGTCTGCTGAAACTTTGAGGAAGCCAGATAATCCAATGTTGGAGCTAACTAGTGGGGATTTGATGTGGTTTCTTAAGCTTTGGGAAACAAGTCATGTACACTCATGTGCACAGATCCCCATTTCAGTTACACTTCATAAGTAGGAGAACTCGAAACTACTTAGGGCACTATGCATAGTGGGAATTATCTTACATCTGAGATTATGGGCCACTCCCACATCTGCTGAAAAACATTACTGAGGAATTTTCCAAAAATGCTTTCTTTGGAGAATTAAATTACCTTTGTAGATGCAGTAAAATCTAATCAGTGCATTTTCTGAACATGTTCCCTAGGTCTCTCTTTCTCATAAATATTAATGTACAAAATCAGAGGCCAAGTCATTCCAAAATTCATACACTCCATGTATAAATTTAGAAGGCTTAATGTGGTATTAGCACACAGAAACAGTAAACATCACACATTAATACATTTAAATTTTGAGTATTTTCCAGTAGAATATTCTCAAGGGACCTAATTAACCAAATGAAGATTTTTCAGATTAGCAAAGCAGCTAGATATGTAGATGAAAATACAGGCTAAGAAGTTTGAATTTGCTCTAGAGAGAAGCATACGTTTTAATCTCTGCTCTCTATAGGTGTATGAGGTGAAGAAGTGGCGTTTCCCCAGGTTAGGTAAGGCTATTTCACATGAAGACAAAATCTTGTCTGTCAATTCTCCTATTTGCGATTATATTAGCATAAATTAAACCATTATAACTAAACAACCTCTAATCCAGGAGAGGATGAATCATAGTTGATTGATGTCTGGCATCAAATCAGGCAAGATCTTGGCTTCATGGCTATCCAGAAATTAATGACAGTGATTTCTTCATCAGATGAAGGTAGAATAAAATAAAAATGAGATAAATTTAAAATATCATAACACTAAACAATATGAATCAAAGCTGTCCAGTAAATGAAAATGGTTTCTTCCACTCAGTAGATTATCAGGCAAGTCTCTCACAGAAAACACTTTGCTAGTTTAATTCATTAATCAACATTTTAGTAATGCTGTTTAAAACTACCATGGCATCTATCATTAGAGCGAATATATAAGTAAATAGAAACATTACTCTTTACCCTGAATGAGCTCCTGGATGTATCTTAATGCTACTCTTCCAAAATGTTAGTCTCCCAGAGCACATTTCTGTTGATATTTTAGTATGCCCCTAAACAAAGGACCATGAACAGAAAATTTGTCACAACGACAGAAAAAAAAATTCTTCAGGGCATACACATGACCGTATCATTTTATGTATTCATAATAACTTCATTTGTTCTCGAATAAATCCCTCTGAACTAAAACAGTACTAACAGGCATTTTTAAAGAAGAGTTTAAAAATAAAGAATATTTTTTAAAGTTTGCTAACATGTTGGTATGTGTGCATATATTATGCACATCTATTTACCTAATTCACATACACATATATGTACAACAGTAAATGTGTATTTTTGATTGAAAAAGCAGCATCACTAGTTTTCTCTGTCTGTTTCAAAGATGGGGAAACAGTTACTTTTCATATGTAAGCACAAAGCAAAACTCTTCTTTATTCCATGAAAATCAGTCTAGCTTTTACTGCTCTGCATAACAAACATTTTACATATACTTCTACTCTTCCATTGAATTGCATGAGAATGCTACAGATGGTTTGTAACATCTCGATTAGCTCATTTTTCACAATGCTCTTGTGACACTCTATATCATTTACAGGAGGTATGTTTGTCAAGATCCCATAGCACCTTTCTGACAACAGATGTTTTGAAATTCATCCTATTTTGCTTGGCAAAGATTTATTTTAATGGGTTTTACAGTATGATTTCAGTGAAGAATTCACAGGCCATTTAACTCAGTTTAGGAAAACTGAAAAGACACTCTGATAAATGTTCGTTTATTAGATAAACGTAATTAAATGTTATCTAAAAGACATTCTGATAAATGTTTATAAAAAAGACACTCATAAACACTAATTTTGTAACTTTTATAATATATTTTAAAGCAATCAGCCCTATAAAATGTGGCTTATTTGTTTTTTTTTCCCAAATGATTTTTCATTCTTAGTTATTATGCAAAAAATGTTTAAGTAATGACTTCAGCTTGATTATTTCTTCAGTTTCCTTCTTAAACAGCGTGTAACTTTGAATCCACAGGTACTCCATGTATCACTTTGTACATCAAGAACATACATAGTTAAAAGTATGATAGTATTTTTTCATCAGGAATTCCTATGGATGAGCACTAATTGAGACCTTAATGTAAATTAATGGATAAATATTGTCATGTCTCAACATGAAGAGTTCTTAGAGAAAATAAACTCGAGGGTCTGATACTGCAAACTTTACTGAATAGCCCTTGTTCTGATTATTCTTACTGAAGTCTTCTGTATCCATGGTACAGGTTAACAGCAGAGTTATATTCTAATCCAGTTCTCTTGTTCAAGAATGTCACCAAGTACCTTATGAAAAATTACTAAATGAAAAAGGATGAATTCAAAAGTCTCTCTAAAGCCCCTTCTTATCCAGGAAAATGTTTGGCATCTCAGTGCTGTGAGACAGTCATCTTCTCAAATGGTAATATAGTCAAACACAGAGTTTTCCCCCAAATAAGACTGCACAGGTGGTAAAGCACAATTGCTCAGTTAGCAAAACCTCATAAACTCATTTTCACGAATAAGTATCACTTATAAAAGTCCACCATCATAAAGCAAATACTCTAATCTGCTTAAGCACACACAGAGACTGCTTAAAAAAAGCCACTATAGATTTTGCCACTGTCATGTTCCTGCTCATCTTCCCTATATCACTGTACTATCTAAAAATGTCAAGACTTGCAATTAATGCAAGTTACAATAAATAATTTTACTGTAACAAAGCCATGTAAAAATAAAATTGCCTGGATTTTGTTGATTTATGATTTTTCAAGTATGAGGCATGAAAAAGAGGCAGGAAGCATCAATCAGGACAGTTCCCTGATTATGCTTCATAAAATTATCTTCTGACCAAACCTAAAGAGGAGTTGTAGTATATATACCAAACCACAACACATGGTGGCATTCTCTAATGTAACAAAGGGTGGTTTGTACTTTATCACTGATGGGTAGGTATTAGCTACATTTCAAGTAATACTTAAGATTTTCACTCTTCACAATATAATCCTTTTGTTCTAAAACTACTTGTTTCCTGAGGACAAGTACAAAGTAAGTCATCACCATTTCTGAATGCTGCTGAATATCACTGAATTGCAAAAAAAATAGGTAAGTCATTGCAATATCATTTGAGTCCTTTATTTCTAGGGTTCTAACACAACGTACTGGATAGAATGCAACCACCACGGTATCAGTTTCAGTTGTCTCCATTGACGACTGGTCACCTACCCTGAAGAACCGCCTGCAGAACCTGTTGGTCTGCATGGCGAGGCCCTGGCTGGGGACGGGCAACAGGCAGGTGGACCTGCACCTGGGCACCCACTGCCGATGTTGAGAAGCTCTCCCACACCTCTCAGTGTGCTGACTGGGAAGTTACCGGGCAGTGCTAATCGAGACCTCTGCACTACGGCCAGGCTGCCCCCGCCAAAGCCAAGCAGATTGCTCAAGGAAGGGCTGGTGAACGACGGCCCCCAGACACTGAAACCCAAAGAGCTTTCCCCGCTGTGAGCTCTTTGTCCTTCAAAAATAAACACGGGAGAGACGGGGACACGCGGAGGGGCGGGCAGGGCTCTCGCCGCGCCGGCCGCCTCCCCCGAAGGGCTTCCAGCCCATACGGAGCACACCTGTCGTAACCAACGCCGGAGCACCAGGGCGGGCTGGGCTCGCCGGCCGCGGCTCCTCGGGGAGCCGGGAGGCCGGCGGCAGGACCGAGGGCGGCGCCCGACCCGGGAAGTTTCTCGCCACAGGTTGTCCCCTCCCGTCCCCCCACCCCGGGAGCCCGCGGGCGGGCCCGGCCACAAGGACGCACCTTGGCGCCGCAACCGCCGCTTCTTGAGCCCGAAGATGCGGACCTTGGAGAAGATGTCCACCAGGTTGCCGTTGCAGAGCCCGCGGTTCTTGCTGGGGCTGTTCCGCCTCCTGCTGGCCGAGGGCCGGTCCCAGTGCTGCTCCCTCGCCTGCCGCTTCTGGCGGATCAAGCCGCTGGCGATGGCCGCTGCCATGGCTGCTCGCCGGATCGCCCACGCCGGGCAGAGAGGCGGGAGGCGGCGGGGCGCTCAGCCCCGGCGGGGACCCATCCCCGGCGGCGGGGGCGGGCGAGCGGGAGCCTCCTCCGGCCCGAGGCGCGGCTGCGGAGCGGCACCTCCACTCTGCGGCCGGCGGGAGCTGCCGCTGCCGGGGGTCACCGCATGGGTGCCCCGCCGTCACCCCCGCCGTGTCCCGGCGCTGGGGCACCTACTGCCTACTCGGGCAGGTGTCTGCGGGCGGGCGGGCTGGCGGCGCGGAGCGAGCGGGGCTCGGGGCAGAGCTGCGCCCGGTCGGGTCGGATTGGGTCGGGTCGGGTCGAGTCCGGCTGGCAGCGCTGCCTCCTGGGGCTGCCCCTCAGCCCCGCGCCGCCGCCGCCCGCTCGCCCGCCGCTGCCATCGCCGCGGTCGGGGCGGCTACCGCCGCCTCTTCCCGGCTCCCGCCTGATGATTGCCAAGTGCTTCAGAAATAAGCATCTGGAGAGAGCAATCTTCTTCTCCGGGGAGAGCTGTAATCACGGCTCCTCGGTCCCACCCCGCTCCAGCCTCCCCTACACACGCACACGCACACACACACACACACACACACACACACACACACACACAGAGGCACGCACCGCTGGAGCTTTTTTTGCCCTCCCCAAGGCGAGGGGCGGCGAGGGTGCAGGGGGTGGAGAAGGAATGAGGGAAAGACAGAAGAAGGGGGAGAAAGTCGGAGGGACGGGGTGTTGCTGATGCGATTTTCTCGTGGGAACCGGGGGGGTTCCCGGTGCACCCGCCTCCAGCTGCCTCTGCGCCCCGTTAGGTTTCCGGATGCCTTCGTAGGGGGCTCCCTCCCCGGGGTGGGGCGGAGGGCGCTGCGCGTTTCTCCTCCGCCCGCCCCGGCCCACCGAGGCACCCTGGCACGCACCCTCTCGCCAGCTCCCCAGCACCGGCTCCCTGCCGGCCGCCCCTGCCGCCCCCAGCGGTGACACCGGCACCTGTCACCGTCCCCAGGCCGGGGAAGCCATGGGGGCAGGGCAGGCGGGTGAGGTGGCACAGCGTTCTGCCAAGGGCACCCCGCCCCACGGCAGCCCCCGTGCCGCACAGCCGGCCCGCAGCGGGGCAGGAGCGCCCCACAGTCCGGGAACGGACGGGGCTGGGGGTGTAGTCTGGCAGGAGAAGAGTTTCTGCCGCATGGGAAGGTTTGAGAGCCATGAGGAAGAAGCACATCTACTAGGCGGAGGGGACCGTCAGCCCAAATACCGAAGGAATAACATAGGGCACCCACAAAAAGCCGCGGCAGGTAGATTTACTAATGACCAGCACCACGTAAAATTATAGCCTGTTTTGGAGCACTTGAAGAAGAACCAGACAAGTTCACTAGACACAGAAGTCTAAGGAGTATCTGCCCCGAGGAGATCACAAGACACTGCAAATAGTAACTACCATGTAAAATATGATATCTCACTTGTTTCCCTTCATCTTTTTCTCTTTACTCTTCTCCCTTTTCAAATAAGGGTCAAAAATTTTCGGATTTACTTTCTGCAAACCTAATTGTTAAACTTCCTGAAGTTGTGACTAGCCAGCGGAAAGAAGAAAAGCAAGCGGCTACACAGGAAAAAAAAAAATGCAGTTATCCTATAAAGAAGGACAGATGCTTGCACAGGGAATTATTGTGTAATAAATATCTATTTTTATACTGTTTACAGAATACTCTAATTTCTTATTAGATGGGTTTGTGGTGGGGTTTTTTGTTGTTGGTTTGTTTAACAGGCTTAGAGGTGTAATATCATCCAGAATAATTAATTGATTTGCAATACAGTACCTAGTATGTAAGAGTATATTCTTGTTTCAGCAAAGGCTTCAGCATCTCTGATATTGACCATTTTTTCCCTAAATCCTTTAATCTACAAAGCGCTATTTTTATACAGAGGGCAAAAGTGTATGGTGGGAACTCCAGTATACAGGGATTTTGTATTAATACTAGACCAACTAGGAACAGAACATGCACAATCGGATCACGATAATACATTTTAATTCTATTTAAAAGTGTCTCTAAAGAGATTCAGCTAAGACTCATTGGATTTTCTATCTGGTAATTTTTACAGAGCAGCAATTTCCTTACAACGGTTACAATTGCCTTAACTAATGCCATTATACAGAGAGGTGGTTATGTTTTAAATTTAAAATTCACTGTAGTATTTTTATATGCTGCTTTCCTTTTTCTTCCTTCTCAGAAGTGGACAAGACACGGTGCTACCTTCCTTAAGCTACCCTCCAGAGGGAAGCTGTCCTCCAAGTGCCGCCCCAGTGGGCCTCCCCCAGCCCCGGCCCTGGTCTCGTCCCCGTCCCCATTCCCTCCCCGGTCCCTTCCTGTCTTCAGCACCACGGACAGCGGAGCAGAGGCGAGCAGCGGGTGGCGTTGGACATCCCGTGCCACCGCGGCGGAGCTGACAAGACATGGCCCAAAGTCAGCTCGACTTGGCTGCTGGCTTCAAACAAAAGAATGAATGAGAGGGAGTAGAGCGAAATAAAGGCTAACCACCCACTATCTTTCATATTCACAGGAACTTAGGAGTAGAATATATACATACAGACCTAATACTATCATGAGAATCTCTCTCCAAAAAGATATAGGTTCCACGTTCCCTTTTTGCTGGAGGGACCTCTTTATATTATCCAAGGATGCTATGCTATATACCATCTACTATTTTTCCTTTTCCTTAGTTTCCTTCAAATATTGGGCCTTTGCCAAAACACACTGACATTTCTCAACGACATGATGCTTAGGGTGATGGCAAAGAAAAGAAACAAAGAAGGTGAAAACGGGCGGTATGCCTATAGACAAAGAGCAAATGTGTTTCTTACTCTAGAGATCAAAAACAATAGCTTCGTACTCACATCTCAGAAATGCGGAGCAGTTGTTTACAGCTTGAGGCTCTGCAAAGAAAACTCAAGAGAGCCATCTGGTGTCTTAACCTGTGATAAAATGTGTGCAGTTCTAGTCAAAGTGAAGGTTTTGCTAACGGATGGATTGTAGAAGTATGAAAATATCGGCTACCTTAAAGACTAATAACTGTATAAGTTTATGTATTTAGGACAAATGAAAATACCTTACTTATGACATTTTTTACATTAAAACATGGTCCTATTTCTGATTAACAATACTCTGGATATGAAAACAAATGATTAAAAGCCGAAGTGAGTGAGCGGAGATTTTCAATACTTTCTATTCGCCCATCTGTTCATTTCTAAGTGGTAATTTATTATGGATTTCAGGAGTTTTCTGAAGCAAAAACATTTTAGAATCTATAAAATTGATTGCTTGAATGAATTTTAGAGTAACAAATTCAACATATTTAAAGTATGTATAAAATACTTGCATTATTATATACTAGGGTATATAATACCTGCATAATAAGAAACATTATCATTCCTTAAATTTATTCTTTGTTGAATTTTTGGGAACAAACCATATACCATTTCAGCTAATTTAACATGTAAATTACAACATGTATTTTCAGGCATTAATATTCAATATTAAAATTTACAACATTAATATTTGTGGATATGCATGTACTAGTGATACATAAAATGCTTTTATAAGGACTTCCTTATAGAAAAAATGGAATTTAAATCTTTTTAGTCTATTCTAACCTAGACCCATTGACTCCAAAATTTACAGAACTTAAAATGTCATCCTTATGCATTATAGGCTGTTCTATTTCTTTTTTATTTCCTTTTTTTTTCCCCACTTGTATGTTTTGCATTAAGTTGGATAAAGTTACAAGCTGCAGAGTAACTTCTAGTCAATGTAGATATGAAAGTTCTACAGAGTTCTTCCTTTAATAAACCATTTAAATATAAACAAAAATACTTTTCTACCAGTATTTTCCCACCTATGCACACTTCGTCCTAATTTTCTCCTCCCAGATATCCTGAAACCATTCTTTATATCAAATCCAAACCAAAATAAATCAAATAAACACCAAAGTTCTTACATTCATATATTTTATAGGAGTGTAAAATGTCAGATTATTACATTGCTACTAAATGTGTAAGTTTCATGAGCTCTAGTGAAGTTTTTATAGCAATTCCTTGCCAACAGTAGGCCCACACAGCTTGTTTTTCCAGTTAAATACTTTAGAATTTGATGAGTTAAAGTCAACTTATCCTGTATTCCAGAAATCTTTAGTAAAGTATTGTGAATCTAGATGTTCTTCCAGACCCTACGGAGTTGAAGATTGTTTCATGTCTCTGAAAATATTGTGGGTTTTTTTTTTTCTTTGGAAGATGTTGTGTGCTATATTTGCAAAAAAGATTAGTACCTTACTCCTTATACTTCCATTCAAACTGGGGGTAAAGGTGCCAATTTAGGCCTACAATTGCAAGACATGCATAAAGGTACATCTAGACCACTGGGAAATGTGATAACATTCAAAGAAGTGGCCTTTCAGGAGTGGAAAAAATACTTCTTTCTAAGTTGTGATGATTTAATCAAGCTTGTGGTGCTTTTGAAAAGACAGCAGACTGATTACCAGGCTGCTATTTCTAAATAAAATTGGAATTCTGAACATTTGTTGGTTCTAATTAAAAAATTTCTTGAAGGTTGCTGGTAGCTTTGTTGTACCATAATCAAAATGTCTAAATTCAATGTACATACTAAAACACCTGCACTCCCACAGAATGATATCATAGGAAAATCCTACAAATAGGATTATTCACATAATTGCAAACCGATATTTTCCCAAGGCACACAATGCGTTCGTATGTGGTGGGGTGGGTATTGGTAAGTAATAGTAACTTTCAATTCTTGTTTTAGTTTTATTGGGGGACAAAGATCGAGCAAGAGAAACAACAATGACTTGAAGAAGATGAAACATATAATCTACTCTGTAGGTTGGTAAGTGTTTAAAAAAACTTAAGTTAGAAAAACATATCAACATAAAAGCTCATATTTCTCATGACCATACGTGTGTGAAAATATTAAAACATAGATAAGAAATCCCTTTTCAGATAGTTTATGTGTATGCCATGCTTATAATAAGACTAGTATGCTTGTGCACTGAGCTTTAAATTAGGTCAGTTTTACATATTCTTGTATATTAATCTGGGTATAATTCTCCTTAAAAGGTATTGTTAACTTCTCAAAAGACAATGCACTGTGAAGCACTGAAATTTAAAATCTTTAACGCCCTGAATACTTGATGCTCATTGATTAGAATTTAGAGAGCATTAAGAACAAAGTTTATTAAACATGATAATATACTTCACAAAATATGGAGAATATTGATTTCTGTGCTTTCGCACTGCTCTGTATCAAAAGCACTCAGCTTTCAGTCTCAACATTTAGAATGCACTCAAGGAATCAAAGTCATACCTATTAAAATCTACTGAATACATAGGAGTTCCTGTGGAGTCACTTGTTTAAATAGGTCAGGTGAATCCCTTTAAGTAAGACAAAAGTAATCTTTCAATATGTTGTTCAGAGGACTTTTGATAATTTAGCCAGCCTCTTTGCAGGCTGTGACCTCACTTGACCTTATGTATCCAAGTCATAAGAAGAACAGTTAGAACATAATTAGTGCATATACAAAAATAAATTAAAGCACCATTCAAGGAAGTCCTACATTAGATGACTGGTTATAAAGAGAACTGTCAAAACATAACCACTAATATGCATAACAGCTAGGGTGCTGCCTACAGCAGCTCAGAGCTGATGGCTTAGCTAGCGCAATATTTGTTCCGCATTGGTTCTTTCACATATTACTTGGGATACATCTGTAACTCAAACGACTGAGTATGTTCACACGAGATATTAGCTTACTCTTTAGACATTACATAGTTCTCAGATTGCTTGGTTTTGCTTTCCTTTCTTGACTTCTCTTTCCCCATTCCCTTCCCAATGCTAAATTGCACCTATGTAGCAATGAGTCTCATGAATAGTGCTGTGTCAAGTAAAATACCTGCTTTAATTACTTTAGAATTCCATTTTTTATTCCATTGGCTAACTTTTCATTCTTTGACAGGGGAAAAAAAGAAGTGATGGAGATTCTTAACTTTTTTTTTTTATAATTGATCTTTCAGCAAGATTATATGTATGATTACAGCTGCTAACTTTTAGCACAGCTCCTGTGACATCTTTCATGACTCTTCCTCATGACTCTTTCACTCTATTTGTCCTCTACTTCTGATACCACTTCTTTTGAGAACAAAAGAAATCGTCTGGGTTGACAGGAGAATCTGAACAGCACACAGATCATATAAGAGTCTCCAGAATAGCTGGAGACCAAAGGCCCCAAATTTAATTCCAACAAGTCTCTTTTAAACAACAGTTAAAACAACGGTGTGTGTGTGTGGGGGAATCAAGATCACTTTCAGAGAAAAATCTATAAAAGTAATTTAAAATTGTAGTTTCTGCAGTAACATATATATTATTTTACCTTTGAAAATTAAATAGTGCCCTTAAAGAGAGATCCTTAATAACTACAACAGAAACACATTGCCATTAATTTTGTTCCAGCTGAAGCTAATGGCAGACCTGCTTCAGACAACGCTCTGGTGACACAAGGCAGAGCAAGGACTTTCATTAAAGAAAAGCAAACATAAACACCACCCCCCATCTTTAGTCCACACAGCTGCAGAGAGCAGTTTAAGATTTAGAGGCCTAAAAACAGCGTGGAGAGCTTCTTCATTAATATGCACAGCTTAAGCCAACATCTGTTGTGTTTACTCATCTAGCCACAGCAGGACTTGTCTGTTTTGCCTGACTTCTGAAACATGCAACAGACTTCGCTATTATTCTCTCAAGTAACTGAAAGTCCCTGTAAGGTTAGTCTGCTTAATTTTGTTCTACAGAAATAAAAGGAACACTGTTGCTGAGGAATTTGGTCTCTACAGTGAATTTCCTCTGAAGTCACACAGCTGGCAGAGCGTGCAAACTGTTATACCTGTTTGAGAATACTCTCCAATGAGGATTTCCTACTCCTAGAACATCTTTACTAGTGCGTTTCTTGATTTCCTTAGAACAGATATGAGAACACATGGCAATATGAGAAAAAAACTGTGCAATATTTCTGAACCTTAAGAACTAAGGAGGTGTCAGATTTTTACCATCTCAGAGAGCCAGAAGGAAAAGCACATTATGCCCATTACAATAAAATGCTGAATAGACAAGACAGTATGTGCAGAGACATACATAAACAACTATCTTGAGAAACAGAAGAATGATTCACCTCAAATTACAACCAATAACCCCTTAAATACAAAAAGTGATTTTTATCAGTGGCAAGAAGAACTGGAGCATGTCTGCCCATGCACTTGCATGCACATATGTGCATGCCCACACATACAAACACATCCACAATATCTCTTTGTTTCTTGGAAGAAAGAATGAAAGACACTCCCTGACAAATAATTTAGAAAAAATAATCTTATTTTCTGCTATGTGACCTAAAATTGACACTGTAAGTTATTTGCAAAAGAGCTTTTTGATAGTAATCTCTCTTTGTTTACAATTCCTCTACCATTTATTTTTAAATTACTTTTGTTTTGCAATCCCTTTTATACTACTTTTAAGATATTTTATTCTTTTCTTGTTCTAAAGGGGAGGTAATACAGTATTTCTCTGAGTACTGCTAATGGAGAAAGTAAGTCTCTGAACAAAGAAAATGTGGATATTCTGGTTAATGCCACATTCATCAATAGGGCAAGCCTTGATCTCCTTTGAGATGTATTCACACAGACACATTCCTTCCTTTGGGGTTCAGATGCCACTAATTTTCTCTGAAAAAAAGTCACATACTGTGTTACCCCTTCCAATCAAACAGAAAATTCAGTGCATTGTCTACTGTTTTTATCAAATGGAGTAAGTTGATGGCAGATATAAATCTATGCAAACAAGTATGCCTAGCTTCCTTTTAGTTAATCTAGATTTTCAGAAGTATCTGACATGCTAATATAGTTTATATTACTAAAGGAACAGACTTTTGACCTAAAGAAGAAAAAAAAAAGAATTTGAGAACTTCTTCTCTATCTTGTTACTTTTATGCTTTAGAACATCATGACAAAGTTCATAGGCTTTGATTCCTTTTTTTTTTTTAAACATAACAGATATTCATGACATGAATGCTACAATTATTTTTAAATCCTTATAAGAAATTGAATACCTTCTCATGTTACTGTGGTGATATTCCTGGCTATTAGTTCAAACACCAAAACATTTATTATTAATGGTAATAGTATGAATACAGTGATCTGATTTTACAACACAAGCTTACAAAGTTACTAAGTTACAAAATATCTGACACTTAGGACTTAATTCATTGAACCCTTTCAACAGCATGGCTCTCTAATCTGCAGTGCAATTATGTGATTTGCCAGCAGTGGACACTGTTTGTCTAGTTTTTCACAGATATATTGACTGAGAAATAGCGTGCAACACATACTGGTAAATTTTTGTTTTATTACTTGCACTGATGTAAGAAATTAGATTTATTTGTACCAGACAAAAGCTGAGAAAAAATTGCAAGGAAAGAATATTTTTCAACATCTGTGTAACACCAGACTGTACGTTTCTTTAAAAAACGCTATTACTTTAACATTAATTTAAAGTTAGAAATTAATGTAGCTAGTTGAAAGAGAGTTTTCATTCATCTTAAAAATAGAAAAATCTAAGCATTAAAAAAAAAATCACAGGTTTAATCACAGATAATAAATATTACCCTAGTCACAGTTACAAGAGTAACTCATTAAGCTCCCCCTAAAATGCCTTTTATCTCTAATAGCATAATGCTCATTGTCTGCCTAATGTAGCTGAAAACTCGAAAATAGGAGTCAATAGTCTGCTGCCAACATGTGTACACAGGACACCCACAAAGTCTACCGTAACTGGGCTTTTTGTCATATGAAAAGTCACTTGTATTTACTGATAGGATCATCTTAGATCATCCTAAGACTGTTGCAAAATTGTCTCCCAGAAAGCTGTGAACTTCAGAAAGGTTGGAGAGCTAGCTTCTAGCTGGTTATATTTCAATCTTTGAGAACCTGGAGTATCCATTATGTCAGTCCACTTGTTCACAGTCTTTTATTATACGGGCAAAAGGGACTTAGAAGCATCAGTCAGTACATGAATCCAGTCAAAACAGACTACTTGGACTAAACTGAGAGAAATGTCCCTTCAGTCACATCAGCTCTTAAACCTGCTCAGCCTTGAATACCAGTAGGCAAAACTCTGTCCCTTCCCAAAGCCACTTTTCCCAAGCTGTCCACCTTAAAATTGTTCTTCTAACTCAGTCCTTTGGGACACATTTATTACCAGAAATCTCTGAGCATCCCTTGCATTGCCCTTCTGTGTTCAATAAATTTTGTATTTAAATAAATAAAATTAAATTAAAATTTATCACCAAGTCTCAGAGTTTTTGACTTATTTCCAGCTTTACTTTAAGCACTATGGAAACTTGCTTTAGCTACAGATGTAGGAAGGAAGAGCTAAATTAATATCAGGAAACAGCTTGATGAGTGGAAGCTCTCTTTGATGCAATCCAAACTCTGCTCAGTAAATAATAAATGAGAGGTTCTGGCTATGCTAGCCTGATAAGGAAGAACAGAAGTCATTAGAAATGGAACAATCTGGCAGCCAAATTGTCGTGAACCTTGGCTCCTTGACTAATATTCTCTCTCTAGAAACAAAGCAATCCTTTCTGGGCCTTAAAGCTCAAAGATACACAATCTATATATCATATTTTATTGTGAAGGAAGAAGGAAATCTTAAAATTACCATTTCAAAAATTCTGGTATTCACCTTTTCTTTTCTCTTTTTTCCAAATCTGCCTTTTTTCACTTTAAAGAGACTGAACTGCTGGTGATTAAGGACTCAAATATTCAGCCACCTGCAGTTACTGCCCAGGTGCTGTAAGAGACTGAACTATTGGTGCTCATGGCTCAATCAGCAGTGTGCTTTGCTAACAATGTGCAGAGAGGCCACCAAGGCCAGGTGCTGAAGGCATGAACATCCGACACCTCAGGCTACAACTCGACTTGGTCTGGGGGGTGGGATTTGGGAAGTTTCTCCTCATTGGGTGGTTTAATCCAGTTGTATCAAAATTGTTATCAGCTTTTCTCTTGGTAAAGAGTTATATCTGGGTGTATTTGGTCTCTCTCTCATAATAGTATATGAGCAAAATGCCAGAAAAGTTATATTTCTTTATTTTAGAAGAAAAAAAAATTCTGAGTATTATGTAGTTACCAATCAACACATCCGATCTTACTGAAATGCAAATCTGTATCATAACTTATATAGCAAAGTTAGAGCAAATATTTTAGCAATTTCAATCATCTCTAAAAACTTTAGGAATAAAGAAGAAGGAGTAATGTAATTTCTAATGAAAGATATGGATATTGTTCAAAGAGAAGCCTTGCTATGCCTTTTTTTGATCCTCTCCAAACAAAAACTAGGACCTTTTTTTCTCATACAAAAATTAGAAAAGACTAGGGGATTTGCTGGGCAAATCCCATTCATAAGACTGTTACCTTAACATAAATTGTCAGAGAGTTTCAGTTAACAGGGATCTTCACAGTGGTATTGAGCATCCTATATGTAGATGCATTTATCCAACACAAATTCTGTGTTGTCAAATGCAAGACCCCAGTCTTCTTTCACTGGCTCTGAAAGTAGCCTTTAGATTCATAAGCCTATTTCTGCCTGTCTGAAATACACTTCTGATGCTTCAAACCCTGTAAAGTACTTAAGTTTTCAAAGGTATTAAAAAAGTTATCAGTTTTCAGTACTTAATAAGTCATTGTTTGAACTAGGCTTTCTGTATTTCAGCATCAGCTGAAATATCCTGGATTTCGTTTTTTTCCCTTTTTATAATGCTCATGCTCATCTCTTTAGGCCATTTAAATTTTTTCACAAAGGCCAACAAGAATGTTAATTAAAAGATTATATAAAACAGTTCTCATGTGAGGCATTGAAACATTATAAATTATCAGGGATTACCAAATTTCATGTATTCAATTATATCTGCTGGAACTTTAATATTTTGTATAGTAGCTCTGATCATTTCTCCCGGTTATTCAGTGATGCCTGAACACATCCCAAGGCAGATCTCCTTTCTCTTCTCAATACACTTACTGAATGTTCTAACATCAACAAAATCTACTGTACATGTACTTTGTTACGTACAGGGGCTCCCATTGTGATCTCATCCTTGAAAAAATTAGAAATTTATTATCTAGCTAACAGAAATTAACAGTAGTGTTGGCATCTATTCTCTTTTTGTTAAGAGCTGCTTATTTCTTCCACTATTTCTCTGCAGATGAGTGGGAAGAAAATTGTTTTTGCCACAAAATTAAACATTATACCTTATTTACTTGAGACACAAGAGCCAAGTTCATTCCTTCTAACCATTAGAAAGTATTGATATTGCCTTAGTTAAAATGAATTTTAACTTTATTTTAATTTAAAGGCAAGCCAGAGATACTGCCCTGCTTGGAGTTGCTCTGCCCCAGATGAACACAGAAGTGCAAGGAAAAAGTCCCTCTATTTTTCCCAAATCTCATTTTGGATACTCAGTTTTCAAATGGAAATTACTGACAACAAACTGACTTTTCCCAAAACATATTTTCTCTGTCCCTTTTTTTCTATTTGGTGGACAGCACCACTGATCCTCCTCTTACTCTGTTCCATTCCTTTGGCTTTGTTAACTTTATCACGCTACTAAAAAACCCCAATCTCTTCACATTGTCAAGATTCAGTCTGTGTTATTTTTGAATTTTTAATTAATTTGCTTTGGATCCCTTATAATCAAATCCTATGCTCTCTTTTGTGTCAGAGCTTTCCTTTGGATAACACTGAAGTCCTCCCATAGTGTTATAACCGATGACTATCATCTGTGTGGCTTTGGAGGAGGCTCTCACACTGATCAGTGTATGCAGTATCTAGTGCAAGGACTGAACCCCTGCAACAGCTATGATAACAAAAAGCCTCCAGCCCACTGGTGATCTCCATTTGCTAAACATTTCTGCTTTTGTCACCTATCCACCTATTTTGTGTTGTCCCACAACACAAAATATTAGGAGGAAATCAGTGCAGTTGCCAGCATAAGGGCATTTGGAAATTTTCAATGTGCTTCCTTTAATATGAGTTAGACTGTATAGGCTACCAGCTAACTTAAGTATAAATAGGACCATGGTGTCTTAGTTTTGTGGTAATTACAAATACTAATAAAAGAAAAGAAATCTAAAGAATAGTAGGTAGATTTTAAGAGACAAGAATAGTTTTCTCTGAGACAATCACTATTATTGTCAATTAGAGGTAACTTCTTTGCTTACCCTCTCCCCAAATAAAAGAACAAGCCCCCTAAATCAGATATTTAGAAAAATAAAATTTTATGAGTAAGAATAAAAGAAATAGCAATGCATTCTTTAAAAGCAAAGATCTGAGAGGCTCAGAACAGCCTAATTTTCTTGTAATGTTGCCTTAACTGATTACTTTCCAGTTGAAACTTGTTTTTTTATGACAAACATTAAACACAAAAGGCAAGGTAATACAATCTCATTCAGAAGTTGAACATTAGTATCAGTGAAAGGTTACCCTATTCCTCTTTCCTTACACTCGAACCAGCAGGTGACACAAACTCACCCAAAACACTTTATTATGTACTACAGTTTCCTCACAACAGGATCAAAGATAATTACTTTGTGTTTTGTGTTTTGTGTACTAGTGATTCAACTCAAGGTCTAAACAATGTTAATACTGCTCAAATTTTTGAAAAATCCCTCTTATTTATTATGACCCATTAAGAAATCTTCATCTAATCAAGGAAACATCAAAAAACAAAACACTGTGTGAACATGCAGTGGGAGATCATGCTAAA
Source organism: Empidonax traillii (assembly GCF_003031625.1). Classification (NCBI taxonomy): domain Eukaryota; kingdom Metazoa; phylum Chordata; class Aves; order Passeriformes; family Tyrannidae; genus Empidonax; species Empidonax traillii. The sequence goes on along the minus strand of NW_020955362.1, from coordinate 627,819 downwards.
ATGTACATATAATATTTAAAAGCAGTAAGAGCTCTTTGGGGACTCAGATTCCCAACTGATACAACAAAAGATGCAAAGAGCTAGATTGAGCTCACCTAAATTCCATCACTAGGAACCTGGAATTTAGGCTCCTGTCCAAAGGAGACAAACATGCACCCAGCCTTTGGAAAATGATTACCATCCTCTACTGATCATAAATAAATCCATGCACCTAAGGATTAGCTGAAACATAAGGGGAGCTTTCAACACCTCTGGTAGAAGATGAATTTTTCCGCATGCAGCCAGCCATGTACATGGAGTTCTATGTTCTCTGCCCAGTTTAGGCTCAATAGCTGTGTCTTTTTCATGATACAGGTCAAGATTTTGCAGGCTTATTTTGAACAATCTTCAGAGAGGTTACTTTCATTCTATCTACCCTGTATTTTGCTAACTATTCCCTCTCTTCTTTTCTGGATCTCTGTCTTTCTCCCCCTGGGTGTGAGAGGTACTGCAGAAGGGCTCTGCTGAAGGGCAGGTTCAGAGCAGAGCCAGAGAAGCCATGAAGCAGGCTCTGAGTGCTCATATTGTGCCAAGCTGCAGTTGGCATGGTGCCATTTTTGTGTTGAAACATAGGATTATTTAGGTTGGAAAAGACCTTTAAGAACATCAATTTGGTCTGAAACAGGAGAGGGAACATTGGTTTGTTTAGCACAGTCAAATTGTCCTTGTGTTTAAATGGTCATAAATGTCCTGACTTTCTGTAGATACATTAGGAAGATATTCAGATGAAAAATGCAGAGAGAAATTAAAATTCATTAGCTACATCTATTTTAGCTAAATAATTTCCTGCGGAAATAATTGCATTCAAATCTTGCAACAGTCATTTTCAATAGAACATCTGCAGATGCTAGATTTATTGTAAGATGATCTTGGGGATTAAGGGAGAATAAATACAATTTTTTTTTTTTTTAACTATCCTGAGCAGTAAGAATGCTATACAGCCTTTGAGGAATATGGTACTCTTGTTTAATTAGGTAATACTTTAATAATCTTCTGAGTTATTAATCTTTGTGAAGCACATGCCATCAGATGTGCTTCCAGTACTTAACAGTGGCAGAAATTATTTATGTATTTTCTATCTCACTAACTTCTGCCTCCAATTTTTTGCTCTCTCTTGCTTTTTCCCTCTACCCATAAGCCTTGCCTTTCCCTTCAGCATTCTAAATCCTGTAAATTATTCACTCATCCTCTGAGGATGACCCACTCACTGGGCAGGGTAAAGAACTGCCCTAGCAATAGAAACTGAAGACCGGGAAACCTCTCTGTTGTTACAAGGCTACCAACCAAACCTGTTACTCCCCTCTCTTACAAGGTATTTGCTGTGCAGGGCTACAGAGCGAACAGAAGAAACAGAGTGTCCCTTGTCGTGGCCTGGTCTGTAAACTGCAATCCCCGAACTCCTTCTATCTGCAAAGGGTGCATAGCTAGATCTCTCGTTGTATATCTAGTTCAAAGCAAGTAGGTCTGTCACTGCAGAGGCTGTATTAAAAAATCAGCATTATTTTATTCTGTGCCAGCTGTGCATTATGGCAGTAGAAGTTAAATAAACTCTAATATTTAAAGTAACAAAGAAGGTTCTGAGTGCAACCCACAGAGAAGGCTTTGGCTGTAAATACCAGGTGGAAAAATACAAACAGTTCCAGAGTAGTTTATATCACTATTGCTGAAAAGAACTGAAATTTCTTCTCATCACTACAGGTGAAACACATTTTATTCACAAAATGAATGATATCTCTTGACAGGGAAACTGCCTTTGCACTCTAATAACAGTAAAACTTCACATTTAGAAGTCACGTGAAAAAATTATTTCAATTTTAGTTAAATAGGTGTTAAAAGAAAAAGGCTTGAAAAGAACTAATATTCAGGGGTGACAATATCGCAACTATTACAGGTACAACACTGCTTTAAAACTAATTTTAATTTAGTTACACAAAGATCAGGGCATCTCATTCACTGTTCATTTATTAAAAGCTCAACTGGCTAGGCTGCCTATAAAAAGGCATTATTTTCAATATCATAAAATAAATATCAACAACATGTTTGGCCACAGAAGGAATTGACTTTCAACATTATTCTCCTATTTTTACTGAAAAATGATGTTTCTTGCGTTCAAATAAAATCTTATTTAAATGCAGAGTTTAATATGTTGGCATTTAAAAGGCTTATATTTTAGTTAGCAGAAAACAAGCAAACCCTTTTTTTCTGACAAAGACTTGAAATGAAAGGTGTAAATTCAAGTAATACTGTCAGCTGCCTGTTAGAAGCCATTTTAACGAATAAAATTCACAGCAGGTCTCTTAACCATAAAAAAACCTCAAGAGCTACAAATTAAAAGGTTGACAGGCAATTTGGAAACATCTAGCCATTCCTAACTTCTTGTATATAATGGTGCAGTAGAAGCAAAATAAATTGCCATTTTGATGTTAGTAAGATGCACAAAAGAAATGTCAGTGATTAGTCAGTGAATAGTCCCACCAAGACACACCATGTGTGCAGACACCTTCTCCCCTCTTATGTAACTTATCCTCAGTTTTGAAATTCTGAAAGAAGCAATGAGTATATCCCAGCAACAGAGAACCAAGAATAGGGATCCATCTCTTGTTTTGGAAGTCACTAGAGGTATAGAAATGCAATTTGCTGGGCACAGCAGACATGGTTGTTCTGTGGAGACCAAAGGTCTCAGCCAAGAGCACATTCTCTTTGCACTTGCTCTCTATCTGTTTAGATAGGTATTCAGTTCCTGATCACTTTACGATGGTCTAACCACTAGTCTCCAGCTCCCTTATCTGAGCACTGCTTCCCTCTTCTAATAACCAGCAGCTTTAGTGGGAGTAGGAGCAAGTCACTGATCCAATAGAAGAGAGAATATTAGTTTTAGCAGGTTAATATGCTGGGTCATCATGCGTATCCTGCTTGCTCTGTAGTCACAGTGCTGGTGGGCAGGGAAGAGGAATGTGAGGCCACAAAGGACGCAAGTCCTTCCAGATGGATAATTTTATAAAAGCTTGGTATATTTTATTAAAATGCTAGTGCTCTGTAAGAAGTGGTGGCCTTGCATACTTGAACTTCTGAAGTTTGTATGTTAGTCTGGAAACTGTTAGTACAGGTGTTATTGCCAGTGGAAGTCTATGACTAATATTCTATCAAGAGGACTTCATAAACATTTTTAATAACTGAGTTACATTTTTTTAAAATCAGTGGAAGCCTACTTTAAGGAATGTTCAGGGATTCTTTGCAAAGAGGCAGTATCATGCAAATAGTGAGGCCATTTCAAAGGCAATGCCAGGACATAGGATAATTTAAATACTTTTTGTATAGAGAGAAAGAAGATATAACAGATTGAAGGAATTTTTAGGCTGTTTTAATTTGTTCACTAACATTCTTCTGTACTTCAACACTGTGTGCATTACTAGATCAGAAAGCAAACCTGAAAAACAAATGTTAAAGCAAATGATCATTATTACCCTGTATGTGCTCTGAGCTTTATGAGAAGATATAGACTAGCTGGACCCAAGTCTCCGTCATGACTTCTGAAGTACAAGGCTTGTAACAGTGTGATCTCTGCACTGGAGTTTGCTCAGACTTGGCTCTAGAACTGTTATCTTTCCATTTGACAAATCCTATGAAGATCTGTGGTTCTGCAGTGCTACCTTGACCCTCCTATGTAGTATCTGACTGACTTTAGTAAGCTGTTAATGCATTCAGATATGCATTTATAGTTTTGCCTTTAATGCTTTTCTTCAGATTATATTATGACTGCTGACAGCAGGGGCCTGTGAAGACCTACCCACAGTCCCAAAGACCTACTCAGAAGTCTCAAAATAGAAAAAAGACTATGAGCAGTGAAGAAACGTGGGGGCTGGTGACCTCTAGTTCTGATTAGCATAAGAGTCCTCTCTCACAGTTAAATAAATATAGAAGAAACCACGAAGTAATTGAGGGCTAATTAGTCTTACAAACTGAAGCAATAATCAGATTGAATTATCTTTCCATTCTTTCTTCAAAGAAGATGTTATTGAACAAGTAAGTGTGAATGACATGTTCCATGAATCCCTCTAAACAACCTATGGAAGAAAGCCTTGGCTATAAACTGGAAAGAACTTTTGCACACGTCCCACCCAGCTTAGTCTTGTCTGCAAACTGACTTAGGGTGCATTTAGCCTCTCGTCCATACCGGTGATAAAGTTATTAAGCAGGGCTGGCCCCAACACTGAGCTCTGGGGAACCCCACTAGTGACCAGCTGCCAAGGAGATGTAGCAGCACTCACTACCACTTTCTGGGCTGAGCCATAGAGTCAGCTTTTAATATAACAAAGAGTCCAACTTCCAGCCTTTCCAGCAGAATGCTGTGGGAGACAGTATCAAAGGCCTCAGTGAAGTCCAAATAGATAACATCCACAGTCTTTCCTTCATAAAAGGGGGATCAGGCAGAGAGACCTTATTGCTCTCTACAACGCCCTGAAAGGAGGTTTTTAGCAAGGAGGGGGTTGATCTCTTCTCCCAGGCAACTGGCAACAGGGCAAGAGGAAATTGCATCAAGCTGCACCAGGAAAGGTTCAGTTTGGGCATCAGAAATGCCCAGGGAGATCGTGAGGTCACCATCCCTGGAAGTGTTCAAGAAATGACTGGACATGGAACTTCGTGCTGTGGTTTAGTTGACAAGGTGGTGATCAGTAAAAGGTCAGACTTGACAATCTTGGAGATTTTTTCCAACCTTAATGATTCTATGATTCTATGCTTGTATTGAGTTGTTCACTGACCTATTTTCCCAGTTATTTCAAACACCCAGATTCAATGGCTGCATTGTGTGAGACACAGAGAAACTGCATATTTATACTTGTTATGATGCTGAAAACCTCTTTCATGCCAGCCCATTTTATAACAAGTACTTATCTTTATTACAGCGATAGCACTGGTGAAGTGATTTTCATGGAATCAATGGCAAAATGTCAAAGATTTTGAGAGATCAGACCCAAAATATTTGCCAATTAGAGTACTCCAAATTTATTTTGAATGCATGTAAAAATGTTTATCTCCACTGAGGCAGTGGAGGAAGACCTCCTTCTTATTTCAGCTTGCAAATTTATTTGTGCAACAGTTAGAAATATAAGAAAAGCACAATTAAATGCTGTATTATATATAGTTTCTCCCTTTGTGTTGGGATAGGTCAGAGCACATCATGTGCTTTGTTAGTCTAACAAAGACCATTGGAAATATATGTCCAAAAATTACCTTTGCTGGAATAACTGTCTTATTAAGAAATGGTTTCGACAATGAAGTAAAGATTTGTGGCATCTTCCTCCTAAAGAGGGTATGTGTTCAAATCCTTGGACCTCCAACCCCAGCCTGTTATGAAGTAATAATACTGAATTTGTCTTAAGTAATATAGGTAAAAGTAGGGTAAAAAGGGAAGGCTGTGGGGAAATAAAGGAATAAAGAAGATGTATGTCATAGCTACTCAAAACCATGAAGAAAATAGTTTTTCAGTGATGGAAAGTAAGTATATAGAATAATTCAGGGGTGTGGTTTGCTAATATAAGCTAGTATAATTGGTTTTAAAATATCATCCTCAAGAAGAATGTTGTTTATTATGTTATCCATTTCAAATAATACCAAAGCTTCTTCATTTGATATAGCCTTTTTATATAAAACCATAATTCCCTTTGTAAGATATTAGATTTTTTTTTAAATGGCTTGAGTCCAAATATTTGTTAGAGAAATTTCCACTCAGGCTGAAGCATAGTTTTTAAAGTGTTTGGCACTTCTAAAGTCAGCTCAAGTTTAATTTACAGAAAATGAATGAGAGGAGGCAGCACATGCAGATTAAAACCATAGTTTAAAAGGCTCTGATTACATATAATTTTAACAGTTTGAGAACAAAATTAAATTTTCATTTGAGGGATATTTCCTCAAAATAATTAAAATAAGACTGCAAATAGCTCTAGAAAGAATTGTCTTATTTCACTAGAGATTCAGAAGGACTGTGCTGAGTTATGCATGCTTCTGAATTAAGATATTTTGCACTTAATTGATGACTTCACACAGACTGGTGACCACGTAAGAATATCTTGCCTTTGAGCTCACTCTCAGTATCTTATAGTATGAACTGAAAGGAATGTCAGAGACTTTCTTTAGACAGTTACATTGAGATTTTACATTCCACAAAACATAGCTATACACATAGATCAAGAACTTGTGGTTTAAAACTTACGCAGACAACATGAAATAAAGCGGATCAGAAAGGTTTTTTCTAAACCTGCTTGCAGAGAATTTGAAAATAAATGATAGATTCAAATACTCTGATGCTAATGAGGTTAACCATTAAGTGATTCCTTTTTATTTACAGAGTGAAGCAGAGAGTAATACACTCACAGTTATAAAAGTAGAAATTGAGCTGGTGAGAAACACATGTTGGTCTTCTCAACATTTACCTCAAAAGTCTAGCATTAGTGAATAAGCAATTAGCCAGAACTAAAGGTTTCCTGTTTTACATGTTTGGTTGGTTTGTTTTCAAATCATTGGACATTTAAGACGCAGGTTTAAAATTTTATAACAGATCTTTTTGGAATGTTTTTTAGTATCTGATAGTTAGGGCTTATTACTAGTGAGTAATTTTTACTGAGGATTGATTACAAAATAACTGTGTTTATGGAAGTCAGATATATTTATGAGATTTTATTGCATAAAGCATACCACATTCAAATGAAAGTTATATGCAAGAAAAATTATTTCATTCTGTAAGAAGCTATAGCTGAAAATGGTTTATGGTTAGTTTAACATCAAAGCATACATAGTAAAAAAAACAATGTTCTGTACTGCATAAGAAATTGCTCATTAAATATTTTAAAGAGAAGAGGGAAAAAAAGGAAGAATACGTTGTTATTTTCTGGAGGTCAGCTTCACTTAATATACTGTAAAGAAGTATGCTGAAATTAAATTTTCCAGGAATTTAAAAGCAAACACAATTAGAGTCCTAAAAAATAGTCCCAAAAACCCTGCTTGTACTTGGCAAAAGTTAGTTTGCTAATATATTTGGTCATCACATAGCCCCATTTCCAAGGAGGGGTAGTCAAAGAAATCAGAAACAGAAGTAAGTGAATTCAAATTTATTTATTCAGGAAAAGAGGTGAAAACCTCAACACATTATTTTTTTAAGACTGTTATTAACTAGTCCAGTGTCTTGTTGAAATGCATTATTTTGCTATACCAAAAGGACTATGAAAGCAGTTATTTTGTCTGATGTGTTTTCAATATCAGAATCCTTTGCTAGACCTTCTCTAAATGCATGAATTTGCTACAGACACTGAAAAATGTTTTAGTAAAGGATTAAATTAGTGGAAAGTTTGAAACTTAACAAAAAATTAACTTTGATTTACCAAAAAAAAAAATGTTTCCTTGTAAAATGAAAAAGCAATTAGAAGTTTCTGTCATATTTCCAGGATCAGACTTTTGAATTTTTTGATACTTTCAAAATTAAATTACTACTTGTTTGAGGCATCACAGGAGGAGTTATGCCCTTAAAGAAATATTCTACAAGAAGTTGTCATTAGGCTAATTGTAACGATGCTTATTAAAAGAAGAAACAAAATTTGCTGCAGCTCAAACACCATCAAAATTGGGAGCTCCAATAAATGGTCTATCATAGAAGTTGTAGCTACAATGGCAGACACAGATGAGCATACAAAACACACTGTTATTTTACATTTAAATCCGAAAGAATACGATTTTTTCCCTGCTCATCTGTAAGAAATATCTTTTTCTTAAGCTGGATGCTTGCAAATTAATTTCCTTTTTAAAACAGCCCTTTGAGCAGAAATCATACTCAATTTGCTTTGGTGTAGAGTTTCTACAGGAAATGTCCAAAGAAACCCTTCCATTCTTCTATCACATCCAAAAGAAACTCTCTTTGCTAGAAAATGTTCATGTCTTTATCACCCCAACTTTCAACCTTGCAACTTAGGCTAATGCTTTCAAAGGCAGTCTCTTAACTCCCAAGGCAATGCTTTTAGGATTATAACCTACTCACCACAAACACTTTCAAGGGCTGATAATCTCCGTTTTTGAAGGCAAACCAAATATCGTTGCCCGAGGTTATAATGTCAGTCATGTTACATGACAGCAAAAATCACCGAGCCCTCTTCCATCTGCTGTACCCATACAAATTTCCGGTTTTTATTACAATAAATCATATATAAGCTAGTAGTCAGTAGCTAAAACAAAATTTCTGAAATAACCTCATGTTTTGCAAAGAAAAATAAGAATGGTAAAACTTGTATATTGGAATGAGCTTTGAGGAATATAGTCCTGATACCTGATACTGAAAGGAACAATTGCTTATGTAAATTAGCCCAAAAGGAATATGTAAAGAAAAGCCTAAGTTCAGCAAAAATATAATGAAATAAATATTTCTCAAAAAAAGCTGTCTTTAAAGAAATATGTCCTCATTTTTCATTGTCCAGTTGTTGTACCATAATGTTAATACTTGAGAACAGGGAAGTGAACAAAAAAAAAAAAAAAAAGGCATTGTAAATTAAATTATTTTAGTGGCAGTGAAATACATATGGTGAAAACTAAATTTAGATTGGCTGTGATCCCATGCATCCCATTAATTTTGGCTTTCAAACACAGAAAGACTGCTTGGAACAGCCTCAGCACAGTGGGGTCCTGGCCCAAGACACTGAGGTATTAGATGAGAAGAGTAACCATGTGTAAATATTCACACATACATAAACAGACAGGAAGCAATGCATGTAAAATTCCAAATATGCATTGTCCCCCATCCCTCATTTACCTCCCTGAAATGTATCTACATGAAGATCAGACACTTGTCCTTAATCACAGCCTAGTAGTGTCTAACAGGACACAAGCAAAGCTTATACACTCCACTCTTGACAGGGCAGAAATTTGTAACAGAAACATTAATGTTAGTATGAATTAAACGAATGGAAGTGGAGTTTTAAAGGGAAAGGGGGGAGGGAAAAAGAACGTGTAGGTATACAAGGTAAAAGTCTTTGATTTACAGGATAAAGGTTTCAGTTTCTTAGAGTTAGTCAAGAGAATCCCAACATCAGTCAGCTCCTGGCAGGAAGACATGCTCAAGGAAATCTGTGGGCAAATTGGGTAGAAATCTGAACTTCCTTAGTTCCAGTGATTGATATGTAGGGTCTATCCTCATTATCCCTCTTCTCACTTCGCACCATTTCGCATTGAGCTGGTATCTTGAGTTTTTATATGTTGAACTTTCCATTTAAAAAAGAATAAAGCAAGAGTTTTCTATCCACCTGACAGTCCACAACTGTGCCTCTAGTTGCTTCTGTAGCCTGATTGGCAACATGGGTCCTGAAAAATCATAGGCTGGAAAAACACTGTAGAGACAAAAGTTCCCCAAAAAAAGGGAATTCCAGAAATCCAGTGCTGCAATATCTTGCCAGATTCAAATTCCCCTGTCAAAACGAAGCTATTGCAACCCATTCATCAGCTTTGGAATTCGAGAAATATCTCTACTCCATCAGCTGTCACTTTGCATCTGTGTACTAAACTGGGAGTCACAGTGTAAACTGAAGTGGCCTATAATGTATTTGTATACCAAACCAAGATAACTTGAGAATGAGAAAACTGTGTCTGCTTTACATCCTACCAGGATATAAAGGCTATCCACTTAGGTTTGTGTTCAGATATAAATGATGACTATTTGGAGGTTTGTTCTGTGTGATCTTACAGAAAAAAAAAAAAAAAAACAACAAATAAAACCAATCAGACTAAATTGGTTACCTTTCCCAATTTTCTTGTTTCTGAAATATTTCCTTACTGAAGTCTCTTACTAAAAGATGTGCTTATCATTCTTGTGAAATTCAGAGGGAGATTTTACTTGGGAAGGTGACAGAAGTGAGAAAAGGAAAAATAAAGAAGCAGAAAAATGCAGCTACATTGAATTTTTTTTTCTTCCCCCCAGATGCTTTCTATTTTGATCTGTTGTGTCCCACAGCTTGATAAATGGTTAAATTAAGGACAGTAGTTGAAACTGAAATGTGAATGAATTGCTTCGTTAGTGTTTTCAGGCTCCATTCTAGAGTAAAAGTACACAACTGGGTTTGACATAAAAGTGAACTCTGTTTAGGGTACAATAAAAACTGCAATGATGTTTCAAGTATAATCTTGCAAACTAATACAAGTCAGCTGGAACATGTTGGCTGTTTCTGGCTGTCAAAACAAGACATTTAGAGAGGTATTTCCCCAGCTAAGATTCATCTAAAAGAAATGTTATTTTTCCTGTTAAAGTTCTGCAATTGCTCTAAGTTACAGGTGAGGGCACTATAAGCAAAAATAAAACCTTGGGACAAGCTAAATGATGACACTTTTAAAGTGAAATATCTTCAAAAGGCACAACGAAAATGTGATCACTGACATCTCAAATTACAGGATAGTAAATCCCAATTGAAGAGTTTTATATTTTGCACATAAATACTATTACTTAGGGAATAATTGTAGCTTTTCCCTATAAACTGTATATTATGTGCACTTGCATGTAGACATTCGAAGAAAATTGCCTAAAACCAAAATTTATATAACCAGATATGATTACCTATGAAAGGTTAAATCTGCTGCCCTGTGTACTTGAATCAGGGAATAACCTGAGATACAGCTGTGCAGGAAGAGGAATTAAAGTACTAGCTCAGATTTCTTTCTTCTGTGGTTATCAACCTTCACTTGATAATGTTGCAGAACTGATATTCTGTGTTTTAATTTCATTAAATAAATGCAATGTTAGAGTTCTGTACTTGTTTTCAAATAATAATTTCAAAAATCACATACTCAGAATTATCTGAATAGCATTATTAAATGGCCTAACATTAAATAATAAATAGCTTTTTTCTTTTCTAAGTTGCTAAATATGGCTATAAAAATAGAAATTTTTTTTGTTTCTTATTTTCATCTTACTTCTATTTTACTAGTATGAAAGGTATTTTGAAAGACAGCTACCTTGATTTTTCCATTAGATATATCATTTCACTTCCAAATACTTAATTGAATTAAGCAGGGAAATAGGCCACATTTAGTTACTGATGTAAATGAGATGGTTTTAAAGAATATTCATTATCAAACTCTTTCTCTGACAGTGAAGCACTTTTTCTTTTTAGATGACTCAGCATACAGTTCAAAAGTTTAGCAAGAAATGAATAAAGTATTTAAAAGTTTTGAACAGGGTTTGGACTTCGATTTCATATTAATTTTTTACAGTCTGATATGAAATAACGGAAATGTAAGGCATTTTTCTAGAAAGACTGATAAGAAAAGATGCAGATTGTTGTCTGAAAACTAGTATGAGGCAAATGAAGACGCTGGCATGGCTCATGCACGAGAGTGGAGTCTTATATTTGTCTTCCTCTGAGTAAAATTCTTAAAAATAAACAAACCAAAAAAAAAAAGTGTTCCAAGAATATGAAGTAAGGGGAAAAAAAAGGAAAATAAGAAGAAAATAGCTACAGTCTCTGGGATTTTAAAACCTATGAGACTTTCAACAGTTTGCAACCTTGAGCTATTACTGCCTTACTTTAATGAAACTATGTAGGGAGAAATATGCTGTAGTGAAAAGCTTCATGCAGAGAAGACAAACAGAAATATTTGAATCAGTTAACAAAAGTCTGTCATCCCTCATGAAGCACTAGACATCAGGTTCAAAACCTAAGCTAATAAAATTTCAACTAATCCAGTGTCTGTAGGCTCTGCGACACAGAATTATAAAATGCCTAAATGTTTTGATCTTAACCCACATTTAACCCATCAGATACAAAAGTAAGCAAAGCCTGCTTGGTAAACAGAGGGAGTCACAGTGGAACTCACTTCTAAAACCTGCGATATCAGGTCAATTTTTCTATGCAACTTTATACTGCCTAAACACAAAAGCTAGTCAACTCAAATTCTAGGTCTAAATCATCTACTAATGGGCCAAAATAATGCACTGTGTGCATAAGTGGTTTGCTCAATGCCTTCTTTATTCACAACAACACTGTGAAGAGCTGTATAACCCCAGAATGGTCCCCAGGATCCCAAGACAGGGAGCAAGGTTGTCTGTAAAACACATGGTGAGGATGAGGAACCAGGAGCACGATGATGATGGAATCGCCTACTCCTAAAATACTGCAAGAAGACACTTCAGGGTTACCAAAAATCTCTTCAAAATTCCAAAACCTATCTCCTTAGAGCAGACACCTAACCCATATTTTTAGTTAACTCTTCTAGACTACCCTATTTTCACTTCCAGTGGTAATACACCTTTGGATTCCCAGAAACCAGCTGCAAGTGCAGTGACTCAGAATCACCCCAGTGGATTTGGAGCTCACGTCTTCCCAAGTGTATTAAAATGGTTTGAACAGTATTATGCAATTCAGAGAGCTCAGTCTGGTTCTTGTCTCTCCTTCCCTTTTTTTCAAGAAAAAGCCTTAGGTGCATTTTGGATAGAATGTCTTCATGTGTGAATCCTATACACTGAGGCTCTGGTGCAGGAGGTGCTGCCGTGCCAAGTCCCTCTCACACCTAGTCAAGAGCTTGTTACCAGGTTGCCTCAACCTGTTGACAAGAAAGTGCTTCCTTATACGCACTGAAATAAAATTTGGGGCAAGAAGTTGTCCCTATAGAATTTAAGTCCCCTCAATGTTAGGGGGAGATAGCTGAGAAGAGCGGCTTTGGACTACAACTTGAACCTGGTTTCCAAGGTGTCATTCCTAAGGATGTACTTCTCTATGCATTACTCCTCAGTGAGTGAGAATGCACTTTTATAACATTTTGAAAGCATAAGTACCTATAATGAGCTTGATGATACAAAATAAAGATAACAGTGTCACAGTGAGGCAAATGCAATTTTTCTTTCAACTCAAGGCAGCCGAGCTATCATCCCATGTTTCATGTTTTGAGCGCAAGAGAGCACTACTGCCATACTTAAATATTTTAAGTTAAACCTCTAACACTTAGTAAGATTTTGATGATGTTAAGTATGAGCAGCTACAATTAAAAAAATAACTATGAAAATAACAAAGTAATGCCTTGTTTTCACAATAGCAAAAGACTGTGGAATTAAAAAAATTCCAAGTTGTCACATAAATTTCAGAATTTAACAAAAATATATTTTCTTTCATACTTGTTTTCCAGTAGAAACAAATCATGAATGTAGACATTTATCTGATATATATTCCTTCCACAAAAGTGGTAGTTTTGATATAAACAAGTAAGTTTCACTGAATCTTCCATGCAAATGAAGATTAAACAGTTGGTATTTATCAAACAAATGATGAGAACAGTCTGGTAAAACACAAATTAAAATCTATTGCTGAAGCTAAAAATATCTATAAAAATTATTCTGATGGTACCTACCCATATTATTTAAGAGTCTAAGTTCCCAGGAGGTAAAAAAAAAGAAAGATTTTTTTTCCCGCTCTGCTTCCCTCATCATCTACCTTGCTACCACCAAAGGAGCCATGAACCCCAAAACTGTTATTGACGTAAGTGTCCTGCAGATCACATACTTTTTAGGGCCCTCTATTATATCCATATATTACCGATCATCAATCTGCCAATTTCAAATTTTCTTTACTCCAGAGTGGTAAAAGCAGGGTTCTTAAGTATTAATTTTAGACAACACAATGCAACTGCGACAATTTGTGATGCATGATACTGGATTTTCATTGCAAACTATTTTTATCATGTGTATAACATCAAGTAGAAGGTCACCTAACATCATACGTAAAGCACCGAAAGAAGGTGCATTTCTATCAGAGCACAAAGAAACTCCCTCCAAGTAGGTTCAGAAGTAAGAAGTCCCAAACATCTGATATCAAGCTCTGTGAGAAAGAATTTCTTTAATGAAGAACACAAAACATTGACAGTGGGAAAGTACCATAAAGAGTTGATTCTTGCAGCAATGCTCTGCTGAAACAACCAGTGAAAGAAGGAGAGCCTCAAGATAGAAGGGCCACTATGCCTCAGCCAAGAAACCATATATTTCTGGAGATTAGGAGCCCACAGCAGGAACTGATTGGCCCAAAAGATGGCACTTCTTATGAAATGGATGTCTAAATACTTCAGAGGACACATCTCCTTTACTTCAAGGCTTCACACAGTTTTAAGTTAGCAGTAGTATTTACCACAGATTCGTGACCAATAATCATAAGGAAAACTGCCATTGTCATGTTCTAGCATCCATTTCCACATCCCTCCTGATATTGTTCAGCCAGATCTACTTTATTTAATTTGCTTGGATTTGTAGGCCTTCATGAAAAAATTTGTTATCTCTTGTATAAATGAAGTAAGCCATGCATGTGTAAGAAAAGAAGAGTTTTTTACTGAAACCAAAGCATTATCTTAGCAAGAAGTATGCATATCATAATAAACCAAATATTCATGCAAATTAATGTCTGAAAAGAATGACTTGTAGACTAAGACAAATGCATGCTCACACATTTCAATATCACATAAATGCATGTGACGATTTGGACCGTTATTAAATGCTAACAGAATTATAACAGCCAGGTACCACATTTACTCAGGATATTATGCTGATACACCACAGATGCAAAACTATTACTAAATTTAATACCTGCACTTCCATAAAGAAGGCTAGTGGTTGCATCTAAGACACCCCAATATAATATATTAAATTAAATATCAACAGGCTCTTAATTGATTAAATTTATTACATCGAAAGAAAAACATCAAAGAAGAGGAGAAAATTTTTGGATAGTCTGAGTGAAGAAGTTTCATTGGAATATTCTTTGGTGCTTTTATACTGAAATTTGTGCTTCCTCTTAAGTATAATGCTGGTCTTAACAAGTGATGTCAACTTCAAAACATGCCTGAAGAACAGAATGAAGCCTGGTGGTGAAACAATTTATGAAATGATGCATAAATAGCCTGTGCAGTTTCCCTATGAGACTTGACAAAACATGCTGGATTCTATCCAGACATCAAAATGTAATTAAGTATGATTTATTATGTATATTCATGGATTATTCACATCTGAACACTCCACTTGCTTGAACTGCATTAGGGTATTTGGCCCTGATCTATGAAATATTTTAAGTGAAAAATCAAATTTAAGAAACTTTTCCTGGAGGAAATAATTTTCTCTTTGTCTCCCTTTCTACAGATCTAGAGCAATTAATAGTGTAAGACACTGGATTATGTGAGACCATAAATCTAAATATTTAAAATAGCAACAGATGGTGCCAATACAACACACAGTGTGATCCTGCAGGAAAGAGAGCCCAGCTATGGGAGTAACACAAATATTCCATATGTTCAGGTTGGTGGTGAACACATTAAACAAAAAATTATTTGGTCCCAATGGCAACAGAATTGCCACAATTCCTACATAAACCAACAAGTTTTCAAAACAGTTCAAGAACCATCCTGTGCCAGATCTCTACATTTTCATGCCTTTATCAGGACACTCTTTTCAAATACACCAAAAGCCAAAAGAAGCTCCATTTACTCTCATTTCTAAAGATGAGAAATCTCTCATCTCTTAAATCCTGCCAGATGAGCCTTAACCTGTTTTGTTCTTAATTTAGGAGGCTGAAATTTTTATTTAAAGAAGTGGTATCTGATAATTAAGAAAAGAAGAGGTGCATTTCTCCCCTTGCTCTACTCTTCTCCCCCCCATTCCCTGCTCGATGTAAATATGTTTGTTTGTAAATGTTCTGCATATTTCAATGTGGCTCAAACAACTTTTACGAGACACTGAGAAAAAACCACAACCTTCACAGTCCACCCTCCAACAGTAAAGGTGTTATCTTTGGCTATGTGGCTAAAAAACACACTACTACTGCTTCCTTTTTTAAAGTACGCTTGCTGTAACACTCCTGTGTACCACAAACTCTTCATTCCTCCAAGGTTTAATTTGGCCTTCTTTCTGGCAGCTAAATTTGGCAACAAATTTGAGATCCTGTAATGTAACCACATTTCTATGAAATTCTCTCTGTGTGGCCAGTCACTGGCTGGGGACACTCAGAAGTTGTTATACCACCAACATTAATTTTGCTGTTTGTCATGTCCTGCTATCAAGGCCTAAAGAGTGTTTACAAACCCTATGGGCTATATTATGGACTGTTTAGTTGTAAAAATATGCTAGGAAAATGGAGACTAAATATCAGGATTTGTTCTGGAATAAAAATGAATACATCTGATAAAGGTATTTAGGTTGAAAGCAATGCAGCTTGTCAGCAAGGGAGCGTTGCAACAAAGTTTTAAGCATAAAGTAGAAAAAAACCCCATCCATTTCCAAAAGGAAAAATCATTCACTCTTTTTTTGCCATTGAGCTAACTAAATAATACTGTCTAATTTTATTTATTTATTTATGTGAAAATGCTTAGCATCCTGTTACTATGGTAACAATTTGCCTTGCTGAGTGCGTCTTTGTTAACATCCCCTTGCTGTAGTAATGCTTCCATCTGGCAGTGACAATTTTTTTGCTTGAGTGAAAATTCCCCTAAAGTATAAAAATCAGGCCACTTATTTTTAGAAAGCTGACTGCCCCACCTCCTACTGACTTGCAGAGTCCCAGTCAGAACCTCTGTAAATTCAGTCATGTGATATTGATATCTTAATGAAGGGGATAAGCAACACTGTAAAAAATGATTGAGTTACAAAGTTAACCAGTTGTCCTCTTGCCTTTGATGGAGAAGGTTTATTTTTCAATCTTTTTAAAGAAGTGATGTTTCAAAAATCATATACCCCCCTCTTCACCTCCTTTGCTTCATTGAAAATCAGTGGTATTAGGCAGATGGCAAAATCAACTCCACTATTAGTAAGATGCATTTCAAGAATATCACATGAAGACTAGAAACCCTTCAGTTTCCATGGTAAATCATTTGACTCTAATACGCTTAATAAACATGTTTCACATTCCATACTCTGTGGGTCAAACTGAAATAATGTAACCACAATTATTAGGCCAAATAAATAAGGTAAGAATTCAGAGGAGCAGCAAAAAATGGGTATGTACTGACAACAAGCCAGGTTGGACAGATATACAAACAAGAGCTCTTTCAGTAATGGGCCTCCCTCATGTCTACGTTTTGACATTTCAGTAACTCTTCTGAATTGTGCTCTAAAGTATAAAATAAGCATTATTTTTCAGTTAAAAATAATGTAAGTGGTACTAAATGTTTAATCAAATTATATCATGATTGTATTTTATATATCTCATTATTATAAGTCAGCTGATTTATATATGATTCATGTATTAGACATGTTCTTCAAGATGCATGAAACCAGCCAAATAATCTTTTTAGATTTTGGGGGGAATACAGGTAACCACCAAACTGATGATAGGTCTTAGGACGGGTTTTAGACTTACATATTTAAGTCTTTGTTGTACACGAAGAGTGTGATATGGGACTACATTTTTCTCGATCACTCATCCAAGCATGTGACATTGTTGATTTCTCCCTTCAAAATCCAGAGCATAAGACCAGAATGTTCTGTCCTGCTCTCCTGAACATATGACAGGCTGCTTTATATGCAAAAAATTGCTTTCCCTCTGTGTTCATATACAGACAAATCTCCATCTCAGTAATGGGTGTTTTGTCACTGAAAGTAAATGTTATCAGGAAAAAAAACAATGAATTGACAGTAGCGTCTTAGCATGGTACTTAAAAACAGTGGAGAGAGCGTCATGTAGCTTGACCAGAAACATATTGATGGAAGAAATGCATTGATGGTCACAATTGGAGAGCTGAGAGGCTGCAATGACTTTTAAATTCTAGGCCAGTTCTGTAGGGTTTGAATGCATTGTTGAGCAGATATGTTTTAAACTGAGAATATTTCATGTGAACAGTTGAGAAAGAATCTGAAAAACAAACGCAAAATATTGAGTCCTATGTTGCACAGCATCAAATAACCCGTATTTCTGAGTGAGAACTCCCTAAGTTACCTTAGGGAAATGACTGAATGTCTGGTTATCTTTGATGATTCTCGGGTTTGGGGTCTCAACAGAACTTCCAAACTGCAATTTTACAAAATCTTGTTTTGTTTTGTTTTTTTACATTACTGCAAGCTTCCCTTGCTTCACAATGCCCACTATTTCCCTTGCCCACTATTCTTTGGGGGTTTTATTTTTTACTATTGAAGAAACATGTTGCCAATTTATTAAACATGAGAAAAACAGTTTTTTGAAGAAACTGAGGAGAAAATTCACCATTAAAAATCTAGTTTCACTTTTTAAAGGATGCTAGCATATGTAAGATAACTTTGGAAAGGTTATAATCTGTGAGGAATACTGTTATCAATTTCCTGACCAGAAAACAAAATGATAGCATGGAGCTCCTTAAGCAAAAGGATAACACCCAACGTTTTTATTTTTTTCCTTATAAAGTAAAGAAATCTAACTTTTATTGAAGGTCATTAATCGCTCTTTGTGTTACACACCATTATAAAGTGCATAGTTCTTTTCTTTAGGGAAAAGGTGATCTGTTGAAAAGAGAAACATTTCTTTCTCCAGTATCTTTTATAGAGAAAATTTAATACATATATTTACAGTGCAGAAGTCACATGAACAAAACTAGCTGAATTCTCAGAGCTACACATTCCTTGAACGGATATGTGAAAATAATAATTTACCATACCCTAGCCATAAGCATGGCACTAAGACAGACATCAAACTCCGCTCAGATGGTTAGGAAGAATCATCTTCTGATAGGTCCAGTCTCTCTATTAAGTATGAATAAGTATCCCTATCTCTTAGCGAGGCTAAAGGGAGATAGGTTGAATCATCACCCTGCTTGTCATCTCAGTGCTGCTGTGCAGATGAGACACAGCTTCAATGAAGTCAACAGTGCTGAAACATGAAGGAAGCAATGGCATGAACACAATCTTTTGGTTTTGCTTTTGCGGGGTTTTTTTCAGGAGAATTAGACTGGAGTCACTTCAATGACTGAAAGAATCATAGAACGATTTGGGTTTGCTTGCACATGCACTACAGGTTTGCCTCACCTCAAACTCAGGAAAGCTAATATTTTGATGATTCCCCTTCCCTTGTAAGTAGTTGCATAAGAAGGTTGCTTCTTTTTGGCCGATGTCTATTTATTTTGGACATCAAGTCCATGACTAATAATTTTCTCTTCACATTACCTCCAGAATACCATCTCAGAGTTTAGCAAGAGAAATCTCTTCTCTTACTACTGCTAATGAGAATTATAAATAGCTTGAAACAAGAAGAAAAAAAAATATCAGAAATAGAGGATACCAGAACTTATTTTAAAGGCAAGAATTGTTCTATTCATGGTAAAATAAACATAATATATTTGGCATAAAATAAGAACCTTGTGAACTATATGTCAAAGAAAGCTAGACAAAAGTAGACCCTATCTGAAAAGTAAACAGACATCAACATAGAGCTACTATTAATTCTGATTTGTTACACCTGAATAACAGCTTTCAGCTACTGATGCAATTCAAACCTTAACATCTTTCTAATTCACATTATAAAAATCCAAAATGACTGAAGAACAAGAATTTTTTAAATATATGAAACTTCATACTCCAAGTATCTTGTCTCAAAATCTACCCTTCAGTATTCTAAAGTGTTCTATTTCATTATTTATACCAGAAAACTTACAAAAATCTGGCAAATGACAGAAAATACACCCAGACACCTGCTACTAAGTATTTATTCATGCCCGTAGGAAAGCTTAAAAAGGTTTTATATTCTTAGCAAATTATGCATCTACTTCATCACATTAGGAGGATTGTTGCAAACTTTTTTTGTAGGAAACAGCAAATACAAGACTGACATGCTGCAATGTGTGTCTTTCATCCACAATTCAGCCAAAATAGATACTGATGTCTTCACTGCTAAAGAAGATTTTGAGGAGCTGTAGAGATACCATGGACTGTCTAGAAGTCCCCAGATGCCACTATTCCACTCCATTCCAAGTGGTAAAAGAATCACTATTCCACACCCATTCCCATTAAAATATATTCCATCCACAGCACCAAGACAAAGACATTATGTATCTATATAACCTGGAGGTGGTGTCCACCCCACTATAGGTCAAGAACAACTTGTGAAACTAAAATGGACAACCTTTTAGGCTGCATAGAGAGAAGGGGTTTGATGATTATGCAGATGAATCACAATCTTATTAAAAAAAAAAAAAAGGCAATGGAAAAAAGCCAAACCCCTCTGCACCCAGCTCAAATGGAACTTAATCCACAGCAATTATTCATCCTTTTGAAACTTTTAAAGTGCCATTTTTCTTGACATCTTAGTAGCCCATGCACTTTCTGTCAAACAGACAGCTCTATTCAATATGTGTCACGTCTATGCAATGAAGTTATCATGAAAATTAATGGTAATGTTATGAACCACAGAATAAAAGCAATTAACTTTTTTTTTCCAAATGCCAACAGTACAAAACCTCTACATCTTAATTAGTTCACTATCATCTTACTTCATATTTTTCCACAACTTGCAGTTATTATTTAAATATAATACACTTTGGGGACTCATTTTCCATCATGATGGAGTAGTTTTGCTCCATGTTGACAATATCATCATCATGGTTATGCTTCGTGAACGAAGATTTGAGAGGGGCTCTACCCACGTTTGCTACAAGCGCGCTGATGATGTTGACAATATGAACTAAATTTTACTCCAGTCTGGGAAGAACCTCTCCATCAAGAAAGGCTGTAATTTCTTGTATTTGTTTTGTGTCGCTGTTTCTTAGTAGCAGGGTGTTGGAGGTGGTTTTTGTGATTATGGAGAGCATAATTATGGTGGTTGAACAGCCTGTGTTGTAAGGGATTTTAAGGTGTGATGTTATCGCGGAATTGCAGCTTCAACTGCCATCATGTTGCAAGTGGTTGCCATGAACATCGTGCTCAAGAGCTGGTGTCAGCTGTCATTGGACACTTCGTAGAGCCACAGCAGCTCGACCAATCACTGTTTTCTTTGTTGCTGTGTAGACCCTTCATACATATGTATATGTTCCCTATGTTTATGTATTCTCCCATACCCTATCCTAGTTGGAGGATTAGCATGCTCCTCCTGTTCTCCTCCCAGATTCCTGAACCTTCCTCCCCAATCCCTATAAGAATCCTCCATTTTAATAAAGTTTGGATTCAGCTTGTCGACCCCACGCCGAGCTGGCTGGTTGCCTTTTCTAACCAACTCCGACAGCAGGGAAGCTAAAGGGGTGGCTTCTGTGAGAAGCTCCTAGAAGCTTCCTCCAAGTCCAACAGAATCAATGTCAGCCAGCTCCAGGATGGACCCATCGCTGGCCAAGGTTGATGTTGGGCTAATTAGAAATTATGGTAACACTTCTATGATGACATTTTTAAGAAATTAAATTTAATTTTTTTAAAATGTTGTTGTGCAAATGTCATTGTGGCCAGGGAAGGGCAGAGTGAGAATATGTAAAAGGAACAACTACGTAGACAGCAAAGTTTTTGGAGAAGGAGGGGGAGAACGCGCTCCAAGCACTGGAGCTGAAATTCCCCTGCAGCCTGCGGTGAAGGCCATTGAGTCAGGCTGTCATCCTGAAGTTTGTGGAGGTTAATGGGAGTGCAAACATCCACCTGCAGCCCATGGAGGAGACCCACACCAGAGCAGGTGGATACCTGAAGGAGGCTGTGAACCTGTGGGAAGCCCATGCTGGAGCAGGGTCCTGGCAGGGACCTGCTGACCCAGGGAGGGAGGAGCCTAAGGCATAGCAAGTTTTCCTGCTACGAGTTTTGATCCTGGGGGATTGACACTGGATTAGACTATGCTGAAGGACTGCAGCCCATGGAAAAGTGACCTGCACTGGAACAGTTCGCAAAGAACTGTTGCCCATGGGATGGAAACATGTTGGAGAAGTTCATGGAGGACTGCCTCCTGTGGGAGGAACCCCAGGTGGAACAAGCTTCTGCTTGAGCAGCGGCAGGACCAACCTGGGATGAACTGACCGTGACCCCTTTCCCCATCTCCCTGTGACGCTGTGGGGGACGGAGGTAAAGTCAGGGAAGGAGGGAGGGGTAGGGGAAAGTTGTTTTTTAGATTTGTTTTACTTCTCATTCTCCTGCTCTTATTTGGTTAGTAATATATGTCATTAATATCTCCAAGCTGAGTCTGTTTTGCCTGTGACGGCATCTACTGAATGATTGCTCCTGGTACTTAACCCATCAGCCCTCTCATATATTTTCTCTTCCCCTGTCCAGCTGTGGAGGGGAGTGATTGAGTGGCTTTGGTGGGTGCCTGGTATTCAGCCAGGGTCAACACACTACATTTCTTTTAAATGGACCAAGTACAGACAGATCACTCAAAATCCCTTTGTTTCTAGTCTCACAATAGAAAGAAAAGAATTTTCTTGATCATAGGCATCGTGTCAGCCCATAAAGAACACCACTATGCTGAAGATTAAAGTAATCCATTATAACATGTTTTTCTTACAAGAAAAAAACTAAAATCATATTTTAATGAATATCAAACAGATGACATTTATTCTACCTTTTCCATTTACTTTCTTGACACACACTCTCTGCAGACCAGTTAATGTGCAGGATATGATCCCTCAAGTACTGTTACAAGGCTAGTGTGGATTCAGTACTCTGTTGAGAATTTACTGTGTTTTGTTCTTGTTTTCAACTGAAAAGGAAAAGCTTTCGCATCATCATTTCAAATACAAATGCAGCTTTTGTTTCCTAATTATCATGGCTATTTAGACCTTGAAAATATGACTTGTTTTTGCTGTGGCTGTACTGTGCAGATCTTAGGGGTGTCATAGAAACTAGGAGTGATTCACTGGGAAGACACTTTCAGTCAATACTGAACCAACAACCCACAACAACAAAAATAAAAATTGGTTACTGAAGATGGTAACTCTCTTGAAACAAGTTTTTGACACATTATTTGCTTTTCTCTATTCCTCTTAATAACTGAATTCAATAAAGCATTTTCTGCCTTATTTTTTGCACTACAACCATGATGCTTTATGTACCTCTCTGATAAACTGTCAATTTGTACCACTTTAACAAGAGGCCAGAAGTGAGAGCTTTATGACAGAAAAAAAACAATCAACCAACCAATCGGGAAAAAAAAAAACAAAAACACACACACAAAAAAAAAAAAAAAAACCCCAACCAACCAACCAACCAAACAAAACCAAAACACCAAAACCCAAACCACATGAAATGACAATGACTTTTGAATAACTCGCGTGTTGTTGAGAGAAATCTTTTAACACTACACAACACAGTATTTTGAAAGTGCTGTCCTAGACTTAGAAATAATACAACTTCTCTATCTAATACTAATCTTCTCCTTTATTTTACAAGAAAGATACCCCTAATATCTAGGTAATCTGTGCTATGCACAGCTGGGTACCATTTCCCTGTGTCATTCAAACTGATTAAGATTCTGCAACTAGTTTACAATATTTTGATGAAACTTGACCCAAAAAATCAGGCAGTTCTTTATCAGTTCTAAAGCATTAGATTTTCAAAAAGTTACCACACTCTATGCATGTGGTTGATTTTAGTTGAAATAGGAGGATGATTACTCTTTCCGCATTGCAGCTGTTTTCTCCAAAATTGCCCACACAGCAACTTGTTAAATATTTTTAAAGATAATGGATAACTGGAGGACTTCAGATTTCACAATGGCATCTAGAACCCGGTCAGTTTAAGTTCAGTCACACTGTCTCCAAGAGTAAAGCTGATCCAGTACCTATTTGTTGTATGTAATATTTCATTTGTATTCTTCTTAAAATGCTTCAGGTATTTAACTAACAAAAACTGGGAAGACGTGTTTTTATAAAAAGCAGCAAATAGCAGTACAAGGCATCATCGTATGACTGAGCAATTTCTGTGTTAAGATTCGTAGGTAGGGAGAGACAAAGGAGAAAGGGAAAATTACATACCACTATTTGTGTTTGTTGTAGTCCTCCCTCTTCTTCCACCCTACAAAACAAGATCCCATACAGCAAGCGTTATCTACCTACTAGGAAGCAGGAGGCAAAAAGACTGTCAATCACAGGGGTATTACATACAGTAAACTTTCACCCTTTCTCCCCCTTGAAGTCATTAAAAAAATATATGAGAAAATTTGTAGAATTAGGAAATATATTACTATGGAGAAAGTCAGTATAATGTGAAAAGGGGAAAGAGGGAGGAAGATAGGATGGCAAAAAACAAGACTATGACAAAGACAACCACTAGTATGTCATTTAGAGCTTTGTAATTCCTGTCTCCTCCCATCCTACAAAACAAGATTCCATACAACAACCAGAAGTGGTAAGAAATGAAATTTGGTGAAAGGATCCTCTTAATTGCCAGCCTGAAGAATTCTTCAATCAAATAATCCAGCTTAAGCAATAAGTCATGACAACAACAGTGGCAAGAACTGTATCAAGGATCAAATCTCAGCTTTTTATATAGCATCTATTGCTGCCTCAGTCCTTTGATCTAGAAGATTAAAACACTTCCAGTGGGTTGTTCATGAACAGGTATACAGCTAAGGTTTTCCTGTACCCCATGGGGTATCTCCATAGCACTGCTTATTTGCAGTATGGTTTTCTCATAGAATAAAACATCTCTTCTTGACGTGAGCATGGTCTAGGTAAAGGAAGATGCAAGTTCATCTGATGGCTCTTAAGAAAACTGAGAGGCATAGCAATTAATGTATAATGCTGAAAATTGGAAGAGAAAAACACACACTGCACAAACAGCTTCATCTGGAAGTAGTCAGTTCAGAAAAATAACGAATTCTGACTCCAATGGTTGTCTGAATAGAAGCAAATTATAGGGCTTAAAGAAACTCATGTTGAAAATTTTGGAATAACCCAGTTTTGAAATAAGGAATATCCTTTCCTTACTGTCTGACAGATTGTATCTCGAATAAACCAGGTACAGAAACTTCTTACCAGGTACAGAAACTTCTTGAGCACTAAGAAGTGGTTTTTGATCTTACTGGAAAGAGGAATTAACACCCAATAACTTCAGAGATCACTTGATAACAAAAATATCCTGAAATATGCGAGCTCAACAAGTATAAAACAGCTTCGATGCTTAAAAATATAAAGAGAAACTGATGTTGTACTTATAAGACAAATATGATGCAATTGCTACCAGAGGAAGGTAAATTGTAGGAAAGTTCAAGAATATTGAAAGAATATTTGTTGAAATGTATACATTACTACAGCAGGTTATTTTACTACTTTTACACACATTTAAGTAGGAAACTAATCCAAAGGGGAAATAGAGGGGGAGTTAGATACTCATGTAATAACTGGTCAAATGTTACAACAGGACAAGCTTGAAAAAGTAAGTTTCCTGCCACCTTAAATACATGTGCCTTTTAACTGCTGTACATTTTGAAGTAATTATTACACTACTGCGAAGCTTGCATAGTTTAGAGAGTGATCTTTTTTTAAAATGAATTTTATAAAAAATTTACCTACCCCAGATGCAAAGTTCTGAAAATATAAAAGTTAAAATTCTTCAACTCCTTTTGAACTCTCTTTAGAACAATATAATTAAGTCACAAGAAGTAGACAGACCTAGAGGGAACAGCAGTACGATGGAAAAAGCAAAATCCAAGAGAAGACAAATAGGTTTTTTCCAATAGTAAACTCAACAGAAGTAAACTTTGAAGGCAGGTTGAACATTAAATAAGTCAATTTTAGAAAAAAAAAACAAGTAGCTCAGAATCAGAGAAACTATGAGAAAACAGAAATACACTTTCAGTCCTGGGGAACAGAATAATTAAAATAGATAGAAGGCAAAATAAATTAGCTATTTGCCCTGTTGTAGCCACAGCAAAATTTATAAACTTCAATTTTCAGGTAGAAAAGAGAAGGTAATTGTCGATGACACTCAAGAAAACTGCAAAGCCACAGGGCACAAGAGAATGAGAGAATGCAGCACTACCAGATGACCCACTGGATTAGGGAAGACAACGCAAACTGGATCTCATAGCTACTGCACACAGCCTAGTGATACAACTATTCTAATACCCAGCAACTTCTGGCTCCCCAAATACTCTATTCTTGTCTGTATTACCTGAACCAGAACCTTCAACCAGGCTGAAAGGATCTTTTTACAAAGTCATGCAGTGAAAGGAAAGGGAGGATGGCTCTAAAGGTTTTAACGGCTTAAAAGGGAGAACGGTTTAGATTGGATATTAGGAAGAAACTATTCACTGTGAGAGTGGAGAGGCACTGGAGTTGTGGTGTTGCCCGAAGGAGCTGTGGATACTTCATTCCTAGAAGTGTTCAATGCCAGGTTGGATGATGCTTTGAGCAACCTGGTCTAGTGAAAGGTATCCCTGCCTATGGCAGGGAGGATTGGAGCTAGAGAATCTTTAAGCTCCCTTCCAACCCAACCTCTTCTATGATCCTTCGATTCTATGATTCTATGATTCTATTATGATCTTGCTATACAGATCCAGAAGACACAAATCCTCTGCCATACAGAAATGTTTTTCACAGGAGAAAGGCAGAAATTCTAACAGAGAATTGGAAGGAACCACGAGCATGAGGATCCACTTCTTGGAGTGGAGACTTTTTGGCTGTGGAGGCTGTTCTGACTCTACAGGCTCCCTGAGTTCCAGTCAAGTCCTGCTTATACACATCAGCCACTGAAGATAGAGCATAGAAGGCTTGGATTTTCCATATGAGTTCAAACTCTGCTCCTTTAAACACTTTTTATATAGCACCAATATCCTAATAGGCCCAGCAGTCAGATTACATCATTGTTAAATGCGGTCTGCTTTCAGATACACACTGCTTGCCCAAATAAATCTGAGAAAAGCCTGCACAGAGTACATAGTACAGAATACCCAAAGAGACCCAAATCTCATTGCACAGTTCTGGTAATGTGAGCATAATGCTCTTAGACCTGCAAACTTATTCATCTGCATTTCAAAGAATACATATGATTTTCTCACAGAAACATGTTAATGGTGCCATGAAAATCACAGAGTACAGTAAGAGATGTCTTTCACCTGTGATGTTTGGAAGAACTTTTGAAATGAAAAGTTTTTTAAAAAAATTATATAAGCAATTCCTATAGTGCAAAATTTGTTTTTAGCAAAAGTCATCAAAACATTGATTTTTAAAAAAGCATATTTTGACTGACATGAAATGCATAAATTTTTATCATTCTTTCTCCTTCAGAACAAAATGCTGAAACTTAACCAGCTTTACTAAAGTTACAGAACTTTCATGGTTTGCAGTAGTTTCCTTAAATGAAAGATATAACATGTTGGAAATAGCTGTTGAAATACTGTACTCAATCAAACTCTGAAACGGCCGTTTCTTTTGTGGTAAATATCACATCTTACAGGTTTTTGAAAATTCATCTAAAAATCTCTAGAAAGATTTTTTTTTTTTTTTCCTCAGAAGAAAGCTCTCCCATCTGGAAGTTCTCCCACCAGTCTGCAAAGCAATTGTTCTTTCAGTAAAGTTTTGTATCCATATAAATGTCACTGTGTGAACAACAGATCCCACTAGTCCAAGCAGCAGCCAGCCATAATGCTGGATCAGAAGCAGGCAGTACAGGGGAAAAAAAGAGCAAGGAAGATACTTCTGCAGAAGGGACAGCATTTTTCTAGCTGGGACACACTCTGTTTAGCAAGTGGTGAATGTGCAAAGAATAAAGAGTATGAACTGAATGTCTACTAAAAAAAGGAGAATGACTAAATAACAAGAATAATTACAAAAAGACCACCTTTTGGGCAGTGGAGCTGAAGGACAGTTTTATCGACTGTAAAGAGTGCATCAGCTCCCATAACACCTGGGGAGAAAATATAAAGGGAAAAAAGCCAAGGATCATACAAGAGCAAAAAAAAGGCTGCTGAGGGATTATTTAATGATTTCACAAGAAAAAGAAAAAAAAAATAAAGGCAGAAATGGAAATCTCCCCCCAAATCTGAAAATACACTATGCCCAGCTATATCTGCAGCCTGAATCTGAGCATAAGGTCAAGCAGAAGACATTCACCTGAAAATTTCATTCAAATACTGGAACTTCTAATTTCCTTGAAAGTCTGTTTGGCAAAGAAGGGGAAAACATTTTTAAAAATAGGAAATAAAAAGTAAAAAACTACCAAAAAACAACTAATGATTCCTGGAACACTGAGAAGTAGTCTAAGGAAATAAGAAAGTTACAAGTAAACCAACTCTGCTCTTCCAGGAAGTCAGTGATACTCGATATTTCTGTGACAACATGCAGTGCTAAGAACTACTACAATGTAATTTTCACACTTCTGCAAGAGACAGGCAACCTTTGACACGTGGGCCAATAAAGCTGACAAAAGTTTGAATATGATTTTTTTTTCCCTTAGATATCTTTAAGGCATGAACAAAAAGAGATACGCCTCATGCCTGAGGACCCCAAAGCCTTGGAAGCACAAGTATTAAGAGAGCCAGTGAGCTAAGGTAGAATGCAGCTGAATTGTTTATGCCTCCCACTATTTAGATTTTCTTTCTGTTTCCTCATTTCAAATTGGTGGAGCTATATTGCTTGTTGTATGGAAAATTATTTTGTAGGCTATGATAAGAAGTGACATATGAAAATAAAATTAGGATGAAGACTGAAAAATAGGACTAAAATTTCTTTGGATGAGGTTCATCTATCTCTGAAAGATGAGCATAGTATTGCAATCACCACACAACAGAAGAATCTTAGATGGTGGAGGTGTAAGAAAGGGAAGAAAAAAGAAAGGAACTACCTACTAGATGAGAGCATGGAGTTCAGTTTTTAGGCCTTTGCTCCTATAACAATACTGCTCAAAAAGAAGTGAAAAAAATAAAAATCTATAATAATGATATCATTTATTAAATTAAGAAGACCAGACATTTTTTCCACATTTTAGATGGGCATGTAAACAACCTTCACAAGACAACACAGTTTTGTTTCTCTAGAGTCTTTTCATTGTTGAATTGTTATCCTTAAGGTGAAAATAATGGTGAATGGATTCTAGGTTGGGGGTTTATTGTTTGTGTCAGTTATGCTTATGTACTAGACAGCTCCTATAAATGTACATATTGGAGCATAAAGTGCACCGTAGGCATTTCATCATTGTTTTGAAAAGTAACTAACCTATTCTGGCCCAACAGCCTTCATAGCACAACCAAAGTCATTATATATACACATAACAGCTCAAAAATTGCAATATAATTAATAATGATTCTCTAGTCACAACAGTTGATCATTCACTGTACTGTAGGCAATGAGTCAATGAGACAATGAGACAATGAGGCCGTGAGTCAACCAATACCAGCTGTAAAAATGCAACCATATGATTGAGTTTATTTTACTTATAAATGATCACCTTTTGCTATCCCAAATTGGCTTCATAAACAATCACAGTTTGATAATACCATGCTAATTGTTTTAAACCATTTTCATGTTAAGACAATTACATATAAGGTGTCTTGGGGAAAAAAAGAAGATAGCATGAATTTCCCAGGATATAAGCGCTGTCGTTAAGTGCAGGCCTTGTGGGATATGATTATGGGGACTGAAGGAAAACCAGAAACTCAGAAAAGAAAACAAACTTACTCTTGCAGGCTCATCCAAGAAATATTAGAATAACAACATATGACAGTTAACTTCCTTTATAGTTCCTGCACTGACACATTTAAGAGAGATGTTACTCCTCAGTTGTGCGAAAGCAAGAGCATGAGAATCCACTTCGCTTCCTGTCAGTTTTTACAGCACACAGTGGATTTCTGGACTAGAAATGGGTGTCTGTAGTACTACTGCAGTACAAGTACTGCAACACAGTCTTTGTGCAAAGCTATTCAGTAGTGGCTGTTTGTCCATCATTTATTTGAAAACACTACTTGATTCTTTAATTCCACTACAAGATAAAGACACTTATTTGAAATATTTTGACTTTGCAGCCATATAAACATAATTTGTTTGTGTATTTGGAAATACACAATGAATGACACCATTTCTGATGTAAAGCAGTAATCTAAGTGTGAATCTGATAAAATAATTACAATAGTACCCTCAAAATTCAGTGAATAGCATGCAATGGGCATCACAAAATACAAGGTAAAATCCTCTAGAAAACAGATGAAAAAAGCTTTTATAAAAGAGAAGAGCAGGAACATGTGATGAAAAGATAAAGAGCTACATGTAGGTTTTACATCAAAGTCAAGAGGATTGATGACAAGATACCTAACCTGGAGGAGAAAGTGTTATTCCCAACAATACAAGCTGAACCCTGTGTGAACAGAGTGAGGAAGAACACTTGGAGGAGAGAAAAGGATTGGAGGCAACAGAATAAGAGAAAACGTGTATGTGTGTGTGCCTGCATGCATGCGTGTGAGGGGGAGGCTAACATCAGAAGAAACTAAAATAGAAGACAATTAATACATGAGGGAAGCAGGCATTTAAAAAAAATTATAGTTAGTCTTGAAAAGAAGAAATACATGGAAGAAACATCCACGCAGTAAGTAGACTACAGACAAATAAATGATAGTTCAACATCTTTTTCAGTTTTTCGTAGGTCTCAACAGCACACTATTCTGACTGCCTAAACCAGTTTTTAGAACCCATAAAAATTATACAATACATGTATGTGTTTAGACACAAGAATTAAATGCCTAACATTGCAGCACTGCGTTTGAATCCTGAGGTCCTTCTGTATGCTATGATAATTCACATGAACATATGAGAACTAGACTGTCGTTAAACTAGCTACCCTTCCCAAGCACTAGAACAAGAGCTGAGTTGACTGACATCAGTTTTAGAAATGTTGGTTATAATCCCTCAGTGTATTGCTTGCTCCACTTTTTCTTTAAAGTATATTAAATGCTAAAATAATAAGAAAACATTAAGTTTGGCTATAACAGCTTGAATCCAGAGCTGGCATTTCGTCCAGTCTGCATATCGTATGGCTCTTGAGTGTGGTACCTAACCTGCATCAGCAATTATTCTGGGTCCAGCATATTGTGCAGAATGACAAATATCTTGTTTATTTACTAATCTATTTTATTTTAAAAGTCCTGGTTCAACCTTCTACTAAAACAATCTCAAGAATGGGCTTAAAAGGAAAGGAAAAAAAATGGTACACTCCATGGAAAATTAAGTATTTACCTGCCTTTTATACCTTTTAAGACCCCTTCTTTTTATGGTAAGTGTGACTCACCCCTTATAAGTTGTTGTAACTTGCCACTTAATTTTATAATTTCAGACTAGGTTTGTGCACACTCACTTGGTCCTGCTATAGTTTTCCAATGAGTGAATAAATGAACACTGACCTATCTCCTCGATATGATAATCTGAAGAAAAAAAGCCATTAGGAAATGCTTTGTGGATGATTTTTCTAATTGCCCAGCTTCCACTCAGGTACCTAAAAAAGATTTTCCAAAATGCTTAGCAACAGATATCTTTAGCATCTTCAAAAAAAAGCTAATGTCTTATTTTGATAGCTAGATAAGATTGGAGTATTTTGCCAGTGTTTTAGAAAAAGAAAAATCTAGTTTAGGAAACCTAATCTTCTTACACTGACGCCAAGTGAAAATTTCTTTAAAGGTACTGGAGTTAATTTGGACCTGAAATATATTTCCAGCATTATGTCCAAACGTGGTAATGGGAAAAAAGATATAGCCTGCTACATAGACTCTTAACTTTTGCGAAATCATAAAGAAGAACAGTATAAAACATAATCAAATTAAGATGCAAAGCAAGAATCTGTTAGCTTAAATGTATTCAGAGCTTCTGAAATAGAAAGTATATTTACCAAGTGAATAAAGCAGGATAGTTCCTAATATGTACAACAAAATACTCATCTGGGTTAAATACTTTATTACCCTAGTCTGGTTGAAGATTTTAATTTCCTAACCAGCTCTCCTTCAAAAGAGTAAAATTTAATCTGGCTCCACATCCCACTATTGAATATTTCACAGAAAAAATTTTGAATGAATTTCTACCTCAGAGAGTCAAAATTTCTTAACAAGTAACATAAACATAACAGAATTGGATTTCACATCAGTCAACACAGTAATTGCACATGTGATAAACTTGCTGCAGCAAAGCTGCCCAAAGGCAGGCTGTACATATTCCCACAAATGAGCCCTAGGATGTATGTGATCCTCCCTGACCTGTAACACTGCTCCTGCAAACCTGCCCATCATTAAGCAGTGGATGACATCTGCAAACATCTGGGAATGGCACAGTTCAGCACCCCTATATGTGTGCAGTGTGTGCTTTCCCTCCTGCTTCTCACTTATTAAATTGTTTATATGCCAGGTAACATGAACACTGTTCATGACTTGTTACTGCTCATCGTGAGTTTCTGAAGCCAACAGCGTCTCCCCACAATCCATTCGTGGAGGTTCCTCAGAGGAGCAGAAGACAAACCTTTTTAAGGATGACAGTTGTCTCCATTCTTGACCTCTCTAACAGCTGACAGCTGGAGAAATCCTGGGTTACACTGCTCACAGCCCCCTTCAAATTTCTGCAGGTGGCCAATATTCAATTGGCCAGGGAAAAAAAATCCATTATTCTGCTCAAATATGCAGATTTCTGAAGAATGGTATGGAATATTCTGACCCTGACAAGGACTCAAGATTGGATTTAGTCCAGCATTATGTGATCTCCAGAGAGGACAATTAATCTCTGAACAAAGAAGTTCAAGGGAAGCAGTACTGGGTACTGCCTGGAAGAGGATATGCATTTTGCAGCTCAAGGAGTCAGGTCCTGCAAATTGAAGAGCTCCCTGCAATATCTGTAGGGCTCTTAACACATCTCAAGCAAGTTGTTGGAGTTCAATTAAAAGAAATATCTGAAAGTCTTAGGTGGCTTAGAAAATAATATCACTTGTTCTGTTTTGCCATTTGCATCTCAAAAGATGTAAAGTTACCTGAAAAAAATAATTATAAAATTCAAAAAGGAAAATGCCTAATTTAATAACATCATCATCTCAGTCACATGAACAGGCATATTGTAGCTGAGAAACCATAAGTCAAATGTCTTCCACTTTATAGGTGATTAATTCACAAAAAATAAATATTAATGAATCCTTCTCTTCGAGTGATCTGATCGTAGTCCATCAATTACATACACATCCATAAGAACTAGGAACTTATTTCTGCAACATGGAGTCACACTAAATCCAACACTTCAACTTAGGAGAAGAGTAATATCATCACTGAAGTACAGATGAGAATTTTAGCTAATGTCTTAAATTCTAAATCTCACCCCTACCATATCCTCGCTGATTCAAAGGAACCTTTTCTGTACTTAACAGGTATGCAAGGAGTTATATGAGGATATAGATTGATGAAGGTTCACATCACAAATCCTGGATGGATATTTAGTGTCTATCATCACAGTTAAGATATAACTATTAAGAAAATCAAAAGGGAGAAGATAATTCTGAAAAAATTGCATCTAGATTTTAGATATTTAATTATCATATTCAACAGCAAACTTAAGACAAGAAATGAACTAGGGTTTTTTTCCAACCAGTTTTTCAGCTTAATGAATAGATTGCACAGCAAGTCACAGCTACAGCACATTCTCTTCTTTAAGCACTTTTAATAATGTAGTGTAAAATATAGTGAAATTATTGTCTTGTAAATTACTGTCTTTGGCTCTGGTTAAAAGAAAGCTTCCAAATTCTACCCAGTTAATAATTTTTCACAAAGCCCTGTATGAAATTAAGGTTCTCAAATCTTACTGAAGTTTTCTCATACTGCTAGAAAATTCTTTGATAATACTAAGGAGGTTTACTAAAAAAAAATAATAGAGTGAAATAGAAAAGTGATAAGATCTCCACAGAGAAAATGTCCCTCTGAGTTGGCACAGGAGGAGTGACAAATAAGCTGTTCCTGAACTGAGGCAAGAGGAAATCAGCTGTTATTGACATAGAGGAATGATGCTGCCACACTTCAAGGAGACTGTATGTGCAAGAATGCTGAACCTTCTGGACACAGTGTTCTCACATGGGACAAACTCAGCCCACTATGAAACTACCACGTTATGTCGCTTGAAGCATGTGAATACAACTTCAGCCTCATAAAGACTCTATACAGAATTTCTGAAGCCAGTAGGTCTTCAGCAGCTTGTCAGACAATTTTATTTTTAATATCAATCAGAAGAACTTGCTCTTTGTGCTTCTCACTGTGCTAAGAACAGTTTGCAGTTCAACGTCAAGTAGTATTCACAAAATGTTTTCTTCTGTTTGTAGACCTTCAGCTTTCATAACTATTCCTTACTTGGGCTTGAATTCATCCTATCAAGATATTCTCTTTAACAAAATCTACCCAAATGAAAACTGGAAGCGATACCTCCTAATGTTTGCAAGCAAAGCACCTCTCAATCCCACTTCCCAAAAATCCCAGCTAAACTATATCCAAGAGAGTTTATTATCTGTAAAAATCTTCCCATTGATTGAGGATTAAAGAGTTCTTCTTTCTATGAAAAGCAAAAATACAAGGTATTAAATGAAGCTTCAAAAAATATATGATTTACTATAGAGGAAATCAATTTACTATGGAGCGAAAGATACCCAGGTGATATAAATTTACTATTATGAGAAGAAAGGGAACACAAATATTTAGTAATTCATTTTTGTCAAAACATATGATAAAAACAAGACATGTCTACAAGTATGCTATCCCCATGCACATGAAAATTAGCAACCACAAGAAAACAGGAGAAATCAAAAATTTTCTTCTCATAAGAATGTTTATTTTATTTGCTATAAAGACATACTACTGGTCAAATTCATCAGGTGTCCACCATTCAAAGTCATTTGGGGGAAAAGACACAGTTATCAAGTCTGAAATTACGAGGAGGTAAAAATAAGAGTTCAAGGGGTGCAATAAGTCAGATACATTTCTGTGCAGCAGCCACAACAAGCAGCACTCCTGAGTATCTTCCAGAATAAAAAAATCATTAATCACTACTAGTACAGGTAAATTTTGCATCTCTGTACATTTCTTTAAAACTTTGTCTCCAAAATCCAGTATAAGCTGCCTTGAAGCTGGGAAGACCGCAGTCTGAGAACCACCTTCAGAGCAAAAGGATCTGGGTTCTTCTTTGCCCTCCAGAGCTTTACCCATGTCTCCTTCATTCTCCTGATAGACCAGTGGTTATCAGATGGATTTGCTCACCCTGCACTTTGCCCTGATGCTTCTTAGAGTCAGGCAAAGAACCAGCAAGAGGCAGTAGGACAATAGAAATCAGATCCATTGGTGTTAACCAAATCTGGGGTCCTCAACACAGCTTTTATGCACATCACTATCAGGATTTTCCCCCATCTCCTGTGATGCAGAGTTAACATAGATGCAGGAATAGTATCTTTGTTAACAAGTATTTGTTGATTGTTGACAAATGATGGAAGCTAAATGGCATATTAAAGCTCTTTACTCAGTTATCACTGGATATTTTTGTGATGGGTAGAAGGTATGGCTGTTGTCCCATTTGCTTTCTTCATAAACCCCTTTCTTTTCATTCTTTCATTATTTTATAGCTTTTCCATCTTCTTGATTAGGCTCATCAACTTATTTCTTATTCCTCTTTCTCTCCTCCCACAGATGTGTTTTTTTCAGTCTTTAAATCTCTCCTAGAAACCAAAGCTGGAAAAGCAAATCAAGATGCCCAGCGAGCTCAGTCAAAATAGCAGTACTAACTTGACAGCGTTGGCCCATCAAAAGATTTCAGAGGACAGTCATGTTTAAGCAAAATATTTAAGATAGATATCATAGCAGAGACAGCATATATTCTCTCTGTTTTGGGCTGTAACTCTGTATTGCACCATTAATTGGACCCTTCAAGTGGGAGGCATGGACACTAAATAAATAAATAATTTGAGGCTTTATTTTTAAATTGAAACCAATGAAGAATTTAGTACTCTTTCAAGAAAGAAGGATTTGATTTTTTAAGCAATTGACATTTCAAAAGTATTTGATTTTTTAAACTTTCCTTCAGGATAAAATTACAACAAAATTGGCTGAAGAATATATGAATGCAAGTTATGGAGGAGAAAATGAATTGTGGAGGGAAAGCCCCAACCTTTTAAAAACCAGACTAGTGATACTGTAGAGCACCTTACTCAGCAGAGTAGTGAAGAAGAAGAAGAAAAAAATTCAATTTCTGACATAGAAGCATTTGAAAATGGCTAGCTATGCTGCCTGCAATAATACAAGGGTAAAACTGCACAAGACTTTCAGTCATTGTATTCTCAAATTCCTGACAACTATGTCTGAATAAAATGATTCTCCACAATTTGAGTAAAGTCAACATAGAATTAAAATTTTTCCAATAATATAGCAAACATAAAAAAGTGAATGTTGTGATTAATTTTTTAAGACGAATGAGAGAGAAGAAAATACAGGAAGAGAACTGTAACAGATCTGTTTGTTCCAGTTACTCATGTGCAACAGGAACCTGAAAAGACAGGAGGTTAATTATACTCTGTAAATAATGTTTTCATGAGAACACCTTTGGTAAGTATAGCAGGTTGTTTGGAATTGCTACCATTATTTATTGCAACCATCTGTCTAAAACTACGTATTAGCTGCAGTGTCTATTGAGCAAGCGATACATACCACATTTTAAACAGAAGTCTTAATGCCTAGACAATATTAGCAAATCCCATGTACAATTTTAGCTATATTTCTAAGGTTTCCCACCTTCAGTTTTGTGGCTTAATATTATTATTCCTCTTAGCATTAAAGTCTGAAATATTTCAAATGCATTCCAGCATTTCAGAAAACCAAAACACCTAACTACTTCCCACAGTCACTGAAAGCACCCTCACACACAGCAGTAAATCACTGTTTGTCTTCCACAGTAACTGCGTCATTTATATACCATTTATGTGGGGTTTTGTAATATCATTCAGGAGAGCACTGTAAGCAATATTATAAATTCAGCACTGCCAGCCTGATGCTAACATTTTCAGATCAGCTGATGTTTTTTCCCCTGATAAGTAGAGATACGGTTATTGATATCAGATAAACTTGGAAACACTAAAATAAAAGCCCTGTTGATAACAGACTTTGGAATAAATCACTCTTATCTGGACAGAGAAGTGCCAGTGATAAATTCAAGGGAATAGAAATGATGATGAGCTGCCCAAAATGTGGAGGTTGTTCTGTACTCTCTTCAGCCTCCCCTTTGACTGCATCTACCAACCTTTGTATGCCCCTTCACCTGATATCTTTGCCCAGAAAAAAAAGAAAAGAAGACCACATGCAAGTAACAGAGGACTTACACATTATTATGGTGAAAACCAACAAGCCATGTCAAAAGCCAAATTTAAATATGTAAACATGCAAACCTTTTTAAGCACTAATTTAAGGAATTTACTGCCTCAGAATTTTGCCTTTCTGCATACACAATACAAGATTACAAGGTGTAGATTTGACATATCTACTTCAACACTAGAGCAAAAATTAAGAGATGATGCTTTACATATTTAAGAGAATTAATTTCAGTTAATAAAATTTTGGAACAACCTCAGAACAAGTTATTAAATAGAAATGATTAAACATCTTTAGAAAACTATAAAAAGGTTGTTAATAAATGCGTATGACCCTCTTTTCCTTCATGTAATTGAAATATTCTACAGTTAAAGAGTTCATTTAAATGTATATAGTGCTGAATGAAGAAAAATTATGGTAATTCAAACTTGCAGCTACTCATCTATACACAGTCATATGTGACATAAGCAGAAGGAAAAGAAAAATCAGAGAGGTCAATCTCCTATAGGTCATACTGTCATGCAGCAACTGTGAGAAACCACAGAAAATACTTCATCTATTAATCTTTGGAATAAAGCCAGATTACTTTCACGAAAATACAGTGGTGAATGTAAAACAATCCTGCTAAGTTGTATCTGAAAAAATATTTACTTTTAGCTATAAAGAAACAGAGAAAGGAAGGGATTCAGTGGTAGAAAATAACGGTAAAGGCAAAAATTCTGGAAAACACATAAATAGAAAGAAAAATCCCCTAGTTTTGTGTGCGTGGGGGGTTTTGTTTTAGTTTTCTTAATATAATATTATTTTTATATTTTACATAAGTATCTATAAATATTTTTATGTGTCCTAAAATTATAAATATCTATAAATACCATCATGGGAGCAGTCCTCAAACTTAGGTTGTTCCTATGTTTTCTAAAGTTTCATAGTTTTTGTCCCTGTAAAAATAACCTTGCAATTGTTACTTACAAATAGTATTTTGCAATTAGAAAAAAAAAAAAAAAGAAAAAGGATTTTACTGGCTGCTCTGAGTGTGTATGTAAGGCAAAGCACATCATCCTTTATGAACTTAAGGCATTCAGAGTATAATGGCTTTTTGTACTGCTGAAAACTTCATGCTGTTCTGGAAGTCCTTGCTCTTAACAATGCATGTAGATGCTTGCACTAAAAATGCCTCTAATGACTAACTTTTCCTAGGTTGTGCCCCAAATGTTTTTGGCAAAGTGAGAGCAAAAAGCACAACAAATAAATTTCTTCCAAAATTTTTTCAGACCTGTAAAATCTTTTCACAAGTTTGGATGGATGCAGCAGACAATTGGCACAGAGGAGAAGGTACTACAAAGGAGAGACATTCTGGTTAAATCCCTGGTCCTCTGACAAGGTCAACAGAAGTTTGTTGAGGTTTAGCAGGATGTAGCTACAACTTCCAGGTGGACTCTGAAAAAAACTCTTTGCTATTTAGAAACCAGTAATAATTTATCTGCAATATATACATCTCTCTCTTTCTATATATATATATATGCAGTATTATTAGAAACTTAAAATATTTGAGAAGGTTAGGCTCTACTGTTTTGGGCATGGAGGGTTTTATTGATATAGGTTAGAGCAACATAGGTTAGTGAAAGGTGTCCTGGCAGAGTGGTTGGAACTAGATAATATTTTAAGGTCCCTTCCAACTCAAACCACTCTATGATTCTATGAACTCACATGTTTATACTCATACAATAATCAGATTTCTATGAAAAAAACCCAAAATTTGATATTAATTCTCTGAGATGTAATGGACAAAGCAAGGAACGCTATTGAAGACAAGTATTTGCACAAGAGAACAAACCAACCAACCAACTTTAGGTGCTCTGTTAGAGCAAAAGCACTGTGAATTTGTAATCTGAACCTATATCTATTTTCCACTTGTTAAATAGCATGTACATAACATAGAGGCATTCAGAACTGAAAAAAAAATAACTTTCGGCTAATTTCTGGATGTGCCTTTGGAAATTGCAACCTTTTCTGTCAGCTGTTGACTTATAAGTACAATTATTTACAATATCCAATGGTTTGTCACTTTTTCCCAGAAAGAAGTCCTGAAATAACGTGAATGATAAAATTAGAATCATGTTCCATGGAACAAGCTTGCAGGTCTCTTCAATGCCTTATCCCTACTAAATCACTATGATTCAGGTGAGGTGTGTGTTGGGGAAAACCACACATCAAAACAATGAAACAAAGCACCCACACTCCATCTCCTTTGTGTTGCTGCACTATCTTTTTATTTTCCATATGTTGTCCCACTCATCTGAATTTGCTCCAACAGTGGTATATAGTTTTATCACTAGAACCAAAGTTTTAAATTCTTCTAGATAATGTTGAATTCGAAGCATAAGTAAAACTAACGAAGTTACCCAAGAAGCTGTTCTGTTGGTTTTTTTTTAATAAATGCACTAGTAAAAGAATAAACCCCCAAAATACCCTGAGGTAGAGAATGGTTGCACCTTTTCAATTACATTACAAAATGTTATGACACACAAGACAGCTCAGAGAAAAAAGATTCAATAACCAGGAACAAAAGACATATTATTGATACTACTATAATGTTGAAACAATCCTGATGAATTCATACCAGGGCTGTTAAAAAAAAAAAAAAAAGAAATAAATCTCACCAGTATTCCTTTTTATTTATTTACAGTTGAAGAAATTTAATTTGGAAACAAAAACAAAGTCCCCACCATATACTCATGAAATTTAGTAAATTGCAAGATCAGCTATTTTCAGGTTATTAAGTAATATTTAATACTTACTGTTGAATCATTTAGAAATATAAAACAAAATTATTTGTTACACAGTCCACATAAAAAAGACCTTTAAAAATATATCCAAAAAAAGAAAAATCTAGAACATACGATGGAAAAAATGGAAATTACTTTGTATAATCTTTTGTGTTCTTCCCATATACAGATTAATTAATACAAATTCTGTTAATTTAGAAATAATTAATACATAATCTGTTAATCTAGCTCATGCATCATTGGATTAACTTGGATGCATGTAATTGTATCTGCTTAATTTCACAAATTTTCAAGTTATATTCAGTGTATCACAGTTGATTATTTCCATAATGCTTCATTCTTTTAATTTTTTATTTTTTTTGTGCGTCAGCTTGAGCTGAAAAAAAATTATAATAGTGCAATATGCTAAGACAAGAAGTCCAACTGGTTTTAGAGCATTGAGATATATCCTCTCTGAAGACTTTAAACCAAGCATCACTTATTATTGCAAAAATTTTTTCCTCCTGCTAACAAGGGAAAAATAAATCAGATAAGGGAGAACTGTCTGAAACGAGAGAAACATGAAGAACATCATGAAGGACACAAAATTAGAAGGCACAAGGCTCAGAGTTCCAGTCTCTGTTTGTTTGCCATTCCTTATATATTTTGTGTCATTTTTAGGACTCATAAAGGAAAGGCTTGATAGGTTTGGGATGAGTGGGACAAGAAGCCTGCAGCTTTATAGAGGCAATCTAGGTGAACACAAATATGTTCAGATCACAGACAGGTGGTAAATAACAGAGGCAACATCTTTTTGATTGTTATCTCTTTGTTTTGTGTAATTAAAATCTGGAAAAAGACACTGAAGAAAATACAGAGAAAGAATAAAATGTGAAAAGAAAACAAGCTTAAAATGTAAACTACATGTGATGGTCTGTTCTTTTGTTTTTCTAGTGATGAAGAGCAGTTACTACCTAATAGGGGGTAAGACAAAGATTAACATCTTTCAAGATTTGGATTTAGTTTATCATTTAGATGAAACTAAGTCAAAGCCTTTCTGCATATTTAATACTACCAGGCATTTCTTGTTCTATTCACGTGCACGTTC
Source organism: Empidonax traillii (assembly GCF_003031625.1). NCBI lineage: Eukaryota > Metazoa > Chordata > Aves > Passeriformes > Tyrannidae > Empidonax > Empidonax traillii. The sequence goes on along the minus strand of NW_020955362.1, from coordinate 586,705 downwards.
ATCTTTCTTTATCCTTACTTCTCTGTTACAAGTATTAAGACAACTTAAATTCCCTATTTGGATAATAGCCAATTACTCACTGAATTTGTTATAACATACTTGAGTAAAAAAGAATTAACAGACCAAAACCAATATGACCTTTTTTGAACTGTTCTTACACTATATTCCAGATACAAATGTCAAGGTTTTAATGAAACAACTTCAATAAAGAAAAAAATGCATATAGCAGAAGAAATAGCTGTGAAGATGGCTATATCAAATTCTGGCTTCATTTTGTTCTTTTTATAAAGGTTACATATATCAGATTTGATGTGAAAATCATTAAAGGGAGTCGATAGGGAATGAGAAAAATAATTGATGAAGACTTAAATGTTTAATTACCATAAACTGACTTGCAAAATACTACTCTGCTATGACAACTTCCCACTCCTTATTATTGTTTTTATTTAAACTATTTTAGCTCCTGCTCAGAAATGTTAATGGAAATCAGGAGCTTTCTTCCTCTACCTGCATATTTCACTTAATGGTCTAAAAGCAGTTTATCAGCAATTCTTTCATGCCGCACAGGGTGATACTGTTTTCTTTAAAATAAATTAACCAAAAAAAATTAGAAAGAGATATAGAGTAGATGCGAAAAGACATCAAAATAATTATTTGACAGATCTAAACATTTGGCTGGAAGACATTTTTTACTTTTAACAAGAATGGATTTCTTTTTTTTTTTTTTTTTTTTAAGTGGGAAGAGGAAAGAAAAAAAGGAGCAAAAAGGCAGCCTAGAGAAGTAATATTTAAATAACATTCCCAGACAGTGCACCACTTGGTATATGGAGACCTCATTTAAGATCCACTTGCTGCAAGAGTTAACAGCGGGTACTTTTTAACCTTGGTCTCCATACCCCAGTGAATACTGATTATCAGGCTTTTTTGGTCCAATGACTAAATATAGTAAAATGGCAAACAGATTGCATTTATGTCGTATCTGGATGACTAGCTATTCTGTGACACATGCACGTGCCTGTTAGCTCATCTCCAGTCACTCAGTCCTGCTTCAGAACAGAATGCATTTAAATTCTGACATGTCCTATGGACAGGAAAATCACCACTCCCTACTCTTCCTACATACCACTTATACTACAAAAGATTTTGTATCAAAGATGATCAGAGGACTGGGAAGCTTGCCATATGAGGAAAGGCTGAGAGAACTGGGTTAGTTCAGCTTTGAGAAATAATCACTTAGGGGGGACTTCATTACCGTGTTCCAGTAAAAGGGTGACTAGAAGGAAGGTGGAGACTGGGTTTTCACAAGGAGTCACATGGAAAAGATAATGGGAAATGGGCACAAGTTACCCCTGTGGAGAATCTAATTGGACACAAGAGGAAATTTTTTCTCACTGAGAAAAATCAGCCATTGAAATAAACTCCACATGGAAGTGATGGCTTTCCCAGTGCTGAACACTTTAAAGATTTGCCTTTAAGATTTTGGAGAGGGTACTGGTCCATCTTGCCTAGACCACTCTTTCACCAAGAAATTTGGACCAGATGATTGGTAAATTCCCTTCCAACCGTCTAAGGTATCATGATTTCTTTTATAGAGTGGCAGTAAAAGTGCCACACATCATCCAATAAAGGCAACATCTCTAAAGTATATTCACTTAAACATACATCTCATTTCTTAAGATTTTAATTTTCACCAAATACTTGTAGCTAAAATTACTACAAAATAAGTAGAATGACATTACTCAACAAAAGTCAAAGTATGATTCACAACATAATACTGTTTTCCATAGCAACTGCTGAAAAAAATAGTATAATTATACATGCACACTCATTCATACATGTACACTTAGAAAAGTAAAGCTAACTTTCTAATGTTTCCTAATGATGAAACCAAAAATCTAGACTCTGTGAAGGGAAAACTAAATTTACTACAATTTTCTTCTAACGGATAGCTAGTTTTCCTTTTTTTCTTTTTTTTTTCAAGGGGATGGAGAGGGGAAGAATGGAGTTGCTCCAAGCTCACGTATGGGTTGATTCCATTCTCATAACACATTTTGGATTTTAGGTGAAACTTCAGATTAGATTCTGTTGGAAAATATTGGAAAATACTAGAAAAAAATGCAGCATTTTAATTAAGTTTTACTTAGAAGTGTTACGTGAAGTAGGATCTGGGTTGAGATCAGTACTACTGTGGTTGAGAATCATAAGAGTTTTCCGTAAACTCAGAAGTGCCACTGAGAACATATAAAGCAAGCAAGTACATGAGAGCTATGACACCAAGCGAAGCCGGGAGATGACAGATATGAAAGAAACAAAATTCAGTGGTCAAGCTCTTTGTCACTGAATACTGTAGATGAATCAAGGCATAAACAGCCCTGAAAATTGATTTGACCAGTTCTCAGGCAAAATTTCTGAATCAAATCAAGTTAAATGAAAATATACTGCCTCTGACTCAGGAAGATATTTAACTGCCTGTCACTGGAAAACTACTTTCTGGAAAAGCGTTCCCACCTGCCCACCTTGTTCTCATTGTTCTCCAAATACCTGTTATTGAGTGACGGTAAACAGAGCTAGATGGACCTTTGATTTGAACAAGTAGATTAATTTTAACGTGCTACATGTTACTGCCTACATACTTGCCTTTAGATAACCATAATCAGTCCCAGACAACAAATGCCCAGTATACCATCTAGGAAAAAAACTGAGCAGAGCTCTGGTCTGGGAAGAACCCATCTCTGTAGTACATGGCATGAGAATGGGTGCCACATGTGGCAGGGGGGAAACAGAGAGGACTTGCCTTTCCTTCCTCGTCTTAGCACAAGTCTGAACCAGGAAGCATGCAGAGCACACATGAGGGACATTCACGTTCCCACACTGTGCTAGCAATGAATGTCCTTCAGCTGATCATATGTCAGGATGTTTTAAGGTCCATCAGGAACCTGTTCACAAGACCTATTTGCTTTAGAATAGCAAAAGTCAGCGTTGCTTTTAGCAATACAGACCAAGTCAGCTCAATGGAAATAATTGAATACAAAAAAAACTTCTGACAAAGAGTACAGGTAATGTTACTAAAGCATGAGATGCACACTGCCATTTGTACATGCCACTGGCCATCATGCTGAACCAAAACTGGTCCTGGAAGGACCTTAACAGACTGAAATGGGCTTTAGCAGAAGGTCTGCATACAGAGAGCTTTGCAGTTCTCCCTGTTTAGCTGGCCACAGATGTTTCCCTTCTCTCCCTTCTCTCTGAACATAAGATGACAAACAAAAAAAACCCCAATAAACCACACTAAGGCAAAACCTGATCAAAATGCTGTACAGTGACGTGCTTGAAACATGCTACTTTTAAATGAGCAGACTTTGAGTAGTATTCCTTTAAATCACTTGCTGCATGCTAGTAGAAATTTTACGATTAATGTAGCTTCATATTAATAGTCAAAACACTAAATATGCTTTACAAAAAGTAAGTTCCAGAAGGTGAGAGTGCAAACTGGAACATATACTAAAATAAAATAAACAGCAGAGGGAGGAAGCAAATGCATTCTAACAAAAAAACCCTATTTTTAAACCAATCCCATTTTTGTGTCTTCTACATACACAGTTCATTTTTCTCCTTTGGTACAGAAAGTACAGCAGTCTTTTATTAATTGTTCACCTTTCTAGGCTCAATTTCCCTATGGCATACAGCTCATTAGAAAATGTATTAATAATAAATAATCTTTTTCTTCAAGTATATCCTTCCATTAAGTAGGGTGTTATTACATGCTGCTTTATCAAGAAAAAGTCTAGAACTGGGGCAAAAAAAGGTTTCACTGTGAAAAAAAATACAATTTCTCTTTTGCAATGGTCAGTTTTCCCGATGGAGACCTTACTGTGATACTTAAACGTTTATCCTCATTGCTTATACTTATGTGCTCTTAGTTTTTAAATAAAATGCCTGACTGTTCTGTGTCACTGTGATGGAATTCTCCAGGAGGGAAAGAGAGAAATACAATAAATTGGTAATATTGAAAGTTTGCAACTTTTTTCGGTGCCTTTAAAATTTAACATCGAGTACTATTTGAATTTAATCATTACAGGTACTGTAAACAAGCAACAAGCTGGTATTGGTTATGTCTACAGGCTTCTGTAACACAATAAGGTTTCATGAGAAAACTCTGCTGCTTGCACAATTCATTGTGTTGGGACAGTGAAATCCTTTGCTGTCCTTTAGTAGAAGTTTCACGTGACGCTTGGCAGTCAGGACAACAGAACACACGGATATGTCACTGGAGACAGAGGGCTGTGGACACGGCAGGGAGCAGGTACTCAGGCAGGTTTCTTACCGGTGCAAAGAAGTTTTGTAACTTTCACACTGTGCTGGTTTTGCAATGTCATTAGTAATTTTGGCTGCTACTTCCACTTGATCTCTGTCTAGAAGCTGTGAGCATTCTCTAGTGCCTCATAATCTCGCAGGGAAACTCTGGAACTGGCACTTGTGATACAGTGCCCCCCCACACTACTGCTAGCTAGGTAGTCCAGCAGGATTTGTGGTTGGTGCTTCTTTTTGGTAGGAGTAACCAGTGGTCACCCAAGACCACTTTCTTAAAGCAAGGCTGCTTGGGTATAAATCATGTCAATGAGACATATTAAAGAGGTCTACTTGGATGTGTACTTGCAGTGTGCAATTGGAGACAGGAAGAGACATAGATTTTTTTACAGGCCAGCCCTGGAGTCATCCTGACACATCAGTGGCAAAACTGGATTTTGGCGCTGAAAAGATTCTATCAATACTAGTTAAAAACATGTATAAGGAACAAGACAGCAAATAAACAAATAAACATGGAAATACCAGTCTCCATGCCCTCTTGCCTGCAGTGACCAAAAGAAACCACTGCAATACTATCAGTTTTTCCCTTACTCGATATAAACCAAAACCCTACAAGTACTATAAAATTATTTGATTCCCAGTAGTTATTCAGGAATTTGAAATGAGAAAACAAGCATAGTCTATTTCTAATTTATTAACAAGGAAACAAACTCTTCTCTCATTCTCCTCTCAAAGAAAAGAAGCTGTGATACTCTGACTGTGCTTCAGCTTTGAACTTAAAATAGTTCACTTACACAGGTATGGAAAACATTAGGTAATTTATTGCAAAACAACACATGAATGGAAGTCAAATGCTATTAATTGTTCTCTGAAGCACTTTTCCGTGCATGGTAGGAGGGAAATAGAAACGGCAATAGCCTACTAACAAAAATAAATAAGTATTCTAATAATGAACATAGGTAAGGAGAAGCAGCATCATTTTTCTTGTCCTATGCCAACTTCACATCCAGATCACATTAATCACATAGTAACCTCCAATAATTACACACAAAACTGTACTCAAATTCATAATTTTCAAACACATTTACCACCAAAATTTTCATTATCCCCTCCAGATATTTATACTCCCTAAAGCAGAACATTTGAAAGATTGTTACAAATTTAAAATATTTCAGAATATTAAAACAACTCCCTATTCCCTTCACATCCTGATTGAAATCTCTGTTTTGAATAGAGGAACAGCATGGTTTGCAACATGAAATTCACCATCTATTCAAATCTGATAGTAGCAACGGTGCACTTTCAGATAGCTTGTCTGGGGAATCATACATCAAATCCAGGTTTCTGGTTTTTTGTATTAAATGCAATGCAATCTGGCAAGGTCATGGAAGCAATGAAAAAAAAGATTAGGCTGTGTTCTCTCTCCCAGTAAAATTTTGAATGCCTCAATAAAGAAGCAGCGATACAGCCCTGGAGGCTGCCCTGCTCCAGCCTTTCCAGTTCTGGGCATGGGAAACAACCTCCCATTACTCAGTCACAACTTTACAAAGTCAGTGTCATACTGATGAAGCAGAACAGTAGAAAGACTCTGTAGCTACTGATCCCTCCTGTCAGGCAGGACTTGGCCCTTCTTGGCCAGTGAAGAAGCACAAACAGAGTGAGCAAAGGCTTGCTCTGTCACAGGCTGCTTTGTGCCAAGATCTGTGAGCAGATTTGGTCCTGAACAGTCCTACTGGAGAACTTAGCAGAAGCCTGCAGAAGCCAGAGACATCTGTTCACCCTGTCTTTTCACTGATCCCTCCAAGAGAAAGTACTGCTGACGCGTTTTCTGCTGCCGCTCTCCATATGCACATGAAACACCTGTTAGCCCTCTCCTCTCAACAGCAATTTATCACAGAGCTGTTATGGTCCTCTAAGGCTGATATCTACCATTCCTCTGCTGTAAATAAAGAAACAGAACACCACACACTATCTTATGTATTTTAAAAGTTGTTCAAGCCAGTAGGCAATGGAATTTTGCAGAGCATATGTACGAGCACTACTGTAGGGACACAGGAGCTAACACAGATCATTCTCCCTTCAATGAACTCTGTGTGCTGCAGTGTCGAATCACTGAACTTGTGTGCTGACCCAAGAAAGCATCACCTTCTGGAAGAAAGCTGAACATAACAGCAGTTAAGCATTCATAATCCACACATGCTGCAACACAGCATAAAGTAGCTGAGGAATCTTTGACAATTTATTGCTCTAGGATTAGCTAAAAGTCCTCCTAGCTTAGTAAAAGACTATTTGGTAAGTAAGTATATTTGCCTTTCAGCTAGAAAAAATAAAGTGTGAATTTCAGAGGACAGGTAGTCAGGTTGATAGAGAATAACATGTCTGACCCTTGGTTGTAACAAATATCTAGCAGCACCTTAAAATATCGGCAATGATTGCAGAATAAACAACGTACTTGATTTTGTTTAAATCACTCGCATGTTTCCGGTAAAACTAATATCTTATTAACCCTTAAATGGAGTAGAAAGAGAGAAGAAAGGTTACAAGAGGTTGCCAGGAGAGAAGCAAGAGAGTGAGACAAAAACATCCCTGTACTGACTAGAAGAGATTAATTTAGTTAGAATCTGTGGTGATAAGAAATGCTTATGAATTCAGTTAGTATCTGTTACTATATGGTGGTGATAAGAAATCCTTCCCAACTACTGTACTTACAAACTCCAAGAGAAACACTGCACTGTAAAAGAAAGAAGGTGAGCTGGGGATGATCCTGGAAACCACTGTGCTCAAAGTCAAGAAATCTTTTTTATTTATGTTGTCATAGCTTGTTTTCGGGTTCAGTCAGAGGAGACAACATCATTGTATTAGGGACAAATATTTCAATGA
>NW_020955362.1:553807-579164 GCF_003031625.1 Empidonax traillii | reverse complement strand
GTACTTACAAACTCCAAGAGAAACACTGCACTGTAAAAGAAAGAAGGTGAGCTGGGGATGATCCTGGAAACCACTGTGCTCAAAGTCAAGAAATCTTTTTTATTTATGTTGTCATAGCTTGTTTTCGGGTTCAGTCAGAGGAGACAACATCATTGTATTAGGGACAAATATTTCAATGACAGGGACATCACAGTAAGAACTTTTCATGGCAGGCAGGGGAAACGTAGTGGTATTACTAGCACTACTGATAGGTTTGTTGTTTAAAGATTGAGTAATTGCAGTGAACTGTCATATTAGCCCCATCTTTTCTCCTTCCAAGGTGCATGCTTGTGTCATTCTGAGTTCGTGAGGAAGCTACTAGGCACAGGTTAGGAAATATCCTCACAAGTTCTTCTGAGTAATGACCTAATTTAATGTAGGCACCTGTGTTTAATTCCTTCATCATGCTTTCATCATTAACTTTCTGTAATGTTTCTGTAAATTCCCTTAAGGATTATTCCTATATTGGAAAGCAACTATGCCACCGACAATTATGTTGATTTTATTTGCCTTATTCAGCTGTTCTGAAGTGAAAATAAGTTGGTCTCAGTAAGAAAGACTCAGTGGTCAGCAAAGATTATGTTGGGCATTTTTTTAACTGTTTTAAACTGTGTACTAATTTCTTCTCTTGTTACTAACATGTTTGGTTCTTGCTTCATACTGATTATGCTTAGAGAATTTTGATCTAGGTTTTGACATAAATAAACTTTAAAAAATCCATGATCTCATACAAGGGGGAAACGGAAATAGTAAGACCATTTCCCCTTGATGGAACAGAAGCAGACAGATTAATGGAACAAAAGCAGAAAGGGAGAGGGGCAGAACAAGGAATACTATGCCAGCAAACCTTGTTATACTACATTTTCAAAATTAATAAATGTGCACAAATAATATATTTGTGAAAACTTAATTCCAAAGACAGCCAAGCTCTGAGAGTGAAAACAAAAGCATTCCGTAAAGTTACTGGCAGCTTTATAAATAATGAGCAAACCTTTTAATTTTTTTTTTTTTTTTGGAGGGGGGAGGGGGATTGTTTGTTTGTTGTTTATTTGGTTTTGGTGAGATTTTTTTGGTTTTGTTTTGTGAGGGTTTTTTGTGGTGTGATTTAAAGAGTTCTTCCTACTTTACCAGAAATCCAGGCAACAACGTTCATGTCTCTGACAACATAATTATTAAACTGAGATATATACCCAATTTCAAAGATTTTATTGAACAATCTCCTTCTGTCTCTCAAAAAAATGTGAGTAAAAAAGAAGGGCCCATAAGGTCTTTTAATCTACAAGTTACTGTAAAAGAGAGAAGTAGACTGGAGTTTCAGTGAGGCAGCCAGTTCTGAGGGTAGGTTTTTGGTACAGTATTAACTGAGTTGATAGGTCAAAGTTCTGCAAAAGCAGAACTTACCCAAATGGACCATCACACTGAAACTTTATGAGGAAGCCTCAAATACCAGTACCTTCATGTTGGAGATTATTAGCAGGAGATATAATATGGGAGAAAGGTGTTTAAAACACATTTACATAAATAAAATTCAAGAATAGCAGCCCTGCTTCTGGCAGCATTCATTAAAGGCTGCTGAAAATGAGTCTGTTACCACAGTAACCAAGCTAATATTGGCTTTCCAGCTTGCAGGCATTAAATCCCTTAAATACAGGTGCAAAGGATGAATTCACAGTTTTGGAGTAGATTAATTTTCTCTGTCAAAAATGTCAGAAGTGGAAAGAAGATTCTGCAGTTTTTTATGGTAAAGACATTGTAAAGCAATTACTCAAGAAAAGAGGTGGAGAGCCTTGTGATAGTAATGCAATTTGGTCTGGATGGAGCATCAGCCCTAAGTACACAAACCTATTGTTTTTACTTAAAAATAATGGGCATTATTTGGAGAGTTATTCTTGTGATGTTTAAGGTGTACCAGAATTCATGTCATCCCTTTTTAAGTGTAGGAATCAGAAGCAAAATATAGGTTGGCTTTTTCCTCAAGTAAGCATGTGAGGTCCTGAGTACAAAAAAGTACTCAGGCTTTGACATGCATAAAATTCCCTCTGAGGGAACTGTACTGGGCTAACCTCTTCTGCCAAACAGGTGTTATAAATTGGCTATCTATACTTACAGGTCGCAGACATGTAATTTTTCCCTAACTTAATGATTAGTACTGAATTCAGGAGTACATTCACTGCTAACTCTTCCCAGAAATATTTTGAAGATATACATTTTGAGAGGATTGGGTTATTTTATTTATTCATACTTTGCTCTTTTGTCTTCTGTATTAATGGCATCCTAAAAAAAAATCCTTATAAACTAGAAGTTCTGCAAATCATACAAAGAATACACATATTCCAAAGAAATTATACATTTAACACTAAGTATTTCAAAAGAGAATTGCATTCTGGAAATAAATTGTTATTACATCATGCATTTAAAATAGATAAAATATATGCATGTTCATTCAGCATCTGACTCTACTAACTGTATAGCTCTGAGAAATCTGTGCTAGTCTCAGAACATGAATGTTTGGGAAACAGAGACAAAAGATGCTTGTCTCAGCCTCAGGGGCTGTGAATGACACCAGGATGCCCTAACCTCTCAAAGGGGCTGTGCTTGAGGTGAGCTTCATGGGTCACTTCTTTCTCTTCCCCTCAGACTGACTCAAGCATTTTATGAACATAACCAAGGTAGGCAGGTAGATGGCAAAGGATACTCTGGCACTCTGGGAGCAGCTGGAGCATGCTGGGCCTGCTTAGGAGAATTTCCTGCCTCTTTCAGTGGATAAACTCACTCAAGGAGCTCCAGATTGCAAGACCCGCACTTGAGAGTGGCCAAGATGACATTTCCCAACTCATCTGTACTTTTATCAAAATTATTTCACGTTTGTTAACCATTAGAAATGAATAACAGAAGAATGCAAGAAGATGCAAATAAACATGCTTGCACTGCTGTGGGCATAATCAGAGATTTTACTTAACTCAAATGATTTTAATAAATCTTTCCTCTCTGACTGTTAGAGATGATATTCCAGATTCAAGAAATCTCTGAAGCACATTAGATAGACTGTTGAAACTTTCTTTTTTCTATGAGCAAAGAATAGAAACAACAGGTTCTTATACCAAAAATCACAAATGTTGGTGCAATGTTCTTGCTCCGTTTTAATAAGAGTTGGTGTCTTTGTCAGTATTCTCCTGGTGTTCCTCTTCAAGATGATGGTCTTTTAAGAATCTGTGGTGGTCCACAGGGAGTTTATGAATTAACTATTAAAACTTGTTGATTAAAAGGCTATTTAGAATATCAGCCATTTAAATAACAGACATATTACTGAAGCATGTTGCTCTCCTGACACATATTTCCTTTCACATATGATAGTAACACCTTGAAGACTAAGCAGCACGATAAAGTCACTTTTACAAATCAACACAGATCAGACAGACCTTTATAAATCCTGCCAGCCGGTGTACTATAAACAGGAATCTATAGTAACCACTTTGTGATACAGCACCTAAATGTATATAGCATGGCTGTTAAATAAAAATATTCTAAGATGCTTGATGCATGGGGAAAAGGAATGCAACAGGCTACTATTCAGCAGAAAATACTCAAAAAAAAAATGTTCTTTCTACTCTAAAGTTTTTTCCAGAAAAATTTACAGATCAGTATCCTATAAATGAATGTGACTCAACCTGTTAATAAGTTATATAAAGTATGTTTCAATTTTATTACCTTATTTTCACTGTTGTATCAGGAAACTTGTAAAGTTTTTGTGAGCAGTTCACCATCCAAGTTCCCAAGCAGTATTTCAGTGTGTGGGAAAACACCAGGATTGAAGCACTCAGTGTCGCTTACTGGTCAAAGTCGAACCACCACACCTCTGTGTTTGCTTCTAAATACCTGAAGGATATTCTGTATACCATTTTTCCTCCATTCATAGTCAAACCATTTGTTCCAGCACAACAAGGATGTTAAGAGTGTTCATTTGACAAAGCACATCCAAATGTCAATTCTTGCAGTTTGCAATGAAAGCTAAGTCAATATAACAGGTATTTTGGCAAAAAGAAGAAAGTCTTGAATATGTTATCACTTAAGTTATCTGGTTGATTTCATATCTAATAGGAAATGTTGACTAGAATGCAAAACTGAAATTAAGAGCTGGTTCCCATAAAATCTCTATTAGCTACTACCAGTAAGAAAATATAAATATTATCTAACATAATCTTGAAATGTTTCAAAATATTAAAATTTTTTCTCTTTAATTTTTAATTACAAATTGATATCAAATATAATCAGTCAGGTTCAGGCTTTCAAAAATGTTGATTAAATGCACAAGACTCCAAGTTTTTGAAAATTCTCTTTCTCTGCCTCAGGGAACTTGATATTAAACTCTATTATTAAAGGAAAACTAGATGGAGTTATAATAATGGATTTAAGCAATGTAGAAGTACGTGTTGTATTTTTAAGAAGGTCCATTACATTACAAGTTTTAATGAGGGGACCAAACTGTTGCACCATGGGACTGTTTAAAATCCAAGCACATGGGACACTGAATCAAGGACCTTACAGAAATTCAGAAATTCAGTCAGCAGGCAGAGTTGTCATTTCTGCATGACATGGTATCACTGATGTTTTTGTGACAGGTCCCATTCTTCATAAAATTATACTCACTGACTCAAGTAAATGTTCACCCTCTGATATCTTACTCACTGCATCTGCTGTGATGAATTGAAGCTCTGATGACAAGCTAACCTGGTTGTAGTGTTCTCTATCAACCTGTACTAACACTTAAAGCAAACAAAAAATACTGAACCATTGCATTTTCCAGCTATTTTAAATACGTCATCAGTATCAGATTTATTTAACTTTGTCACCGACTGAGAAGTTTGAGGTCAACTCTTTCTGACATCTTTAGTATAAATTACCAAATCTGCAGGTAGAAAAATACTCCAAGTTTTTAGCTGATGTTTAACTTCCCCTCTGATTTCTTCTTCAATAGGTGATGTGTCACTGGTGCTCTGACATTTTCCCTGCTGTCCCTTAAGAAAAACAATTCATTACTTCCGTCTTTTCTCCATCATGCTTGATAACTTCATGATTCAAACTGATACCAGTGCAGAAATTCTGATATGTCAGAGCTCAGATGTTTACTGAACTACTTACCATGCACATAATCTTTGCTGGGGTGTCTAACAGTGTCTAACTGCTTCAGTCATTCACTCTTTCCTTCCTAAATTAATATATTCTCATGATTTAATATTCCTTAAGAGTCTGGGTAATGTTAGTCACATCAGCTGTCACTTGTACATAGAATATATTCTATTAAATTAATGGAATGTATACTAAAAACACTGCATATAAATAAGCACTTTAAATTTCAGAACTTGTAGGAAAATAAAACAGTCTTTCATCACTTCAGTGCAATTACGATTTTTAAAAATCTGAACCTTAAATATTCTGGAAGATTTGACAGGTATATGCTGGTTTCACATTTGTAAGATAAATAAATAGTCTGAGCCAGACACTAATTTCTGGCTCTCTCAATTTTATCATTTCAGAAACAGTCACATAATATATTAACACAGGACAAAGAACTCAGTCTAACAATTTTGCAAGCTGCCATGCAAGACAGCAAAGGGTCCCAGCACTGCTTCAAATAAATGTGGTATATAATAAAATATTAACATTTGAGTAAGAAAACTATTGTTTACCAACACTATTGTTTACCAACAATTCCCAAACATGGGCTTAGTTTATTTTCCTGTTTCCTTTATCTGCCTCCAAAAGCCCTGCCTGTTTTCAAGGCTTCCTGCAACGTTTCTCCATTATTATAATTTCCTTTAGCTTCACCAGTCATACATGTCATGGCACACAATGGCATATAATCTACATCCATTACAAAAGCAATCCCATTTTCCTTATCACCATCATGTCGGCTTTAATTTCTGGTAACATGATAATTTATCAATTCCTTTTTGATATTGTAGAGCATGTTGTTGTATCTTGGAATTACTTCCTTACTCTACAGAAAGTTTGAAAATCTTACTTGTTTTTAAAGTAAAACCTGCATTGACATTCTCTAGCTAAACTAGTTTATCAGTTAGGCTCCTAGCAGGGAGGAATATTTTTTTTCTTTTTTTTTTTTTTTCCCTTTTTGGGGGGGGGAGGGTCAAAAGATTAAATAAATATACAACATCAAAGGAAAACAGGAAAATGTAAGAATAAAAAAAATTAAAATGATACAATATAAAAATATTCTGATTTTTATAAAAATAAGAAACGTACTTCCCTGAAGGGACTGTCACTGACCTGAGCTAAAATCAGCCAGGAGGATAGCAGCACACAGCCCACAAGAGCTACACCCTCCAAAGCTTGTGTCATATCTTCCTAACCTCCTCCTTCCCATTGAAAAATGTGTGCCAATCATCATTCATACATATTCAGACCCAGCTGAAGTTAGCAGTTCCCCGATTTCAAGATGTGAGATAAAAGAAGTGAGAAAACCCACAGACTGCTGCTCAAGCCATAATCTGTAAGTGGCTTCAGACAAGCTGCAGCCCAGAGGAGAAAGATGCTCTCTAAACAGGCTAATTTGGTCAGGCAAAGTCTTCTTCTGGAAGCATCAAAATGACCTTTATACCTTCATACCTATTATTTAACTGTACAGTCCTTTAAAAGGAAAGTACTACTGGATTAACTTGGAACAATTTCTTTACGGGTTATCCATCTAAAATTTTGGCAGAAGTTAAGCAGAAATGTCGGCTCTGGGTTTGTTTGATTTCTTTTTGTTTTAAAGTAACTGAGAACTTCAACTAAGTTCCACCACTGCAACATTATGGTCAAATCGCGGCAGCACTTCACATATTTGCGTTATATTTTTAATGCACAGAGAATATCCTTCCTTTAAAAAAATTCATAGAAGCTTCAACAAATTGATTTCGGTCTCTTCAGTAAGGCAAAATGAATATTCAAATCTGGTTCCTTAGTGAGGCCCCACAAATAGTCTTATCAGAGATAAATATTGCAACACAATTTTGCTGTCATTTGAAATAGCACAGGATCCAGCAGAGCACTTTCCACTACCCTACATAGCTTTTGGTTGAAGAGACTGGCAGTACTTTCCTTCTCCCATCACTCTAGACAAATCTCTAGTTTCTACACATTCCCAATGAAAATATTTTTCAGTGAGATAAGGATTAAATAGCAGAGATTGGTGATTGTTCAATAAAAAACCCCCAAGTACGCTATTTGGCTGCTTCATACCCACCAAATAGCAGGAACAAGTAAGAGAGGTAACCTAGAGGTGTTCTGCTCAGTCCAAGTTAGGAGGTGTTTGTTTTTCACCCTAATGAGAAAAGAAAATACAACAGGGCTGCAGGAAGCTCTGCCCAGGTGGTACCAACTTCCTTCTTGCTGCAGTCTTCTATGTGGGGTACTCATGTATTCATTCTCTCAACATCCCTGAAATGCTGCTGTGAGTGTAGTAAATCATCTTCTGACAACACATCTGACTGAAACAGGTATTTTCTTTAATAGAGGTTCATCACCAAGACCAAGGTGGATTTTTTTTTTACACGTGAGAAAAGCACAATTAAAGCCAGTATCTTTGTAGGAAATTCAGTGATGCTTTTCTCACTGATCTGGTCGGCATCTGTGGCAGACAGAAATGAAGGCAATAAAGGCTCACCAAAACTGTGATGTGGCAAAATTTTAGCTGTGCTCTGATCTGTTTGTTATATGTCTCTCTTTACCCTGATGAGACCCTGTAAGTGAAAGAAACCTTGGAGGGAGGGAAAGTTGCAATGCTTCACTGAAAACATCAATTTAGTTCTAGCACCAGAGCACGGTGATTTGTTAATTTAGACTTCTGCAGTTCCCCTAAACTTAGTAAGTGATGTCATCAAGCCCAGAAGCAACTCTAGAAATACACAATTTCTTTTCAGAGAATGAAATCATCTGAAGGACACAGGCAGAGCTGGATGAAAAATACCAAAATTCACAAAAAAATATTATGGAAGGTTTTTCCTTTAACTTTTTAGAGTTCGACATCTTGTGAAAAAGGAACAACAACTGCCTCAACGTCCTCTCCACCAAAAGCACGAGCCAGAAAGGCACTGTATCAGTGGATATGTAACACAGACACATGTGCCCAAGTTTCTCACATTTCAAAGAAATAATCTAAACTCTGAAGTACCACTTATTCCAAGACATATCTGTCTCATTTGAAAACTGAAATTAGGTTCTAGAAAACCCTGTCAAAAGGAACATTTGAAGACATGCTTGATTTTGATAAAATCAGATTATTTTTTTTTTTTGTCAGAGGAAAGTGAGATGTTGGAGCAAGACCAAGTTAGAAATAATTTCTACCTTGAATACTTGATCTGAATACAGGCACAAAGACAAATTTCTGGGGTTTAAACAGCAAGAATGTAGCAGAACTTGGCTACTTTTAAATAAAACTGCAGCCCCATAGCAAGCTTCTCTAGGTCTCTGATCAGGATAGCTGAGAATCAGTGCAAATTTTATTCGGAAAAAAATAAAAAGAAAATGGGAAAAAAAAAAAAAGCAGCTCAAAAGTTGGTGTGTACCCTCTGGTTTCTGTAGCAATAATCTCCAGGGATTATACTTCACCTCCACCTCACTGAAGGCTCCCAAAGTTAACATCACGCAGTAAACCTCTCTGAAGTAGTGCTGACATACTGAATTACTTAAACAAGAAATTCTTCATAATAAGGTGTTTTCAAAAGCAGAAGAAAATTATTTTGCTGCAGCTCTGTTGTATAGCTAAGAAGTCGGAAAATGAAAGCATCTTCCAAACATGCTGTAGGTGATATGAGCACTGGGGGCTGTCAGTAGGAGGTGAATAACTGAATTCTCCCCTCAGAAAATGATTTCACACTTTTTGAAGGAAGAATATATGGGAAGGGGGGGGTGGGGCAGAGCCAGGAAGCTATCTCTTCTGCTCTTGCTGAGCTCAGAGTTTACTCTCCTTAGGTAGTTTCAGCTCACTAATATCCTTGAGGTTTTCTACTCCAATCCCATTACATTAGAAGTGTAAGGTAACAAGGCAGAAGGCAGAGTCCAGTGATACTGACCCTACTGGTGCAATGCCTAATGAACATGAAAATAAGTATGCCAAATATTGATTCATATCGATGTCACTAACTCTATTCCCCTTCTCAAATCTCCTCTCTGGTCTCCTCGTCCTTGCCTCGCCTCTAAAGCATGGCTGCTGAAACAGCTCTCGGCTTGGTAGCTGAAGCCCAGGGGAGCAGTAGCAGCTGGAGTGCAAACTCTGCTGCTGGGACAGCAGCAGATGGGGCCATCTGA
Organism: Empidonax traillii; assembly: GCF_003031625.1. Taxonomy (NCBI): domain Eukaryota; kingdom Metazoa; phylum Chordata; class Aves; order Passeriformes; family Tyrannidae; genus Empidonax; species Empidonax traillii. The sequence continues at coordinate 569,819 of NW_020955362.1, read as the reverse complement.
TCTGAGTCTTGGTGTGGAAAGTGTAAGGAAGAAGTCTTTCTGCACTGTTAAGCCACCCTCTAATGCATGCAGTCAAGCAAGAGGCTCTACCAGTCACCCACTTCACTGGGATGCGGTACGATTTTTGGCATGATTTCTTTTTCATGCTTAATTTTGCTTTTTTTCCCTGAAGAGCAATAACTCATCTACAAAGTGGGATGCGCTATTACATACAACTCTGCATTCTATCCAAAGAGGGATGGTGTAGAAATACTGCAAGTCACAAAATTACACAAGAGAAAATCTGGTTCTGAGTTTCAGACTCGGTATCTCCCTGTGCAGCTTGGCATCTGCCATCAGTATAATATTTTTCTTTCTAAATCAGAACATATGCCTCTTCAGGCATGAGACAAGACTGGACAATGAATGTCATCATCTGTATCTTTGTTAACCCATTTTAGGGAATCTGGGGTCCTTTGACGGTTGAATTTAGAAAGACAACTAGTTTTTCCATGTGCTAAACCAAGATAATCTCCTGTGTTTTGTTTCTTCTGGCATATTATGCAAATAATATAATTTATTTGAGCCATTTGCAGCATTAAACATGGAATTGATCAGACAGCATGCACGACCAAATTGCACAACCATATGAGAATGAGATTGTTTCCAAAGATAGTTACATTAAGCTTACATTTGCAGAATAAATAATTCAATCCTCATGCTTCACATTTAAATATTTATACAAATACACTGCTTGTCACAATTAGTTTGATTAAAATGTTAAGAAAAAGGAACTGCACTAGAAATGAGACTTTATTCAGGAGGAGAAGCTATTCATGTTGAAGTAAATGATGTGAAATTAGAGAAACAGCAGCAGGTCAAGAAGCAATCCTCCAAATCCACACAAAGATCTGACCCCCAGTTCAGTCATGGAATGTTTTCTACCCACTTTTTTTTTTTCTTTATAGCAAAAAAAGACCCTGAGCTTATTTTCCTCTCTGTGTCATGGAAGCATGAGACATGTTTGCCTCTTTCTCCCATGAAAAGTTTTACTGTTAGACTGAAAAAACTGTGTAGTTTACAGACTATTTTCTGCACCATTTTCTTTTACAACATGATCAGGAAAAATTATTTGCTTCCACAGAACACTCACAAATGATCCTTGAAGCAGGAAGGGAAGCATTAAAGGAAAACCTTTTCCCTTTAGTCTTGAGGGTATTTTTCAGGAAATTTCAAAATTCCTTCAAAATAGCCTCAGAGAAAAGCCTGGATATGCAAGCCTGTTTATAGAACAAAATAGGAATTATTTCTAATCTATGTGAGGTCTGGTGCTACAAAGTTTAGAGGGACTGACTGACATTCCCTCTCTAAGAGGAAGAAATCAACTTATCCAATCTCACTGGCACTAATTCTAGTGTGAATAAGACTAACCCAGAGCTTCCCACATGACATTTTGTAGTTCTACTAGGAATTCAAGATCTGACTGTATGTGCAATACTGCAGAGCTGCTGCAAAGGGACATGAAAAGGCATGCAGGTCACCTTGATCTGAGACAATTTATTCTGTGTTTTTCAGTAATCAAAGGAAAAAAAGGATGACAGGTCTACTTGATCACTGACCAAGTTCAAGTTGCAAGACCATATAAGAGCATAATGTATGAGCATTTACTGCACAAAACAATCAGCTAGTGGGAGGCATTCTGCAGGACAAGCCAGACTGCCAAACCAGCCTCTGATTCAAGCTCATGAGGGATCTGCCTTTGCATCAGAGGGCAGTGACTAGAGATTTTGTCCAGAGGACAAATAAAAAATTCCCTTTTTTTCTATCTAGTTATTTTGATATCATTTCTGGAATAAACCTATGGGAGAGGGAGCCAGATTAGGAATGCTGCAAAAATTCACAAATGCTGCAAAAATTCACAAACGCCTGTTGTACCTTCAGTGGTGATTGGTGGTGCAAGAACATGAAGAGTGGGAAGGAAAGTGTGGGATGCTGCCTTTAACTGCCAAGAACCTGCCAAGGAGATTTATTTATTTTTTGATTCAATGAAAACAAAGAATTAGTTGTTGTATCTATGAAGTAAGTTGAATATAAGTGGAATTTGGCTTTTTTTATAATATATTGGTTGACATGTTTCCTCATATTCCATTTTCTCTTACCTTCCCCCCTCAAGCAAAAAATTTCTCCTTTTTTCTTTTTCTGAGAATGCATACATTAATTCGGTTTAAATGAAAGTGAGACAAGAATACATTCAAAGAGTTGATGTTTTAGTCCCCCAGTACCAAAAATGAGAACACGCAGCTTTGGAAAAAGCACTTTACCGTTTGGATGTAGTTTAGAAGAGCTCTAGCAAGCCTGAATCTGGTCACCTTTATTGTTGGTATCTGGAAGAAGGTTAAATGTCATACACCCAAATGAATCCATAACCAAGGAGAGAACTATCACACTCATAGAATAAAAATAATAATAAATAGGTTTGACTATTTCTCCAAAGGTTGTCAAGAAGGAGAGAAACAGGTAGGTACTGTGTAAAATCCCTGCTCCCCTCCTATGCAGGCAAAAGTCAGGTGTGCAACTGCAGTCCTTGAGAAATAAAATCAGCTAATTTCATACAAGGAATTGATGTAGAGCTTTTATTACTGATTAAACACTGCCACCACACCACAGATCTGCTCTTCCATAGTAAAGGAAACAAAAAAATAAAGAAGGAAGAGGCATAGTAGTCTTTGCTTCTGTGGACAAGTGGAGGGGAAAGTTAGTACACATTATATGGGTGTTTATCAGTGTGACTTTTTCAGGAAATGGATTACTAGAAACCCTTGTCTTTCTTTTTATATGTCTCCAAAACTGAGCAAAGAGCAACATTTCTGTGTCAGAGAGGGCAGCCACCTGGAACTTTATTATTATATTTATTACTACCTAGAGAAACTTCCTCCCCAATAGTCCTTAATTCTGGCAACCTGCTGAGAGAAAGAAAAGTAGAGTGCTTTAGCTGTTTGCTGTACCTGCCAACATGTTCCTGACATTTTACAGTGGCTGGGGAAAGGTTTCATTTTCACACTGATCATGTAGTAACTCAGTAAAGACAAACTCCCATCAAAAAAATCCCATTGTAAAAAGACTATTACAAACCAGGACTTATTGTAGGACCTGTGTGTTGATGTAGTTCATGCTTATTTTTTTTTTCTTGACTGTTAGTAATTTAATGAAGCAATTGTAGCAGAGAACACTTTACTCCAGGTCAACATGAACCTGTCACTGAAAGAAACAGTCCCACCAGCTGGTTTGTAACCTGAAGAAACTCTCTAACTCTGTTTACTACTTAAGGGGTTTTGCCAGTTCAAGGCTCTGGCTGGCAGATGTAACAAGAGGCAAGGGGTAGACCATGTACTGGACTTTTCTTTTAGGAGTAGAGCTGATATTAAACATTCAGGAAACCATGACCAAATATTTGGGGTATGGGAGAGGTTTGCAATTATTTTCCATCCCTTCCAATACAGACCGGACCAAGACACAAAACCTCTGTTTCTCCCAAATATTACACATATTTGCAGTGTCTCATAAGATTTAAAGTTCCAAAAACATACAGGTTAGCTGGCGCTGTTAAGTATTAGCTTTAAGAAGTTATTCTTCAAAGAACAATGCAGTATTGGAATCTGAGAGGTAGTCCTTCCCTTATCTCTCCACTAACTCTGTTTTTTCCTTTATTTTGGTCCTTAGCCATGATTATACCACTTCCCACCAGCCATGCAATCAAATGGCATATTTCATTCCATCAGTAATGCAATAAATCATTTAGAAAAACATTGTTCACTGTCAGCTGAGTCTGACTCAGAAATGTCCAGAGGTTGTAGAAGAAATCAAACTTTTAATCATATTACTAATTGCTCTAATTTCACACTGACTCCTCAGTCATTATCCCTTGAATATGAGGTTTCACAAAAAAAAGCTAAAAGAAAATCCATTATAAAACAGGAGAGAAGGATAACGTTAACCAACACTCCTTTGTCTGTAGCAAAGAAGAAAAAGCAATTTCAGTGACAGTATATTTTTCAATTTTGTTCTCAGAGTGGCAGTAGATCTACCATATAAATAACTAGATCTTATCATCGTATTATAGATACAATAGGTATTTTACTACATACCCTCAACATCACATGCACAAACTTGCTAAGTATAAGAAGTATTTGTTTGCTTGTAGATAGGCTATTTTGATTAAAATACTTGCATTAACACAAGTGAAAGCAAAATAAGAATCTATTCTCTTTTGAGATTGAACTAAAGTGAAATAGAAAGTTGACAGTATTTAAAAAAAAAACAACATATAAACAAATAAAGACCTGTTTTATTAAAGATGTGAATGGGTATATTTCCTTTTGACATTATAAGAAAGAAAAGCATCTGGTAGCCACACCTCAGAGAGAACAGTGTACCTCATACCTCAGTTCAGTACCCACATGGTTAAGGTGTCTGACTTACTGCATTTGGACAGCACAACTTTTTGGTTCGCGTCCCAAATAAAGTTTATCTCTAATGCTTCTAAACAAGAAGCAGCTTTCTTCACGCTGCAGTGAAGGAACTTAATTACTTTGTGATAAAATAAAATAGGTCTAATTATTCACTAAACCTTTTCCCTTGTTCATTCAGTTGGCCTTAGATCACCTTTATTAGATTCAGTTACATTTTCTCAGGCGGAAACTGTAACCCATTTATCCTGGACGTTGGCAGATTTAATATACATACTTCCCAGTATTTTAAAGACACTGTCTGGGAGAGGGAAAGTCTGCAGCAAAAAACCTATTGATTAGAAAGGTCCATTAGTTGCTACAAATATAGGGTTTTTAACCAGCTTCAAAGTGTTAGCAGTAAAGACGCATTTGTGACAGGACGTATGTTGATATTCACAGAAACATGAGGTCGAACCTTCTTAGAAAGCTAAGACTATGCATTTGAAATAGAAACATACTTTAATTTTGGTTTATGGTCTAAACACTAACATTAAATATTATTCATTTTTCAAATTGCTTAAAGCATGGTTTTAAAATCAAAAAGAATAAACCCATACTAATTCTATAAGTCTTTCAGACATGCAATTGTTCAGCTGAGACACCCATCCTGACAGACCCCTGAACAATCAGCCAAAAAATGTTTTTTAGTTGCTTTTTCTTTTCCTGTTGCCTAATGTTTCCCCTGTACTATACAGAACGATTGTGCTCTGCAGTTAAACTGTAATAAGAAGGAATGCATTTTAAATACTCAGTAAGTCTGAAGAGTATGTTGTATATATATAATAATATATAATATATATATCTGGAAGTATCACTATGTACTTCAGCAAACAGGCTGGACAGATAATTTTCTCACGTTGCAGAAGCTGTCATACTGCAACTGCATCTTGTATTCAAATGTATTTTAATTTTTGTTGCATAATAATAAAATTAAGCAAAATACATAATTTCAAATTACTTAATTTGAAGCAAAAGGAGAAAAAAACCATCAAGCTGTAAACTCACAAAATAGTGAAGACAACATAGTAAACGGATGTAAATGAGGAGAAGCTCAGTTTTACATCACTATCTCATGGTATGAATAAGAGCCAAGAAGAGCAAAGAAAAGAAGCAAGCCACACTTGGACACAAGGGGGGAAAGTTTCATGTTTTGTTTCTAAAAAAGCTCAAGGAAAAGTTTTGCCTTAAAGAAGGCATAAAGAAGCTCAAATCAAGGCTATGTGGACTTCTAAAACTCTGACAGCAGCTTTCAAAATCTGCACTCACTATTAAGTGTATTTGTAAAAAAGGATAAATCCATTGTGCCTGTTTAGGAACTAATGTCAGACATCTTAGGATATAACAAACAAACAAACAAACAAACAAAAAGATGAAGTTACTGTTAGTAGAAAAGAATGGTTATTTGAGTATGTGCTTATTTATCCAAGAGCAAAGTCCAGCTATGTGGATTCTGCAATATGATTCCTTTTGTAGTTTCTTTCTTAGTTTGCACTCCATACTATACCCGAAATGCCACAGATGATTTTGTCCCTGAGACTTACCTCCAGCTTTGACTGATGTCTAAATATTCAAACATGTACAGAATGTATGTTGAATACTTGAGCAAGTAACTGTTCTTTCCCAGTAGCTATGGTTCATTAAGTACAGACTTTGCCATAAATTATTCAGGATGACACAGTTTCTAAGCAGACTTTCTGCTAAAAGTGTCATGAAGGAGCAGGAAAAAAGCCTTTTTTTCTAGCACTAAAGCAGTTAATTTTTAGAGTAGTAATGCATCCAAGAATTTGAAAGAAAATATTTATTTTAATTCAAGAAGAGATTTTTTTTTTACATCTCCTATGAAAAAATATAAAATAGAAATTATCAGCCTCTATTTTGAGATTAAAATAATGTGTTGTATAAACCCCAATAAATTTTCGGGGTTATCTACGTTATTTGAATGATTATAATTCCAAATACCCGAATACAAAGAAGATTGGTCTCTCTCAGACCTCTGCTGGCTTTCGAAAACAAGTCAAAGATGAGTTTAGCAATAAGAGTCTTCATAATATTCACTGTTCTTTGCCTCTCTCAGTGCAAATCGTTAGCTAATAAAGATGCTACTAGTCTAGAAAAGTTACCCCAAATGGATAAACCAGTGCATTTTGTTTTCTTATTTAGTTAGAAATGAGTGGCCATCCTTCAACAGCTGCCATAAAAAGAAATACTATCTGTAAATTCAAAATTATTTAGGATCTTTCTATAATGACTTACTATGTCCTCCTTCCAAAACAAGGTAGTATATTAAAAAGGACAAATCTTCAAAGCGTCAAGCAAGTCTACCAGACACCATTTGTCACAAATAATACTCAAATGACAAAGTGCCAAGAATATATGGAAAAATAATGTCACTAAAAGAAGAGAAAAAAAAAAAAAAAGACAAAAGACATAGCAAAAAACTTACAGAAATAATATAGAGTTTAAAAAATCTTAGACAAGTCAGGCTAAAACTTTGATTTAGTTAGTTATTTTATTTGCTTTGAGTAATTCTATTTTCTTTAAGAGAAAGCTCATGCAGTTATCAACAGTGAATGAAAGACTTTTATATTCACTCCTGGTGAATCTTGCTCCCGATATCCTCTCAGACTTGTTTAGCATGCATTATAAGTTATACTTAGGATCATAACACTGCTCTGCTGTACAGATCATCCTTTTCTTATGTGTTTGTATTATGCTCAACCTGGTGGGGTATTAGTTTATGAGTGGGATCTCAAAATGCTATTCTAACAGTATTACCTAATTTTACTGAGTATTGCCCTAAAAAAACTAAAATCACTTAATATTACCTTAACATAAACATTACATCATTAGCAGAAGGTGTAATATGCTACACCTACCAAAGTCTAAATATATGCTCCTCCCAAAAACACATTTCTACTCTGCCTCCTGCCATAACTTATGAACACATGGATGGAGGGAAAATGTGATAAGTTTGGTGATCCAATGAAACCCTGGATCCCATGCTTTCATTAGCTAATTATCCACAAGACAAATCAATGTGACTCAATTGCATGCTGCACAAATGCAAAGGGGGCTGAAGCTGCAAGTCCCTGAGGGTCCAGGTGGGAATTAGACTGCCCAGTTAGTTTTGATCAGCTGTAAAATAAACTGCACCCTAAGAGAACTGAAAACAACCTTGGCAGGGCACTGGTTGGTCTTGAAAATAATGAAAATAATTTAGATGATCTTGTACATAGATACTGTCATGTAACAGTATTGATTTGTAGTTTGTCCTAATAGTCAGACCACTGATGGAACCAGTAGATGGCTGAATAGATACCCAATTCTAGTTTCAGAAACATAACAGGAAGAATCGTGCTTAATTGCAAAGTAGTGCATTGACACCCATCAGTCAAACAAGCAGAGCAACACAGAGAAACATATAGCACAAGAAAGAGCCCTTGATTAAAGTCCTAGCCTTGGATGCAGACTCAATTTTTTGCTCTACCATAAACCTCTCAAGATAGTTTATTGCTACTACCTCTATATAGAGTGACTGAGAGTATTCTAGCACTAAACATCGGAAACTTAACACCAAAACTTAAAATGTCTGGGCCTGAATCCATAAAAGGATTTTAAAAAATAATCCAGCCAAATAAACAGTTGTCTTAAATTAGGCATATCTAAGTGGTGATGTCTAAATATTGTCTAATTTTTCTAATCTTGCTCAAAAAGCAGAACAGAAAATTCAAACTCAGACAGATAGTGAGCATAAAATGCCCAAGGAGAATTAGACATAAAGCAAGAGATTCATGCTCCAAGTGGCAAATCATCAAAAACTAAGCAGTAAGAAATATCTTTAACAGGAGACATGAATTCATCTTCCTTGGAGCTTCTGAGTCTTGAGTCTGCTTGGAATCCACAGTCCCGATTTTGATGTGCCAAGCAGTGCCCACAACTTGTCTTTCTAAGAAGTAAGCTGGAGGCGGGGAAGGTCGTGCTGTTTCCTTGAACTCCAGAATTCATGTACTTTCCCTAGAGGGCTGGTGACGGCCTCAGTGAACTCCATAGACCAAGGACCAGGGTCACAGGCTAGGAATGTGCTGCACCATGCACCCTGCGTCTCCTGAAAGCCTGCAGGCAGCACTGCAGAGCCAGACTGTGATGCAGCTACCTAACAGTTGGATACCCCAAAGACTGACTTTTGGTCCTTTTCTGTAAAATTATCATTACAATCTACAAGAAATAGTCATCATATAAAATGGGCAAATTTTATCTTTAATTGATGCTGACAGTAGAGCTACAGTAAAAAAATAAACAAGCATAATTGAAAGAAAAATATTCTGAAAAATGAAAAACCAGAACCCAAAGAATGAGTTTTCTCATATCACACAACCCAACGCATTCCAGACCCTAAAAGAAGTGCAAAACTTTGTCACCTTTCCTAGTCCCCTTCCCAACTGACTTACAGCTTTGGGATTAAGGTGTTCAAGCACAAGCCTGTAGTCAGACTGTGAGAAGTTTCTTTAGGGACAGATTTAGTAGTTTCAACAGTTAAAAGGATTTCTTCTTTTGCCCTTAGTCTTGACTATTTCATGCATCTGGTGAGGTTTTACAACATATGCTCTGCAGGTTTTTCTTTTCCCCCCTTTGTAAGGAAATACCAACCAAAAAACATAGTCATCTGAGGGGCAGGCAAGAAACTGTCTTGTGCACTTCTAAAAGGAAAAAAAAATTTAAGAAAACTATGAAGTTTCGTATGTGTTGTGCCTCACCAGAGAAACACCAGAGAAACAGTGCAGATAGACTGCACTGAAATATCCTTTTCAAAGGATTTCAGAAAGCATAAAATAATTAACAATAAAAAAGAAACATATATTAAAAAAAAAAAAAAAAACAACACACACACACACAAAAAAAACTCTACACCAAAACTCCACCCTGCTTTAAGGAAGGGTATAATTTTGGTTCTGATACACACAAATAAAGTTACAATTAAAGACAAATCAGAGAATCCATGACAGAAGTCAAGGTCACACTGAAGACACTCAACCTTCAAAAACAGCTGGAGAAACCACTTGGTCCTGACTGTCTCACTTGCCAGAGAACATCCAGCAGTGAGGTTCCCACAGAAAGCCCCAAGCAGCACAGAGGAAGCCCTGCCTGTCTGCACCTTTGCCAGACATATACCTCAGCAGGGAATGATGTGAGCCTACCCAGCATCCTTCATTGTTTATGCTGAGATTTGGATAGAAGAGATTACAAAATGGACACGGGATGAAGCAGGAAACAAACAGGTATTGCTTAGCAAGTGACTTCCCTACTTGTGTTACGTAGTGTCTTTCAAGTTTGGCTGTATCTACTGAAAGGTGATAATTTTGCAGTTGTTTTAAGTCCTAGGGGTTATTTTCCAACTGCCTTCCTAAGTAGAAAGTTTAGAGAAATTCCATCATTAATTGCTAAACAGGGGGGTATTTGTGAAGGACCTAGGTCAGAAAAACAACTTTAGTACAATAAATAACTGAGGAGGAGTTTTGGCTCTCAGCACTATTAAAAGTAAAATTCATACAAAAAATGTTCTGACATTGTTTGAAGATATGCTGCAAAAATAGATAAAATCCAATGCAATCTAAAACTTTGCTTAGATTGATCTATAAGAATGAGCCTAGAAACAAAAGTGCTTGAATGTCTTCTGCCTCAGTAATTAATGCCAATATGCAAATGTCTTCCTACAACCATCACTTAATTATTGCCTCAAAGAACTAAAGATTCCAGAAATGTCAGTTGAGAATAAAGCTTATTTTCGCTTACACTTACCCAAACAGGAGAGCTTACAGTGCTCTCCAGATTGCCTGGAACCTCAATTTCATGCAAGGTGAGAGACTTTGAAAGATCTTAAGTCCCTCGGTCACTGTAACTGTTGGTATCAAGCAGTCACTTCCAGAATAAGGGTGACAAAGGGCACAAGCCATATGCTGTTTTATTGCAACAGTCTTCTTAAAAAAAAGCTCTGTCTGTAGCTTACGTGTGTGAAACTTGTTTAAATTTCAAACACTGTTTTGCAATGGAAGAAATACATACTGTGGCATTTGGGCATGCCCCTTGAGTTTAAATGTAGGTCTTCACTAATTTTCTTAAAGATCCTCCATGCTAATTACAAATGCAGGTCTGTATTTGCAAGAACGTTATGCTGTTGGATCCCAAGACTTATTTTCTTTAAGTGGGACTCATAAGAATTTCAGTTTTGTCAGAATAATTAGGAAATGAGTACACTCCCTGATGTTGTTATTATATTTTTCTGAGCACAAACTGATTAGTTCTTCTCTCCTAGATTGAAAAAAAATATATTTTTTTTTTAATTCCATACTGACCTTCCTCACTTTTCCTTAGGAAAGCTAACTTTTAAATTCAAACAGTTAGCTTCATTTGCTTTCACTTTACCCAGGAGCTGACTAATTTCTTATACTCCTGGGTCCAGAAGAGCAAGAAAACCAGAAATGTCTTTTCTAATCCTTGAGGAGGCTCTCATTGTCTTTCCAACCCATTTTCATAGGAGATACAAATTTAGTTGTTCAAAACATTAAAAGCATCCCTTTGAAACAGAAAGCTCAGTTTTTTGGGATGGTTTTGGGGAGAGATACCATCTCCTGACAGTGTGAAAGCTTTATCCTTTCAACACTGTCTCTACAGAAAGGAACATTGCAGGCACAATGACAGTGAGATCTTAGTAGGAGGAAGATTACACTTCCATTGGGTATTGTAAGCATAAGGCTTTTCTGTGTTTGAAGATAAGACAAGTTTACCAAGTTACTTTCAGACGCGTTGTTATTATTTGCTACTGAAATGGTAAATTCTGTCACATGAATAATCTTTAGAGGTCAGTCTTTTGCATATGCTCCTTCTAGGCATGTTCATAGAAATCATAGATCTTACAGGGAGAATAATTTTTTCATTAAAAGTAGTTAAATTCGAGTAGTGTTATGCTTTGCAAAAGTTAATTATCTTAATTATTATTCAACAGCATTACAGAAGGCAGCAGACTAAAGTATTCATAGTATATCAGCTGTCTGGATGCCAGACACCCACCACAGCCTCTCTCTCACTCTGCTCTGCAACTGGACAGAGGAGACTTGTGATAAGGACCAGGAGAGATCACTCACTGATTACTGTAATGGGCAAAACAGGCTTAAAGCAGGGATATTAATTGAATTTACTACTACCAAAATCAGAGCAGGAAGATGAGAAGTAAAATAAATCTTAAACCTTTCCCCCACCCCTTCCTCCTTCCCAAGTTCTACCTCCTCCCCTCACACAAGCGCAGGGAATGGGACTTACGATCAGTTCATCACAGGTTGTGCCTGCCCCTGCTCAGTGAGAGGAGTCCTTCCCTCACTCCACTATCAGGTCCCTCCAACGAGAGACAGTCAGCCACAAACTTCTCCAACGTGAGTCCATCCCATGGGCAACAGTTTTTCATGAACTGCTCCAAAACTGGTCCCTTTCCAAGGGGTGCAGTCCTTCAGGCACAGACGTGGGTCTCCCACAGGGCCACAAGTCCTACCAGGAAAACCTGCTCTGCTGTGGGCCCTCTATCCACAGGTCAGCAGGTCCCTGCCAGGACCCTGCTCCAGCATGGGCTTCCCACAGGTCACAGGCTCCTTTGGGCATCCACTTGCTCTAGTGTGAGCTCCTCCCTGGGCTGCAGGTGGATTTCTGCACCCCCATGGCCCTCCATGGGCTGTAGGGGGACAGCCCATACCACGGGCTGCACCACGGGCTTCAGGGGAACCTCAGCTCTGCCACTTGGAGCACCTCCTCGCCCTCCTTCTCCACTGACTTTGGTGTCTACAGAGTTGTTCACATGTTCTCACTCCTTTTTTCTCTGGCTGCAATTTCGTCTGCCCAATAACTTATTTTTTCCCTTCATAAATAAGTTATCACAGAGGCATTACTATCATTCCTGATTGGTTTGGCCTTGGCCAGTGGTGGGTCCATCCTGGAGCTGCCAGGCATTGGCTCTACCAGACGTGGAGGAAGCTTCTGGCAGATTCTCACAGAAGCCACCCATGTAGACCCCATCTACCAAAACCTGGCCATGCAAACCCAATACGCACTAATACCAATTTCACCTAGGTGTTCACCTAAAAGAGCTTCACTTTATACAATGTTTTTTTTCTCAGAATTCTTGACAACTTTATTATTAAAATATCAGACTGAATGAATTATCTTACTTACAGGATCTGTGGTCTTTATATGTAACTGGATAGATGACAGGACCTAAGAGGTCAAAAAACCTACCCAATGAGAAAGAGTGTGGTAAGACCCAACCAAGCCTGCATACGCAGACACGCTGCAAAACCCAGCACCATCTTTTACTCTAACTGCAAGGCTTAGCTGATTCCATGGATGGATTTACAGCACAGATTTTACTACTCAGGCAGAGATTTATTGAGCTGTAACAAATTACAAGACACCCTGGAAACAGGTTGCTAGTGCTCATCCTGTGAGATTGCTGAACTCCACTGACAGACTGGCTGAGATGAGGGCAGTGCCTCTGGGCTTAATTTTTGCAGTAGCTGCCAGGAAACATACACTACAGATTTAACACGTCATGTTACTTGAAACTATGTACACATGCACACAAAAAAACCCTGAAAAGTGTAATTCTGGTATAAAGCTGAACCTGTCAGCAAATAACAGTTTCAATTCCAAACTCTCACCCTTCCAAAACTCCCCTTGCCAATTCTGCAGAAGTGTGAGATTATTTTGATAGCAAGTTGTCTGTGACAATAATACAAGTATGCTCATTTCTTACAAAGAAAGAAAATAATACACAACTCAATAAGTCTGTTAAAAAAAAAAAATCCTGCAGAGCACAGACATTCAGTGAAAACAGAGATCTAAACCAATTCTACATCATCTATTTTTAACACTTACAGGAGTTATGCCCATTCAGCAGACTTGCTGCTGAATCTGAGGAAGGCTCGAAACCTCACAGTCCTTCACTTCCAGGACCAGTTAGCTTTCATTCAAAATCTACACAATGTTCATTTAATTATTCTTTTCAAAAACTGAGTTTCAGCTAATATCAAGTTAAGAAGAGCAGTCTAGAATCACCACACACTGCATAAGGACTGTATTAGAAGTAGCAAGTCCTTTCAAAAGACTCATTCAACTCAAACCCTGCTTTACTTCTCCATCCCAACAACCTCAAACCCAAAGTCCACAAAATAGCCTCGGGGATAAAACATTAAATACCAAATGTAGTGAAATTTCTGTCAAGAAAAAGAACGGTATCTTTCATATTCTGCAGTTTCATTAACATTATTTAATATTATTATTATTTCCCTTACTGCTTATATTGTCTCATTAGTGTAATAGTCAAACAGTACAGTTAATCTATGAAGATATGCTTTAAAATAAAATTACACAGGGTTTATTTTTGGGTTTTGTTGTGGTTTTTTTTTTATTTTATTTTAGAATTACTTGCCGAGTGTTTAGAAGAATTGTAAAAAGCCCATAGTTTATTGCACACATTTTGTGTGATGACAGTTTTTAGTTTTTGCATGAGAACAGTGGTGTTCCTGTATACTTTAGTTTCCAATAAGAAATCATTGAGGGAACATATTCCTGTAGCCAAACTACTTCAACACCAGTTGTCCAGTATCTCACCAATAACTCTGTATAAGGACAGGTCATTAAAGGACCTGAAGAAATCCTGGGATACCAGATAATGATTCAGTCAGCAGGATCTGGGAACAGGGGCTATAATTTGCCATACTGGAAGTGAGACCTCTTCAGTTCTTTCATAAAGGATGTTGGGTTTAGAAGAGTGGTTGGACAGAGGGAGTTTTGATGAACATTGTGTTGAGAAACAACCAATACATACCAGAAAAAGAAGATTTTTTTCTCCCTCAGATTTGGATGAAAAAGGAATTGAACTATCCCATAGGACAGCAGAGAAGGGGAAATCATCTGTGTTTAATGGTGCAGCATATCCTCTACCTAAAAAAAACCTCTATACAACCCATCATAGCCGGGGGAAAAAGGCAGTCACCTGAGAATCTATGCAATAGAACAGCAGAAGCTAACATCTTTCTAAAAGTTGTTAGTGTGTTAAGTAGCACTGAAATGAAAAAGTCTGAAAACATTACACACAGTAAAAAAAACAGGGAGGGGATAAAAATACCCTTTAAATTACAGGTACTGGTAGACCAAATGGCTTGTGGAAGCTATATTTCACCAGCACAGCTAACATAATTGCTACAGCCAAGATACAATTGGCTAAAATCAGCTTTTCTTAATTTAATATATATTGAATAATTCAGCAGAGAGGAAGACGCAATTCTGTCTAAAGCCACGCAGCATCATTCTCAGAGCAAAAAAACTATGATCTCACCCCTCAGCTTCTTTGGTGTGTTTTGACAAATTACTGAAGAACTCCAATTCTTCAGTACCAGATCTATTAAAGAATATTTATAGGCTCCCTCTAAATGCACATCCCCTCCTTTTCACTAAAAAAGACACGTCTCTAAGAATGACTAACTGGAAAGGGGAACACAGGCATCCTTACTGGTAATTACAGCTGCAATAGAGTGCCATCCTCGTGGGGTTGCCTCTTCCTCCAGGGCTCTAGGAATCGCAAAAGAGAGGCTTAAATTGAGGAAAACTACTGAGAGACAATTACCACTTTATCTCAAATTCCAATGTATTATCCACGGGATTGATGACTAACTTTATTGTGGAAGCAAAAGCTGAAATGAGACACTGAATGGTTGAATGGGAAGTAGTTAGACCTGGGTGTGGGCATCTTCCCGTTAAAACCTGGGGGAAGGTTCTGAGTCCTTGTACAGAGTAAAACGCTATCAAACAAGTTTTAAAATGCCCATGAGGAAAACAACATTACAACTCAACAGAAATCAGATGAGAAATATCTTTCTTGGTTGTTACCTGTCCAATGTTTACAGGGGAAGGGGGAGGGGAGTTGTAATCCTTTAAAACCCAAAGTGTTAAGCTAGAAAAAGGTGAAAAAAATAATTGTAATTAAATGTATACAGACAGAAGAAAAGTTCCAAAATTAGTATACCACCATGAAAATTTAAGCCTTTTGGTTTTTGTACACCATTATAAGTGAAACTGGGAGACACACCAGTCAGTTCAAATATTGTACATGGCTGGGTATTTTAACAGCTTTTACAAATAATGCTTTTGACATCCAGTATAGCAAGTACTGCTAACAAGAATAAAAATAAGAATAGCAAAAAAACGCCCAACACAATCCAGGAACTTTTCAAATATAAATTTAACCTGACAGAAACCTTGTAAAAAGGTTGGGAATTCAAGAAACTCCTACTCCTTGGTAGGAGTTTCCTACCAAGACACAAACAGAAATAAAACCGAATTGGGAATAGAAGCACTGATGCATGTGTAAGCAAGGAGAGTTCTCAAAATTTTTTAAAAATAATTTTTGTACACACACAAATGCATCTCATCTGTGTGAGAACTTGAGCAAAGTAACTGAATGCATAATAAATTATAATTTTTTT
>NW_020955362.1:552148-553719 GCF_003031625.1 Empidonax traillii | reverse complement strand
TGGTAGGAGTTTCCTACCAAGACACAAACAGAAATAAAACCGAATTGGGAATAGAAGCACTGATGCATGTGTAAGCAAGGAGAGTTCTCAAAATTTTTTAAAAATAATTTTTGTACACACACAAATGCATCTCATCTGTGTGAGAACTTGAGCAAAGTAACTGAATGCATAATAAATTATAATTTTTTTAAAATCAGCACTGTTCATTCACTTTCTTAAAGGCTTACAAATGGATTTCTTAAAAGAGAGGAGGAAAAATTTCCAAATTATTTATATTAGTCAAAGGATAGAAAATGATGGTTCATTAATTCAAGCAAATTAAATTCCTTAATGTAAGAATATCAATATATCAAACAGATCTTCCAAATTTAGCAAGCTAACTTATGTCTACTTTTGATCCACTGTTATCATTTAGTTAATTTTTTCTTGCAGCAGCCTCATCCTGCAAAGATTTATAGCTCCTTAATTTTTATGCTGCAATACACTCCCAGCTCTCAGTGGAACTATTCATGTCATTAAATGTAGAGAATACACATACATCTTTTGTAAGAATAGAGCCCAATTCTCAAACCGAACTACAAATTCAAGTAATAAGTCAATGTTAAAATAGGGGGGAAAAGTCTGCCAATTGCTTGTATCACTCATTCAGTTATCAGAATGTATGCTAAGGAGGAGAGAAGGAAAAGCCTCTCCCCTTTAGCAGAGCATCTAGGCAAACCATCCAAGGGAAGATGTATTCTGGGTAAAGACTGACAAGTTGAGAGTCTGTGGAAAAATTAAAAATGAATATGTAAAAGAGTGTCTGCCTATTTTAAGGTAATTCATGTTTTCACCTCAACATCTGAAAATACAGACTTTGTTCTGTTACTATTTTTTTCCTTTTGTAGTTATAGGCACATTTTTAATTGAATGGAAATGCAAATAAACGTTAAAGGCAAATGTTATGTTAAAAGCAGAGAAATAAGAAGAGCTAAATCTTGGTGGAGCAAAATCCTGAGCTAGAAATAAAGAGAAAGGCAGGCTTGTATTGTTCTCCTATGCCTAAATTCGCCTCAGTTGGCTTGAGTAATGTAGAAGGCATCTGTGCTGAATTGCAGTTCTTTTTTCAGGCACCTAATTTTGGGTGTTTGTAGTCCCTTTGTAATCATTTGAGATCTAGTCAGTGTTTTCAACAGGGACAGAAGGAGAGTCATCTCACCAAAAGCAACCATGAGTTCTAGTCATAGAATCATAGAATAGATTGGGTTGGAAAAGACCTCCAAGATCATCAAGTCCAACCCCTGATCCAACTTCAATTACTATAGCATGGCACTAAGGGCCACATCCAATCTCTGCTTAAAAACCTCCAGGGATGGTGAATCCACCACCTCTCTGGGTAGGCTATTCCAATGCCTGATTACCCTCTCCGTAAAGAATTTCTTCCTAACATCTAACCTAAACCTCCCCTGGCAGAGCTTGAGCCCATGTCCTCTTGTCCTATTGTTGGTTGCCTGGGAGAAGAGACCAACCCCCACCTGGCTATAACCTCCCTTCAGGTAGTTGAAGAGAGTGATGAGGTCACCTCTAAGCCT
>NW_020955362.1:548752-551586 GCF_003031625.1 Empidonax traillii | reverse complement strand
AGAGAGTGATGAGGTCACCTCTAAGCCTTCTCTTCTCCAGACTAAACAACCCCAGCTCCCTCAGCCTCTCCTCATAGGACTTGTGCTCAAGTCCCTTCACCAGCCTCGTTGCTCTTCTCTGGACCCGCTCCAGCACCTCAATGTCCTTCCTGAACTGAGGGGCCCAGAGCTGAACACAATACTCAAGGTATGGCCTCACCAACACAGAGTACAGGGAAAGGATCACTTCCCTGCTCCTGCTGGCCACACTGTTCTTGATGCAGGCCAGGATGCCATTGGCCTTGTGTGCAGTTTTGTGCACCACAATGTAAGAAGGATACAAAGCTCTTAGAGAGCATCCAAACGAAGACAACAAAGATGTTGAAGGGCCTTGAAGGGAAGCTGTATGAGGAGTGGCTGAGGTCACTTGGCCTACTGAGCCTGGAGAAGAGGAGATGGAGGGGAGACCTCCACAGTCTACAACTTCCCTGTGAAGGGAAAAGGAGATCTCTGCTCTATGGTGACCAGTGACAGGACCTGAGGGAATGGCCTGAAGTTGTGTCAGGGGAGGTTTAGGTTGGGTACTAGAAAATTATTCTTCACTCAGAGGGTGGTTGGGCACTGGAACAGGCTCCCCAGGGAAGTGGTCACAGCACCAAACCTGACCAAGTTCAAGAAGTGTTTGGACAGTGCTTTCAGGCACAAGGTGTGACTCTTGTGGATGGTCCTGTGCAGGGCTAAGGGTTGGACTCGATGATCATTGTGGGTCCCTTCCAATCTGGCTGAAAACCAAGAACTGAAAACCTGCACTGCTGGCAAATACATGAATTTGTGTTGTGACACTATAAGAGAGAGGTTGAAACAAAGGAAATGTTCTGTAAGTTCTAAAGTTAGAAAGAAATTTTCAGGTCTTTTGAAGTCTTGACAGTTTATTATCACTCACTGATTAATAAACTATCAGTTACATAAATGATCAGGCAGTGAAGTAGGTAATTTAGAATATATTTAGTAAAGATGAGGTTACACCTATCCTCAGTAAGTATTTTCTGAAGTTTAAGTTCTAGGTCCACTGGACTCATAGGAAGTTTGTAACTGATCCCTGTAGAACAAGATTTCACCAGCTATTCTGTTTATTCAGACAGATATTAAATTCTTGACTTTGAACTTCTGTTTGTCTTCACCGGCTTAAGTGCGTTTCAAATTCACAGAAAAAAGCCTGAAAAGGAAGAATATCCACTATGTACATGTGACTGTCACTGCAGCATCCACAACAAAGTCAGTTATGACAGTTCAAGTCTATAATTTCTAGCAATATTGGTAGTTCAATTTCAATCTTGAACAAACAAATTATAAAATGCATGCTTCTGGTATAGTTAGAGCATATATCCCTGTACCCTGAAAACTGCTTCCATTCACAGTATCTCTACAACTGCCACAGTAAAAAGGTAGAAAACTAGTGTTGCAATAACATAAATAGTAGATTCTGCCAGCTTGAAATCTCACATACAAGAATTTATTTAAAGAACAAGGACAAACAAATATTGTCAGTTTACACCTAGGCAACTTGTGGTGGCTTAACAGTTCAAGTATCACAGAATCACACATACACAGAAGTTGCATATAAATGTAGGGGTTTTTCATTGCATGTTCCAAGAATAATTACATTAAAATTACACTAACTATAATAAAAGTAATCTTCATAACTTTTACCTGGCAAGTTAGTGCTGCTCATCTGGCAGGCAGTAATTTGTTAATCCAAAGTGGTCAAACTATTGTGATTTATGTGACTGTACTCTTTTCATGTAACCACTGTTGAATACCAATTACTTCATACATGATACTGAATTTCACACTTGGGAGAATCCACCTCTTTCACATGGAACAACTGTGGCTCAAAATGTGTGGACCACTTAAAGGTTTTGATGATTTGCCCATCTCTTATTTGGGGCAAGTCACCATTTCACGTAATTTTTATTTAGCACTCTTTGCAAGTGTGAGGTGCTTTGAACTTGACAATGATAAGTTCTTCTATTATACTGAAACTACAGATAAGACAAAGATCTTTCATAAGTCTTCATAAATGTAGTCTTGCTTATCTCATTTTAGATAAAAGTGGCAGCTACTTGGACAAACGGGCATTGTTGGATGCTTTTTAGTGTATACTTGAAAAATCAGTCAGCGCAAGGATCGCCTGCTCTACATGGGTGAATGTCACTACTTTTAACACATTCCAAGAATTTGGAATAATAAAAGCAGAGGTGAATTCAGGACTCCAGGTTTTACACACCTGAGCCAGGATTTCAGCAGACTGAGAGGGACTAACTATATCATTATGCAAAATATCTGGTTTGGGCTAGAAATAGTGCTATTTAATAACAATATTTCCTCCCTGTGAATTTGCAGCAAAGAAGCACTTCTGACTTTTTAGCCTTGTGTTTCCACTGCTGGCACACACACAAACACAAGGTGGTAAAAGCCAGTTCCCTTTAATTACACCCAAACTGCAGTGCTGGCTTAGTACCCAGGGCTCCCCACCCCCTCCACCTCTCCTTGGCACAGCCTGCTTCCCAGAGGGAGAAAGAGAGGGTTGCAGGACAAGAGAGGAGGAGAGGGGCGGCATCCTCTGTGCACTCCAAGGTGCTGCCTGAGTGTAGCTAGGAGGTACTCCTGAGAACTCAGAACTCCCAAAGCTCTGATGTACAGCACTGTACAAACAACAGACACCTCATAATTCCTGATGAACGCATACATTAAAACACACAGTCTCTGTAAAACTCCACACACTGCTGAGGGCGTAGGTTCAGAAATGACAAGGTTACAGAACTGAGCCCTCAGGACAATTCAGTGCTGTCTGT
>NW_020955362.1:530068-548025 GCF_003031625.1 Empidonax traillii | reverse complement strand
CAGAACTCCCAAAGCTCTGATGTACAGCACTGTACAAACAACAGACACCTCATAATTCCTGATGAACGCATACATTAAAACACACAGTCTCTGTAAAACTCCACACACTGCTGAGGGCGTAGGTTCAGAAATGACAAGGTTACAGAACTGAGCCCTCAGGACAATTCAGTGCTGTCTGTATTGCAGCAGTGATATTGACAGTGATCAGATTGGATCTGCACTACATGCAGATACACAAGATGGCAGTTTTCCACCCAGGAAGGTTTTGTGTTCTAAATTTAAATGAGATCCCTTTTATAAATAGCAAGAGAACAATGTCATTAAATAGTCTCTCTTGCCAGCGTCATGATGATTCCAAATTACATCAATGGAAGCAGAGAAAATTAACAGCTTTGCCTTAATCCTTTGTATGTTATGTTGGGGAACGTGTCAACATGATTCTGTTCCCAGCACTTCCATTCATGTGATTTGTCTGTAAAAAAAACCCCACAAAATAAAATGTCCCTAAAGACAAATTATCTAAACCAGAAACAGTAAGAGAATTAAGGTAAAAAGTTCAAAGTTGATTGCACTGCCCATGTAAACTGCTGAGATTGACTGTGCTTCTTAAACAAACAAATAAATAAACAAGAATCAAACAAGACAAAAAGCAAAAATTACCTTTCTTACTTTCTAGTGGAAGTCCCCTAAAGTAAAATATTGATTCCTTTTCTTTAACAGTTGGATAGCAGTTGGATACAGAATATAATCCAACTTGTTTTCAGCGTGTTGCTCAATAGAAAGTGTTGGTTCCCGTTATATTACTGAAGCTTATGGAGGTATAGAATTTTAAATGTCCAGCCTCACTGATTAGCCAGTACTAAACAGTTACAGAGTAAACTATATTAATTTCAATATGTGCTATTTTTAAATTACGATTTTCATTAAGAAAATTTTTTTAATTCTAATAATTTTTAATAAATCTGTAGCTGGTTAAGAGGACAAAGTCATCTGATTTGTAGCAACTTTCCTATTCCTTTGGAATTCCTAAACCAAGTTGGTTTAACTGGTAAACTTTGGCCACCATAAATCAGAAAGCTCTGGTAAACTGGGACATGCATTGCAGTTTCTTCCTCCCGTAAATGCCAGTAAGACTCCTGAATGAATAATCTCTGGTGAGTTATACCCAATGTTTCAGTTTCAAGTGAGAAAAGGGTGTGGAATAGACTCAGGCTTCCAGAGTTGCACAACAGTAGGAAAAAAGGGGAGAGATAAAATCAGTTTAGCTGACCAAAGCATGCGTAAAATACAAAAAATAAATATATCAAATCCACTGTATATTCCTTGTCAAACATGGTATCTCTGACAAGACAAAAGACTGTCCAAACAATTTTAGGTCTATTATGAACAGCTGAAAACCAGTACGTTGCAGAAGATATTTGCTAAGAGTAAGCCAAAGACAATTGTGATGGCAAGTAATTAAAAACTGGCACTGCTTCCATACATGGGAGATTATGTTCAGTTCACTAATTCTGCAGATTTGCTCAAATCTTGATAAAACTGAATGGGAAACTGCATACAGACAAGATAAAAAACATAAAATTTACTTCTATGTAGCCAACGCTTACAATCAACACCCCAATAGAGCTGATTATACAACTAATAACCAACAGACAACCCCCCTCCAGATTCATAAAAGTAAACCAAACTTTTTTCTTCTTACTTCAGAGCCATTTTACTTGTAGTTTTCATCAAAACTTTTCCCTATTAAAGAAAAAATCAATGGAACTCCCTAGTAACTTTAATGTCTTGACAGATTTGTTAATATTTGAAAGCTTTAAAAGGGGAACACAGTTGTAATTCTCATGATACAGCTCACAAGCCATTTTGGTTCCACTTCATTTTTGCTGCAAATGGACAATGTCCAGCACAGATAATCCTGGTCACTGCTGCTCATCACTACTATTTCCATTGCAGAATGCAGCTTCTATGGTCTCTCAGGATCTTAGCTGACTAGTGGAACTAAATGCTTTAAGATATGAGTGGGTCGGAAAGTTGCTGCAAAACCAAGGCCACGTCACAAAACAGCATTTCACCGATACATAACGTAGTTGCATATATACAACTATGTGAAAAGTGAATTGTGCAAAAACCCCAACTCGACAAGGCTACATAACAAGTGTTTTCCTGTGAATCAGCACTACATGAAGAACAACGTGAAGATAAAATAATATGCGGACACCACAATGAGCACCATATGGAAGAGTCCACCTACCATGTGAGATTCCAGTTGGGAATTGCTTCCTTTTTAGTCGTCTCCTACCTGAGACTAGGCAGCACATGTTGAAACACATGAAGGTGAACCCAAAAAATGCCTAGCACAACAGAAATGCTAGCAATTGTCTGTCTCTTTCAACTTTGTTTAGTAAAAGAAGTAAAAAATCAATCCTGTTGTCTTTTGTCCACTCTGCACCAGATGAGTCCTGTAAACAGCAAAAGGAGTCTTTTTCCTTGTGACAGGCTAGTGGAGAATGCAGAGAACTCAACAACCAGGGCTATAAGAGCAAGAATGTGAGAGCCTGAGTGCAGCAGAAATAGAAATTGTATCACAGTCACACACAGCAAGTAAGAATGCTCAAATACCAAGCTGGTAAAAAGGTCATAACCCATGTCATGTATGCCAAAGCAGGAGGGTGAAGGAGTTTTTGAATCCACCAGCAAGTACAGTCATGGTTTTTGAAGGAGAGAGACTAGTATGGCTTCTGTGCTAGAAGAACGGGTAAGACATTTGTATCCTTACCCTTGGATATCCCAAGGCTTTCAAGAGTCTTCTAAATAAAATTATGTTTGAGGGCCTTGGGAAGACTGAGTTGTTTGTGGGAAAGAAGGAGTTAAAGGGGAGGGTGGCCTGGGCTGGAGGAATGTTGGGCAGCTATTGAGAGCACTGTGAAGATAAGAGCAAGGCATTAGGGGAGGAGAACAAATACTGTGGGGATCACACTGGGGAGTGCAAGGCCAGAGAATGTACCTTTACTGCAGAAGGGCTAAAAACAGCTGCTGTTAGGAGAGGATGGTGAGGATGGGAGGAAAGACCAAAGAAAGACTTTTCAGATACCACACAGTGTGAGAGGAAAAAAGAAAACTGAGCTGGCTTATGTTACGGCAGCTGTTGCAGTGGTGCTGGAGAAAACACAAGAGAGGAGATGGAAAGGTGAGGATCACAACTCTTACATGAAGATAACTGAGAATCTTAAATAGAAATGACAGGTAAAATGGATAGAGCAGTACAAACCAGAGGACAGCTAGAAAAGCAGGATCCTGACAACTGGCAGAGAGGGGTTTGGAATGATCCCAGTCCACTAGGTACTGCTCCTTGTGAAAATTAATCACCCCCAGCTGACCAATGCTGATCAGAATTACCTGACAGAAATAGCCTGTGAAGCCACCAAATGGGTCATGTGCAATATCCAAGAAACACCCAGCCTTGAGAAATGAACTATGGAAACTGCCAGAGTTGAAACATGTTAAAGCACGTGGAAGTGGTGTCTGTAAAGTTTTGTTTGTAGGAACAAAAGCCAAATGGGTCCAGTCACATGTTGGTAAAAGAAACTACTGTCTGTAGTTATTAGACTTGTGCCAGAGGGAGGTGCAGTTTAGTTATGGTGAGATAACATTCAAAACTTCAGAGCTGGAGGATTCACTCATCCATTGCACATGATTATGGGTCCTCTGAACCCTGATAATATAAATGGGCTGGATTCAGGAAGGCAGGCTGGCAGGGCTGGGAAAACTCTCCAGGAAGAAGGAAAGCCCAAGGAACCTAACAAAAAGGAGAAGGTAAATATATACAAAACCAGAAGATACAAGCAGCTATAATGCTTGCTAATAGGCTTTGAGGGTAAACAAACCAGGACCCTGGTAAGTAAGGACAAGACAGGCCCCTGTGGTTCTGTGTATGGGAATTGACTGCAGTACAGGACAGAGGGGTTTTTCATTGTTATTTTTCCAAGAATGCTGTATGAGACCTAAATAAGGCATTGGAATTACAATAATTGAGTTTCCAATCAAAAATTGAATGCCCAGGAGAAAATACAGCCAAGTGGAATAAGAAACCACTAACCACCTTCATGCATAGGTTGGCAAAACTGTATGCTAGAAATTAAAGAGAAGATCTCAAGTCCAGTGTCTCAACCATGAGCAGGTAATCTCCAGCAATATGAAAGCAGCACTTTCAGCTCCACCAGCTGAGGAACATTCAGACTTTAAAACTGGGCAGGACCATTTACCTGACCCTTGGGGCCACAGTAGATTAAGGTGTAATTAGCCAGGAGAGTCTTATAGTACCAATCCTACTGAAGATGTGAGTGGCCTGTGGTGTGATGGTATTGTATTCAGCAAGACAGGAGAAAAATTACATTTTAGGCAATGGTCTCTGATTGGGAAATGGTCTCATTCTGGATCTCACTCATAAAAACTTGTTTGTGTGGGGATAATGCAGGAGCAGTAGTAATCTTGGTTACACAATGGTGAGTGACAGTCAAGCCTCAGAAACACTTGAAACACCACAGGGATGAGTGGCAAGAGAAGTTTGTACAGGTATGCTCAAGATAAGTTAGTGCAGAAGGATTAATGCACTTATGTTAGGAGCCAAAACCACAGAAACCATGTGAATGTCCAAGTGAGGCTGAAGAAGGATTGTGATTCACTATTTTTAGCCAAGTGATTATGGAGTACTAGTTCAGTGACCCAGTTTATATAATCAACCAGTGTATCACAGAGTGATGAAAGGATCTGGAGTCTGGATATCTGGCAGTAAACACTGTCCCTCCACAAACAGCACCTAGTACTTTTAAACTGCCACAGCTTATGGCCACAGGAATAAAAGGTAAAAAGCAGTTTTCTGTCATGGACCCAGAGATTTTTAATTCTTTTTTGCCTTGGTCTGTTGTTGGGTCTACTTTTTTTTCCCTTTCCCCTAGAAAGGAGTGCTGTCAGAAGTTTATTTCTATTTTTCAAGAGTTGCAGTATGACTTCGTATTTCTCAAGTCTCACAATGGTCCTACAGTTTGCCAAGCACATATGACCTGAATGTGTGATAAATTAATCCATGAGTGAAGGAAAAATAAAATATCATAGATGCTGTAGTAAATGCCTGCCGCTTTTGTTAAAAACTTTAAATTTTTTATAACTAATAATATTCGTAAATCATCCATGCACACAAAATTTTGCATTAGACTAGTAAGGAACAAGAGAAAGATCATTCAACACTGTCCATAACTCTCGTGACTGCTAAAGGAGTTTAGTGCCTGATTTACATGAGAAATAAAAACATTTAACAAAATTTTAAACCTACCGACAACTGAAATATTGCTAAAAATTACTCTTCTGTGTTTAAAAGCAGGAATAGACTAAGAATTTATACAGTAAATTGTTTAAAACTCCTTTTTCCAAAGTACAGACATCATGGAAAAAAAAACCCAAACAACAAAACCAGTTTTTCCAGATCTTTTTTCAGTGTAACAGACATCAGCCTTAGATCACTTTTTGTCACTAGGTACTGATACCATTAGACACACTGTGAAGGAGTCAGTTATTGAAAATAACAATTTGGCTTTTTGTAAAGCAATTGGCACTGTAGTTATCTGAATAGGTTCTTGATAGGAACTGCTTGCAACCAACCCTGGTTTCTGCTTTTCCTGAACTGATTCCTGTGAAGTTACAATCCAAAATTCCTCTCAATAGTAAAATTAGACATGAATATTTTAAGAATTGTAATGTTAGTGTAACTTAACAGCTTAAAAGTCAGTAATAGCACCCATATTTTAACATTTGACATTACTAAGAGTTTTTAAAATAGCACAGAACAAAAGCCTGCTTAAATGAAGCAGGCTAGTAGTAATATTAGATATTTCTGGTTTAGTTCTGTATTTTCTTTAAAGTTGACAATCTTTCCCAAAGGCTCTAAACTGGTGGGTCACAGAAGGGGCATGGAAAGCAGTGAAAACCTCAGCCTGCCTGTGTGAACATGATTCTGTGTTGAGCAAACTAGCCAATTAATTGCCAGCTGCAGTTTCTCTTTCAGCTGATCCCAAACCATCCCTTATTGCTTCTTTTCTTCTGCCTTCGACCTTGCTTCTGTGGGAGAGCAATAATAGTGCCAAGAATACATTGTTGCAGTGACATGGCATGACAACATCCCTGTGGCTGCATCATGGAAGACGTTTACGAAGTGGGCTGGGGAAAGGAGAAGCAGAGACAGGAGTGTTCACGCTATGGGTCAGGGCATTTGCAGGCAGCTGGATGCTGGGCTGCAAGCAGAGCATTTGCCCTCAGCACATTAAATCCTAATGGGCTGTGGGCAGCTCTCTGAAGCTTGCCTCACTGACCCCTGTATGAGGGAGCCAGTGAAGCAGGAGGCTGACAGACAAACTGGCTAAAAGCTGCTACTTCACTTTTTTAAAAACCCACTTACACATTTAGGTTAAAATTTATTGACCAATGTTTCTTTCTGCTATTTTTCTTTCTCTGCTAAGCTGAAGGACAAAGGGTGTCTCTTCTAAGAAGAGAAGGAATCTGAGCATGACTGGGGGAGAGAGAAGCTAGTTCTCTGCACTTCCCAGCATCAGCAGGTAAGAGGGCTTTCAAATGTCAGTATTCTCATCCATAACGATGGCTCTAGCCTCTTTGACAGGCTAGAAAAGCCTCAGCAGCTCGATGTAAAGGGAGGGTTCTTTCCTATTCATCCAATACCTTACACTACTGTGCTTTGTGAAACCAGAAAATAGTTTTCATTTACCATATACTTTTCTTTCTATGGTTTTCCACATCATATACAAAGGAAAATTTATAAGCTGCGCCCATTGTTCTCCATATTTTACAAGAAAAAAAATCTTACAGTACAAAGGTCATTGTTGATTTCAGCAGTTGATCTGGGATCAGGTACAGAATGTAGGGTCTGTGTTTCTCCACCCCTTTCAAATACTCCTGATGTAATTTTAATAGCAGTGGCATAACCACTGCAGTTTAGTGCTGTCTTGGCAATAAATGAAATGAAAAGAACTGCCAGCACAACATGCATTTTCTATTCTAGGGACATCTTGTTTTTTTCAGTGGTTTTAAAACTTATTTAAAATTTTAAATGCATTAAGTTTAATCTAATCTGTAAAACAGCCCTTCCAAGAGCAAAGTTTGCACTGGAAAAGAAAGCAGTGTCTTTTCTTCCAAATACACTAAACTCAAATTATTTTGGAAGATTATAGCAACCAAGAGCCTAAAAAATCTCTCTGCTCAGTAAATTTCCTTGAAGACTACCATACAGAAATTTTCAAGCTGTTCCATCCCATATGAAATACCACTTTAAAATCGTGAAGGAGAAAGAATGGTTTAAATGCACCTTCATTAAAATCTTAATTATTTAAAATATATATGACTTTCATTAACTTTTTCTGTTAACTATTAGGAATTTCTTTTCTTTAATTAATTTGTCTTATGGTGGTTATAGGCTTAAGTGGGTGCAGGCTTTACCAAAGGACCAGTATCTTACCTGATTCCAGCTCTGATACCATTCTGTTGTGGATCCTATTCTCACATGCACCACCAACTAGTATCGTAAGGGCAGCTTGGGTTCAGATGCCTTTATTCACAGATTAGAAAGCATTTGATGAATTCAAGATACTTTCACTTTATCTCTGATCTTGGGCCTTCTCACTGTGTCCATACACAGTGCAGGCTTTTATGTCAGAAAATGATAAATATTTTCAATCAGCTCCTGTTTTAATAGAGCTTCAAGTCCTAAATCAGCAGCAGAGGTACACTGCACCACCTGAGCTTTACCATTGCAGTCTATAAGGTAATAATAGTCATTTCAGGGAAATTGCAGCCTTGCAAAGCTCTGCTATATACACAGTCTTCTTCACTGTAATACAAGGTTTACAAGGCAATATGTAGGATCTGGAACATTTTAAAACCTGATGAGGATGTCTGAAGTAATAGAGCACTTTATAACAGTTAATGGTAGCGGATGGATTACAAACATGAGTCATGATAACACTATATTTATGTAGAGATGTGAGCAAAACAGATGTTAAGCCTCCTTTTTCTTAATGCTCAAACACGTTTCTTCCCCAGTGTCTTCTTTAAATCAAGTAAAATCTCTTTCCGCTATAAATTCCCTTTTCTCTGTTTGTTCTCTGTTTGCACAGGAGGGCAGATGCCCCTTCCTTACTGCCAGCCTGCCCACTACTAAGCAGGTAGTTTCTCATGAGTTTCCAGATCCCCACATACACAGCTGCTGCTCAGCATAGGAGCAACAGCTATGGTGTTGAACTAAACTATGTGTCATGCTTGTGAGTCCTTTCCTTTTCTCACAGCCTGCATATTTAAGCAGAAAAATGAAAACACTGTCCTGGCCTGCCCAGGAGCCAAGGAACGGCTGCCTAGTGGTGTTAAAAGCTGATTCATCAGCACCTCCCTCACCTTCACTTGCAGATGCTTTATCTTATCAAAGAAGGTCTGCTTTCCTTATTCTGTAACATGTTCTTCATGTTATACCCACAAGCATCCTTCGATCAGCAATCAAAGGAAACAAGAATTAAGAAATGGCTGATCCAAACTGTCACACTCCTTTCAAGGCCAGTGGGGTTTGTACTTTGTTTGTTTGTTTATGTTGCCTTGCCTTTGGAAGCAAAGACTGTATTTTGTATTCCTCACGTCTGATGTGAAGTAGCAGTAACTTGATATGAAGGACATCTTGAAATATTCTGCCTTTGTGAATATGAATGTAGGAATCTGCAGAAACTGTGAATGAACATTTACAACAAACTGTGAGCCTCCTACTGATGCACTCAAATACAAAACAGGAGGCGAGAGAGAGAAGGAAAGGAGATGAATTTGTTTTCCTAGCAAACAGCTGTCTTCTTTAACAGAAGAAACTAAAAAGAAAACAGTGTGCGAAGAGGCCAAAAGCTGCATTAATTACAGTATTTTTAGATGCTACAAGCACAATTTTGATAAACACTCTAAGCTGTGAAAAAAATGTACTGTCAATGCAATTAAGTCTTTTTCATGGTGCAGCATCATCAATGCATTTGCCTGCTGAGAATATATTGTGGGCTGTGCTCTGCAGTTACTCTCTTATTAATGATTCAAGGCAATCAGTAGGGACCACACCAATTCCTGGGGGATGCCGCAGTAAGCAAGCACAGTGTCATCATTTAATTTCTTCTCTTGACCTACATTACAAAAAATGAAGACTCAGTCACTATTAAGGGCCAAATTCCAGACGTGGTTATAGAAAAGAAACTCCCATGGGGTTAAAACTAACACGTACACAGTTTAGGACAGAAATTTGGCATGGAGAGATCACTTCTTGGATATTTGGAGGGATGATATTTATTTGTTTATTTATATCAACTGCAGGATATGGGAAGGTGACAGACTAATCCTGTACTAGCTTTAATGGCTAGGCTGCTGCGAGTTATTTATACCAGCAAAAAACCAATCCTTCTAGCTGGAAAAAAAAAAAAAAAAAAAGCTGGTTCTTGTTTCTTAGCTGGTAAGTATTTCTACTTAGCCAAAGCATGGCATTAGAACTCTTGTTTTATCAGGGTAGACCTAAAAGTCAGCCTGAAATAATCTTTTTGCTAGTGGAACCCACAACTAGTGACATCAGCCTATCAGTCACATTGCTTTCCCTCACTGACATGAAGTCCTCCATTTCATGCCAATGGGCACTAATCATATTATCTCATGAAGTATTCAAAGCTGAGTGAGGTAACACAGCATATTTGGTTTCATAGCCTTCAGCACTTAGAAAACACTAAGTACAAAATGCTGTAGCACCTCCTTCAAACAATGTTTTGTACTGTTTGGGTAGCAAAACTATCTTCTGCATCCTGAACCAGTTCCCTGTACAGTATTTATTCTTGCCCAAGGACTCAGTTATTGCCTTCTAGTACATCATTGTTTCAAGCAAGGATAACTGAAAGGCCAACATTAGCAACATTGCCAACAGCAATGTTTCTCTGACATGCAGAAATTTTCTACGGTGAAGGTGAATCTCATCTGAACTAGACAAATAATTTTCTCCAGGGCTAAGTGTTTAGAATGTACTTCTGAATAACCAAAGGGTATCTATGTGCAAAAGCTATTTTCAGCTTTGACTTCATTTATAAATTCAAAGCATCTTCACAATTCTCAATTTTCCCATAAGGAATAGATGCAAGAATAGATATGATGGACATCAGTTACATTACTTTCTGCACTGCAGAAAGTGGCTCAGATACTTCAGAATGAAAATTTAAATTATATGAAATGGAACAAAAGAATATAAATGCTTTGATATATGAGATTGTAGATAAAGAATATTCTGGCAGTAGTGGGAGCTGTCAGTTTAAACAGCCTCACTGGGTTATTGGACAGGAACACACCTATCAGTGGAAGCTTCATATTTTTGCTAAGTAAAAGTACTAAGAAAGTTTCCTTTTTTTTTTTTTTTTTTTTTTTTTAAGATAATAATTTAACTCCTTATGATGTTGCTTATGAAATGTAGTCCACAGAGTCACATACACTGAAAACTGACTTCAAATCTGTGAATTGCCACTCATTAAGTATTTTCTCTGAGTACAGTCATAAAAAAGATCCCAAGAAAAGATCCAAAAAACACTCTGTGCTTAGGAAGTCCACAAGGAGCTGCTTCTAGCATAGTACAAAAGAATTCAGGCAGTAACGTAACTACTCCATCAAATGTCTACTAAATTTGAAACTGACCAAAACTTGCAAAGTCATTAATTATTCAGGACATTAACCAAAAATTTGTATTTTTATCTTTCAATGTATAAGAAAGTTGATTTTAAATTTGCTAAGTCACAGCAGCTGCTGAAACTGTCTTTTATATATTTATAGGCTGTTCACCAGGTGTCATGAGCTGCCATAGCTTTCCTCACCTTCAAACCAGAGATGGTTTAGTGCCTGCACCTTTCCAAATGGGATGGCACATGCAGCTTGCTGTCTTACAGAAATAGTCTCAGATTAATCACTTAATTATTAAGATTTATACGTTATGCAAAACCAGTTATTTCTATTGCTGAATCAATATAACTGGTAGGTATCACTTAAATAAGTAATATATGGCTTCGGAGCTACTTAACAGGGATTAGCTTCTTTTATAGGCATCAAACATAAAAATACAACTCTCAAGCCTTTTTCCTCATCCTTGTGTATCCATCTCTTTTTATGCAAAGAATCTATCCTCCCTGCAAAGAAAATTTTTAGCCTTCAAAATCCTTCAGGCACCTGAAACTAAGCTTTCATACTTAAGCAGGACTGGCCCAAGACAGAGAGTTAAAGAGTAAAGTTACTTTATTGACAGATAATCTCTATTCCAAGGATTTCACTTACTCATTAACTATTTAATATAAAAATAGGTCCTTGGACTAAGCACGAGAACCACTACATCCCATTTCTGTTGCTCTCCCTTTGTGAGCTCGACCAGCCAAGGACCTCTGTTTATAGCAATTAAAGGATTTAACTGGACCAATTTCAGCAGGAGAAAGGAGGGCAAACCAATCAGCGTACATCACAGACTTCTTTTTCCCTGCAGACATACTTTAGGCATTTAAATACCTCATTAGCAAGACTTCAAATGCATATTTTGTACTTGGAAAAATAACTGAGAAGTAGACAATCTAAATTTAAGAATAAAATGGCTAGTCTTACTCTAAAGAAGGTAGATTAAATGTTCTTTAGAAGAGCTCTTCTTGCTTCTCTGACCATGGAGAATATCTGGTTGTATCCCTCGAGTGAGAACCCCTTTCCTGAACTCTGTTGCTGCTGTCTTCTCGTCTCATGTTCTCATGTCTACACTCATCCTCTCAACAGTTACTGGACTGGAGAAACCCAATTTGATAATAATCAAAACTGACAAACTACCCACCTGATCAAGTGGCCTAATGTCCTTAGGGACCAAAATTCAAGGCCTAACTAGGAAGAACATAAGACATTAGTGATCATGCAGATAGGATGGCAGCACTGATTGCTATGTCATGAGACATTAAAGGCAGAAGGGGTAGGAAACACGAGAATAGTAATTACCCTTGCAAAGATTCACAGTGGTATGTAACACAGATATCATATTTTTATGAATACATCAATAAGCACATCCTGAAGCAGCTCTGAAGGCAGCCCAAAAACTGGGACACCTCCCTCAGCCTTGTCCATACTATCATACATGGCTCAAAACATTCCTACAGGAGCAACTAAAGCCCAAAAGATACATCACAATTTTGCCCCATTTCAAGCCACACAAAGACGAAGAATTTTTTTTTTTAAATAAGCAGCTAAGAGACTTAAAACCTTACAGTATAGAGATTACTGAAGCAGCAGCACTGATGAATGCATACCGCAGATTTTTTTTTTAAAGTATTTTTAGAAAGAGTGGAAAAGTCATGAGAACTGAACAGCAGGTAAGGGAGGTTATTAGAAAGAAGGCAGCATCTCTCAGAAGGCTGAAGCTGTGTCAAACCTAAGAAAAATGAAATTATCATGAACTCTGGAAGATTAAATGTAAAAACATAACCAGGAGGGCCCAAAAGAGGGTTTGAAGAGCAACTGTCAAGGCGAATTAAACTAAATAAAAAAATTTTTTTCAAATAATTCAACAGCAAGAAGTTTGGCAAAGTCTGTAAGGCCAACAGTCGATCAAACTACCCAAGAGAAACCTGAAAGAGGACAGGATTGCAAAGAAAAAAACCAGTTCTCTGTGTTAGTGTTCACTGTAGAAGAAACTGGGCAGATTTCCATACTGAAATTCTTATTTTTGGGGTACTTGATAAAGGAGACTTCTGTATCGTATTTTCCAGTTACTTAAAAGAAGCTGGTAGGAATGTGCAAAAGCCCTCTAGCATACAGCAAGCAGTTCTAAGAGAATTCAGGGATGAAATTGGCATTTACCAGTAGTGGTGAGTAACCTTTCCACACAAAGCTGTGAAAATACTTGAAAACGGTAAATGCAAGTTAAGTACTCCAAAACTGGTTAGCTGATAAGTATGCATGTCCAAAGCAAAATTACGGAGATACTTATGGGTCTAGAGCACAAATCTTTTGAAGAGCATCTGAGGGAACCAGGGTTGTTTAGCCTGGGGTAAAGGAGCCTCAGGGTGGGACCTTCTCATTCTCTACAACTACTTGAAAGGAGATTGTAGACAACTGGGAGTTGGTCTCTTCTCCCAGGTAACAAGTGACAAAATGGCCTCAAATTGGGCCAGAGGAAGTTTAAATTGGATATTTGAAAAAATTTCTTCACTGAAAGGTGTGCCAAGCTTTGCAACAGAATTCCCAGGGAAGTAGCTGAGTCACCATCCCTGGAGGTATTTAGAAGATATGTAGATGTTGCATTTGGGGACATGGTTTAGTGGGGTTTAAGGTTGGACTGGATGATCCTATGAGTCTTTTCCTATCTAAATGATTCTATGATTCTAGATAAGGAAAGTTCATAAAGGTTGATGCAAGCACCCTTATATTTTAAGCAGTACAGACATAGTTTGATCTTCATCAATAAGAAGATGACTAATTTATTTGTCAATACTTGAAATAATAATTTAAGCTGTGATACAAGAATTTCCATCCCCACTTCCCTCACAGCACACTCCTTCAGACACAAATTTTGAATTATTAATTCCCTGAGAAATTGGATACAACAGAGTAAAAAAAAAAAAAAAAAAAAAAAAAAAAAAAAAAAAAAAAAAAAAAAAAAAAAAAAAAAAAAAAAAAAAAAAAAAAAAAAAAAAAAAAAAAAAAAAAAAAAAAAAAAAAAAAAAAAAAGGAAAAAAGAAGAAAAGAAAGATTCTTTTTGGTTCAGATTAACTATTTTCCAAGCCAAAATACATTATCATTCAAAATCACAAAATAAAATACTATGATTAACAACCCCAAAATACCTTCCTGAAAACAGATTACTCATAGTATTTGAGTAATATTGCATTGTCCTTTTGTGCATCAAAGTGTCTGTGTCTAAACTGCTTGTTCCTTTCATTGCTGCAGGTTTACCTAAATTACTTGATCTTTGACAAAAAATTACTAGAAATGACCTAGCAAAGAGATAATTTTATTTTGTGTTGTACTTTGCTCTTGTTCTAAATATAGTGAAAGATTGTATTTCTCACTGTTTATACAGTCTTTTCAGAGCAGTGCTTTCAAAGCAATTATACTATTATACTGCTCATCATCACCTAGATGTCTGCTTGCATGGACAAAGCAGATGTCAGAACTGATAAATCTTCCAGGATGTACATTCATCCCCTTTCTTTCCCCTGAAATATGCACATTGGACTTTTTCCCTACTTCTCAGAAATCTGAGTGAGATCCACCTTGTCTGACTCTAGTTATCTATAGGTTACATTCTTATATTTCTTCTTTAAAATACCAGGATTGGGCAAGTCCAAGGATTTATTTCATTAATTTGATTTGATATTGTTCCCATCAGTGACCATAGCCATCTGCTTGCTGAGAGCAAAAACATCAACCACATAGAATCATAGAACGATTTGGGTTGGAAGGAACCTTTAAGGACAATTTAATGCAACCCTTCCATGGACAGGGACAGTTTTCACTAGATCAGGTTGCTCAGAGCCCTATTCACAACCTTACCTAAATACAATACTTACCCTGAGTACTTCCCTAGCTTCCAAATGTTTTCCACTCAGTCGATTTCCAGAGCCTGATGTGATTTCTGTGTTTACCATCCCCCAATTTGTCCATTTCTTCCTTGAGACCTTGTAACCTTTAATCATTCCCAACATTTATCAGTAAGCCCATTGGTTCAAATTCCAGTCCCATGAAGGACTTTCTCTTTTGTCTGTCTGGTAATGGACTTCTCATAGATTAATTTCATTCCCCTAGTTATTGTATTTGAAGAGGCAGCAAACACTGTCTCCTTTTGCGGTAGCATTTGTGATTTTAAAATTATTTTATGCCTGTTTCCTCCATGTTCCCCATCTCCCTGTCATTTATTTGTGTCAGCTATTGTGGGTTGACCTTGGCTGGCTGTCGGGTGCTTGCCAAGCTGTTCTATCATTCCCCTTCCCCTAAAAAGGACAGGGGAGATAATTTAAAAAAAGCTCATGGGTAGAGATAAGGAAAGGGAGAGATCACATTTCAATAATTGTCATGGGTAAAACTTGCCTTGATTTAGGAAAATTAATTTAATTTATTGCCAATTAAACAGAGTAAGATAGTGAGAAAGAAGATAAAATTTAAACACTCCTTCTCCCAGTCTTCCTTTCTTCCCAAGCTCAACTTCCTTCAGACTTCTCTACTTTCTCTACCCTGAACAGAGCAGAGGGATGGGGAATGGGGGTTGTGTTCAGTTTGTTATGCTTTGTCACTGCTGCTCCTTCCTCCTCACACTCTTCAAGCTTGGGGTTGCTCCCATGGGATACAGTCCTTCCTGAACTGCTTCCCACAGGCTGCAGTTCTTAATGAGCTGCTCCAGCGCAGGTCCCTTCCGCAGGTTGCAGCCTTTCAGGAACAAACTGTTCCAGTGAGGTCCCCCTTAGGGTCACAAGTCCTGTCAGAAAACTTGCTTGACCATGGGCTCCTCTCTCCACAAGTCCAAAGGTCCTGCCAGGACCCTGCTCCAGCATGGTCTGCCCGTGGAGTCACAGCCTTCTTTAGGTACTCCACCTGCTCTGACACGGGGTCTTCTAGAGACTGCAGGTGGATCTCTTCTCCCCTGTGGACCTCTATGGCCTTCAGGGGCACAACTAGTTCACCATGGGCTGCACCATGGCCTGCAGGGGAACCTCTTCTCTGGTGCCCATAGAACCTCCTGCACCTCCTTCTCTACTGACCTTGGTGTCTGCAGAACTGTTTCTCTCACATATTCCTATGCCTCTCTCCCAGATGCTGTTGCCCAACAGTTTTTGAACTCTCTGAAGTACATTATCCCAGAGTAGCTACCACCATCACAAATGGGCTTGGCCTCCAGTGGCAGGTCTGTCTTGCAGACAGCTGGCATTGGCTCTGTCAGACACAGGGGAGTCTTCTGGCATCTTCTCACGGAAGCAACCTCTGCAGTACACTCCGCTACCAAAACCTTGCTATGTAAACCCAATACACATGGCAATCCTACCAAGTCACAGCTTGTATGGAAGCTGCTCCCTACTTCTGACCACTGTTTTCCCCTGAATGTTTCCATTACTTCAATATGACCTTTTTGATAAGAATGTGAATTATACAGTGTTCAAGATACGGGTGAACCACAAATTTACAAACACACACTCTGTTCTTTGTGTAGTTTACTGTTATTTTCCTATAAATTACTACTACTTGATACTTTCTGATTGTTACTGAGATGGTAGTTCCATAAAAATAACTGTCATAATCCATACTGTCTCTCTGAAATCACTGGTTCTCAAAAAAGAGGTTTTTTCCAGTCTTCTGTGCCAAAATCTTCCATTCTCTAATTTTCTATACCTCTTATATTGATAAAACATATATTTACTGAATATTTGGGATAAAATTAGTGGTAGCAAAAAGTTGAAAATAACAAAAATGTTAAAGTCATTTCCATGCTTCTTGCTTGTATAAGCAAGCCCTACAAGGAAAGCATTACTTTTCCTCATGTATTAATTCATCTTTTATTTCGCACATTATAAAGGAGTGAAGGGAAAAATTCTCATAAAGAATGGAAAAAACATTAATTTGCCTGTGACCAAACCAAGTACTTGCCTAACACCCTGGTTAGGGTATATTTATGGCTGTCCTAAGCCTAGCAGAAGCTCTCAGCAAGCCAGGTGACACTTGGCATGCAACCAACTAGTTCTAGAGATGCTATAATGAGTCTGAAGTTTTACTTTTCCCTAGGGAAATATAAATCCCACATGCATTCAACTGTTGTAATTCTGATACATGTGTTTGCATAGAAAAGATAATGAGATATTTATAAGTGGCGTGATACATTACCCCATAAAATTGATGAGCAATCCATGCATCACGCTCTAAGAGAATTAAGAAATTAATCAGTCACAAAGTATCCATTCTTGCTTTTGCATTCTAATTTTTTAGAGGAGCTGTGAAAACTGTAAACTATTAAGAAGTCAAAAGTTAACATTCTGCAATAACACGATTCCTGCATCTGTTTTGAAAACTACCTAGTAGAAAGCTTATTTCTTTCACTGAATAATGCAGGTGAATGGTGCAGTTAGTGGTGCAAAGGGAAAGAAAAAAAAATCCCCAAAAAGGGCATATTCAGGAGGTTTTGGCAGGGAAAAATGCCATCCAAAACCAGGAAGATATACAGCTTAGGCAGGAAGCCTTTCATAGTGAATTATACAGGCTATGTGATTATCTTTCAGAAGTGGTTTTCACTAACTTATGAGGAAGTGTTCAAGGGCTGAAATAGATGGATGAGTGGAGAGAGCATACCTCCACTTTTACAATATAATAGCCAGAAACTTGGCACAAGTATTCGGACCTGAGAGTTAATTTCACTTTTGGGCTGCTCCAGAGGCCATTTAAGTATTACCTATTCCTTGCCTGGAGCTGGCTATAATTCAGTCTTAGACAAGATGTACTAGAAATACTTTCAGAACCCTGCAAAGTTCAGAAACATTCACCTGAGAGAGTTACTCCACACTGATGCAATACCTACTTTAACCAAACCTACAGTTTATCAGCTAAAAATACCCTCAGATATTTTCAGTGAGAGACATAATATTGAAGGGACATGATATTCAATTCATTGATTCCACTAGGGTTTGTGTTAGTCTGTAATCCTTAAACACTGAGTAATGTCACAGAAGGAAGAATTAATTATATCAGGTAAGACTGTGAGATACTTAGTTGAGAGGAAAAGGACAAAGTAAAAGCAAGCCAAACCATGTTCAACTGAACCCACTGAGTTAATGTTTTGTTCTTTTACATCCCTTACAAAGACATCTGGTTCCTGTTCATTCATCATTGTTATTCCATTCTTTCTTTTG